>NC_056735.1:1774872116-1775202116 GCF_019279795.1 Protopterus annectens | reverse complement strand
AAGGATACAAGTAAAAATAAAGCCGAACTACAATGTTGAATTTCTTTATTTCTTTTCTTAGTCATCATTTTTCTTCAGGCTATCGCTGGATGAAAAAGTTGCTTGAAAAGAAACAAAATTTTAAAATGCACCTCAGAGCACCTAGAAAGCTATGGCTTCTGGGAAAAGCTGAAGAGTAATGGAGAATATAAGAAAAGAAAAAAACACACAATGTGCATAGTGAGGGGAGTGTGGGACTGGGAGAAAACAAGGGAGAGCATTGAAGGATGTATATGTGGGGGTGGTTGAAAGAGTAGACAGTGGTGGTACCAGGGAGGACTTTATCTACTTCACCCAAGATTGGTTCTGTATATAAGGTCATTGAAATGTAACATCACTACACCTAAATACAACTCACTGTGAATGTCCCTCTGTTAGGTGGACCAACATGGTGTGGTACACATGCCTGTTGTAATTTAAGAAGATTGTAGCTACAAATCAGTCTGTGCATACTACTCCCAAAACTTTGCAGCATGAAATAATGAGTTGCTTAGATGGTGACAGGATGAAACATGGACTGAAAATGCTCAAGGGGCTCTGAGCATGTCATCTGCCAGGGGACCATAAAATAGTAACACCTGCCCTACCCAAAAGTAAAACATTACATGTATGAATACAAAAGCATATTAAAATAGAAATTCAACAAGGCTGAACATTATTAAAAAAAACAATTAAATAAAGACAGCTAAACCAACTTAAGAAAAATGAAGGGATGTGTATAGCATTACTGCTTGCATATGTTTTTTTTTCAGATCTTGTGGGGGGGGGGTCCACCAAAATAATTCCCCTTATGAATACTTGCAAGGTGCAACAAGCATTTCAGCAAAATCAACTTAAAAATGATGTAAGAAAGCTCTACTGATTTCATATGTGTGTCTTTCAGTTCTTGCATTTGCCATAAATGGTTATTATTGGGAATATTTTTGAGACTGTGTTATTGGGAAAGAGATATATATGTTATGCGGCTCCGTTGTCCTAATATATTAGTCTCTGCAACTTAGCTTATTCTCCTGCCAGTACTCACTTGAGGTATTATGTAGAGTTAGCAGTTATTCATAAACTGGGGTCTGCAAAAGATAAAAGTTTGACTTTAGAGGCCTTTAATGACTTCCCTGAAAATGTCAGACCAAAACTTGTCAGATAGCTCAGTGGGTTAATACTGGTGTTTTGTGTGCCAAGGTTTCAGAGTCCAAATCTATTTATATTTCAGATTGTAGATCAGAATAATAGTTAAGGCACTTACATCACAAACAAAAGGTCCACATTTTGATTCTCACTGAGGAAATTGGCTAGGCTTAAAATATCCCACAATAGGAGGTAGCCTAGTTCTTACTTAAGAAGCAAAATACCTCACAGTTAAAAAGTTGTAACCGGGCACTTCTATCAATTAGTAATCATGGGTGAAGGAACTGTTATAAACTAAAATATACTACAAAACTTATATTACCTTACATAAACTGCTAAATGCAAAATTCATACTTTAAAACTACAGATGCTTATTTTATAAAGGCATCATATTTTCTTATTAAAATGAAAATATAAATATAAAAGAATAAAAAAATAAAAGGAAACACAACTAGCCAGTCAGAAATACCATTACTAGCAAATTTGATTCAATTATAATAATCCAGCCTTCTCATCTACTAAAACACATCGTGTTTGTGTGTGTGTGTGTGTGTGTGTGTGTGTGTGTGTGTGTGTGTGTGTGTGTGTGTGTGTGTGTGTGTAGGTGTACATGTACGTGTGTGTGTGTGTGTGTGTGTGTGTGTGTGTGTGTGTGTGTGTGTGTTCGGGGGCGATAGATAGATAGATAGATAGATAGATAGATAGATAGATAGATAGATAGATAGATAGATAGATAGGTGTGTGTGTGTGTGTGTGTGTGTGTGTGTGTGTGTGTGTGTGTGTGTGTGTGTGTGTGTGTGTGTTGTGTGTGTATGGGTCTACTTCAGAAGACTGAAAAACCAAAAGATTGAATCTCAAAAGACTGAAAACTCAAAATACTGAAAACATTTTTATGCAGGGGGCAAGCCTCCCTGCACCCTTCATGTGGGGCTGTGCCCCTCACACCCCCTGCTAATTATATATACCAACTCCAAGATCACACAACAGTGGAGAAGGGGCAAATTCCGTCATTCACTATTTTGAGAGTCAGTTTTTTGCTTTTTTCAGTCTTCTGAAGTAGACCTATACACACACACACACACACACACACACACACACACACACACACACACACATATATATATATAGAGAGAGAGAGAGAGAGAGAGATAAATATAAATATAAAATATCTTGCAGTATTAATGCATGAGTTTACTGAGGGGTTGTGTTGAACAAGATATTTAATTTACCACAGAAACCAGAAAATTAGACCTCATATATTCAGTTTTTATATGCCATCCCTTAAATCTACATTATATATTTTGTGCATTACACACTTGATACCCAGATATTCCATGAATACTGCATATGGATCAGATTAAGCATTGAAAAAGCCCATTTTGGGTGAAACTGTGCTCTACAGGAGTTGCAAGCATCCCAAATAAAGTAGATGGTATTTTTTATTAGGTGCTGATTATCTTTGTGTTTCTGAAGCATATATAGATAGATTGAACAATCAATATCTATATCTATCTTTTTCTATATATGTATTAGCATCATCATTATCAGCCTCCTTTTTCCCATTTTTTTCTACATGGGGTCGGGGTATCATGTTAACTGTCGCCAACTCTCTCAATTCTATGCCACACTCCTGCCTTTTTCAACACTCATGCCTTACTGTCACAGATCTTTCACACAATCCTTCCACATCTTTGCTGGATGTCCTCACTTCCTCTTATCTTATTCCTGTCTGTCCCAAATCATCCTCACCAGGTTGTCTTTTGTTTTTCTGCACATGTGCCCAAACCACCATAATCTGTTTTCTTTGATCTTTTCTTCAATTAGAGCTACTTTGGCTTCTGCTCTTATGTCCTCATTTCTTCGTCTGTCACACAGTGTGCATCATTCCACTATTCTCAGGCACTTCATTTCCATCACCTCTAGCTTCTTCAACTGTTCTGCATTTACTGCCCAGGTTTCTGTACCATACAGTAATACTGGTAGCACCAATGTCTTGAACACCATACTTTTCAGCTTCTTTGGCATTCTTCTGTCATAGACTATACCTGACACGCTATGTCAGTTGGCTGCAGCCCCTCTGATTCTAGCTTTAACATCTTCATTCAGACTTCCCTTCTCCTGAACCCCCCCCCAGATACTTGAAGCTGTTTACCTGTTCCACTATCTTCCCTTCTATCTCTATTCTCAGCTTCTTCTGAATTCCACAATTTGCTGCCATTACCACTATCTTATCTGTGCTTAGTTTCATCCCATGTGCCTTCAGTTTTGCATTCCATTCTTCTATCCTTTGCTGAAGTTTTAGCTCAGTGTCTGCCTGTAATGTCACATCGTCTGCATACAGCAAGTTTGTTGATCTGTCGTCTCCTAACTGTTTACTAATTTAGTCCATCGCTAGTATGAACAGCATATTCCCACAAGAAACTTGTATAATATGTCTTAAGCTTAAGTGTTAGACTTTCATGTTCATGGATTGGCACAGAAGCACCTTGCACATACAACAGTAGAAACATTTTTGGACTCTACCCTGTGGGCAGGCATTGCAAACACTTGCAGATGCTTTGATTTAAGTATCTATGCTATCCCATCCTGACTAGAATCAATAATTTATTGTGTAGGAGGATGCTTCAAATGCAGCTTGGTGGTTTTACTTAACCAGGTTTCCTTAAAGGGACAAGATCACCCCACTGTGTATCTCAGCTGCAGACTTCAACTCAGGCAAGGATTTTATGAAGCTATAGGAAGGGGGTTTCTGCATAGTTTATACTCTATAAATTCTCCACTCCTACCTTGTGTTAGAAAATTCACATTAGGCACAGACTATAGCTCCTGCAAGCGGTTACATAGTCAGAATGCTGATCTACTAAGCTGGAGCTTATGTTTCAGCCTCACAATATGAGAAGTCAACACAGTATGCCATAGTAATACCAGTGCAGATGGTCCACTGGGAACCCCTCTGTGAGTTTGTACTTGAGTCATTGGGTTCTTGTACATAGCTTGCACTATGCATTAATTTAACCAGTGTTTCTGGGACTTCAAACCACTGCAGTACTGCCCAGATCAACTTTCTTGGGACCTTGTCATATGCTTTCTCCAAGTCTAGGAATGCCCAGTTGGACTCTCTCCTCATCTCTTGCTTCTTCTCAAGTATGTGTCTCACTGCAAACATTGGGTCAATTTTGCTCCATCCTAATCAGAATCTGAACTGCTCATCTCCCATCTTACATTTTACTACTCTGTGTATAAATTTATCAATCACCCTCTCCAGAACTTTCATGCAATGTGATAGGAGTTTGATGACTCTGTACTGCCCACAGTTGTGGATGTCCCGTTTGTTCTTGTACACTGGCATGAGTATGCTTATTCTCTAGGCATCTGGGATACGCCTTTCTCACCACACTGCTATTAGTACCCTCAGAAGCTATTTCTCCCCTCTCTCACTCAGCTTTATCATATCTGTTGTGACCTCATCTGAGCCTGCTACTATTCATGTATTCATTTTCCTTAATGCTGTTCTTACTTCTTCTAGGGTGGGCTCCGCTTCTTTTCTTATTGTAGACTGTTTCTGGGGCAGTACAGCTTCTGTGGGGTTTTCTTCATTTAGAAGCTGCTGGAAATACTTCTTCTGTCTGCCTTTGATGTCATGTGGACTGGTGAGCAGGTTGTTGCTGGCGTCCCTTATGAAGGGTGTTTGACTATCTTCTTTATCTTTCTGTCTTTGCTTTGCAGCCTGATATAGTTTCTTTGTGCCACTTACTGAGTCACTTTCCAGAAGTTGGTAGAGTGCCTCCGATGCCCTGTTCTTTACTACTGCAACTTATTTTTTAGCTTCTTTGTTAGCTAACCAGTAGTGCTTCCTAGCCTGGTCAGTCTTTTTCTGTGTTCCACTTCTTCCTGCACTCATATCAATTTCAATGTGGTGGAGTCATCACTCTCAAAGAGGGTCCAGTTCTTCCTTACAAATTTTCAATATCGTTGGCATCAGTGGAGGAATGTAACACCATATTGTGTTTAAAATTAAAACCAATAGCGTCCCCAGTAACCAAACCCTGTTTAACCTTGAGGATTTTTTTTATGATAGGGATGTATCTATAACTTCTACCTGCCCAAATATCAGCCTCAGTGGAGCAGAGAATATCATTGGGGTACTTCGATCAATAAGCATGATTTTAAGCTTAGCAAACTCCTCCTTGCAAACCACATCATTAGATGTAATTCCAGATAGTCTAATGATCTGAGTACGTACTATGCTCTTTTTTGATGAAAGGGATGACAACTAGAAAGAAATAAATGTTAATTGTTATTCAATAAAGGCCCTGTTTTTACCTATAAAAGAAAACACAATATTAAAGATCTTTTGGAAAGACCACTGTGTGAAACACAACACTTTCCCAGTGACTATGAGATGCGGGAGATGTCACCAATGTGAATATATTGAGAATAATTATTTGTGCATGTTGTATGACAAAATTAAAACTGAGGGCCAAAGGGGCAGGTTCTTTTGTTATTCAGAGAGAATAGTATTCCTTGCTTTTTGTGTTCAGTGCCCGGCATTCTATGTTGGTAAAACCAATAATGGTTTTAATCATAGAATTTACCAACATTTATGTAGTATTCAAAAGGCTGACAACAAAAGTGCCCTTGCTAGGCATGCCTTAGTATGTAAGGGATTTGTTAAATTTAAATTTTTGGTATTAGAACAGGTTTCCACCACTAATTTTATGGATGATTGGAAACATCTTTTCTTACAACATGAAATGTACGGGCAGCTTTACTTGGATACCACTTCCTTTCCAGGAATTAATGAAAATATTTCTCTTGTTAGTGAACTGAAGAGAAGAGCCAATACTTTAAAGTAGAATGCTGAACAATGTTTTTTTATGTTTTGATTTAATTCCAGTGTTTTTGCAGTATCACGTTTATTGGTTTTAATGTTGATGTAAGCAAGTTTAAACTTGATTGGTCAATATAGGGGATGTGCCTGCTTTGGTGGATTATTTAAAGTATCTCTAGCTTGATTTTAATGTTCTGATGATGTCTTAACACTTTATAAGATGAAAAAGCTTAACCTGATATATTAAAGGCATTTCCGTGCTGACGACATCTTGGTATCCAAGTCCGGGTTGTATGTTTATTTGTTTCAGAACTGTAAACTTCCTGTATTAGTAACTGTGTCAGTTTTTAGTTGTGTATATATAAATCAATAAGCGTCTTTTATATATGTCAGATAATGAAAAGGAGTGGTAAGCTCATAATTTTAACTTAGCAAATCACATGAAAAATCCACTCAGGAAAGTATACATAGCTATTTATTACTATTTTTTAATTGTTATACCACAAAATGGTCAAATGCGACTGTTATACTGACCTAAATTTTTCAGTGTGTCTTATTTCCACATTTCCCCTATGTATCCTCAAAAAAGACACCAGGGAATAAAAATGACAAGCACATATGTCTGAAATACCAATATGGTGAAATCTTCAGCTGTAAACATTTTTTTCAGGAAGTAAGCTTCCCATGCTCCTGGGACTTATATATACCAATGCCTTGGTTGCACAAACACAAAGACAGAAGAAATCTCTCCACAGAAAGGAATCACAGCTTGTGGACTGTTATTAATTATGCTATACAGTAAAGTCTCAGTTAACCGGCACCTATGGGGATTGGTAGATGCCGGATAACTGTAGCTTCTGGTTGCTTGAGAGTTACTGTTAAAAATAGGCCTGACTAATACTGTACCCTATACTATTTGTTTGGTTTGTCTTGTTATCAGGTTGGGGAAAGAGGGAGTTTATTCCTATCTTCCTTTTTAAAACTCTAAAACTCTAAAAACATAAGGTATGTTTCTGTGGGGGGGGGGGGGTAGAGAAAGTGCAACACATAAAAATTGTACTGTATTTCTTCAAAATTATTTTGCTGGTTCCTTGAGAGTGCTGGTTGCTTGAGTACTGGTTAGTTAACTGAGAGTTTACTGTAGTGATTTTCCAAAGAAAATAGTGATCAGAAATTCTATTTCCCAGCATTTGTGATTTGGTCACTTGATGCTTAAGAAATTTGATCACCATCACCTGTGGATATACCTACTCCCACAATGTATGCTATATCACCATCATATGACACAGACTAAAAATATGAAATTATGCATTACTGTAGCTGATATGTAAAACAGTGTAAAAATTGTAACTGTTTTACTTTCCTTAGCTCTACAGAGTAAATTGAAATGCGTTGTGAGCAGTAGTGAGGTTAGGTCAACCGCTTCAGATCTCTCAATGACTCTGAAAACGTGTTGTACTGAATTATACATGCTACATTATATTTATTCCTTTCCAACTTAACTGCTTGAGAGATCTGAAGCGGTTGACCTAATAAGGCTTTATATTTAATGCCCCATTTTTTTTATAACTTCTTTTAGAATCTCAGTGACCATTTCTGAAGGATATTCTCTCTCAATGAAACATTTACCTAGGAAAGTCATTTCCCGTTCTAAATCACAAAAATCAGAAGTCATCCTGGCTATCCTGACTGCTTGACCTTTAATCAAGCTTTTCTTTTGTGCTAACGGGTGATGACTACTACCGCTTCAGATCTCTCAAGCAGTTAAGTTGGAAAGGAATAAATATAATGTAGCATGTATAATTCAGTACAACACGTTTTCAGAGTCATTTTTAGATATTATCAAAAATGGAATTTAATGAAAATTGATAAGGAGATACACCAGTTAGTGGGGGAGCAACCTATTTTTACATACAAGGTGGGAATTAATTTTAAGAGGACTTTTGAAAAAGGAAATAAGGAATTTATTCGGTATAAGGCTACTGTTCCTTGTGGGGCATGTAGTGTTTGTACATACATATTCAGTGAGGCAAGTGTTACACTAAACAATAGTTTGAAAAGTGTGGTGAGATTCATTAAAGGTAATTGTAAGTCTAAAATGTTGGTTTACATGGCTTTATGCACTTCTTGTAGTGCATATTACATAGGTAAAACTGAAAGGGCATTTAAGGACCGTATTTATGAACACCTATATGACATCAGGACCCATAAAGAAACTAGTGCTTTGTACAAACGCAGTGTAACATGCCCTTCTACATTTACAAGATTTAAATTCGGTATTATTGATTTAGTTCAAAGGGATTTTCCTAAGTGAGGGGGTGATATAAAAAATGTTTTGCTACACAAGGAATTGTTATGGCAGCTTAGGTGTAAATCAAACACCCCACCTGGTTTAAATGATTATATCAGTATTAAACCTGTATTGTACAAAAAAGCTGAAAATGTTTAAACAAAGTATATACATACACATCTGTACATATATTTTTATATATAAAATTGACTACTTGATTACAATATTAATTATTTTGTTACTTTGTTACTGTACAGGATACTCCATTGTGTAGAAATGCATATAAGAAAAATATGACTAAGTTCTTTTTAGTAACACAAGCTTTTTCCACATAGGGTAGTATTAGGTTTTTAAACATGTTTCTTTAAATATTAATTGAGTGTAATTAACTTAACCAGATTTTGTGTATATAAGTTGTAATTTGTACCAGTGCTTTTATCTGAAGAAGTCTAGTCATTAGACGAAAGCGCTCATCCTTTGTGTTTCGTGGAAACTATAAAGTATTTTTATACCTACATGGTGTCCAGGACTCTCTACATACTTAACTGTCTAGCCTATTCTTTTTAAAGTTAGGTATTTTAATTATTCATCTTTAGACGTTTCTGGCTAATTTATTTATGTACTTCCTTATTAATTCCCTGGAGATACTTCAGGTGCAATTAACTGTTGGTACGAAACCCATTCAAGTCATTGCCAGCTACAGGACCCCCTCCATGAATCAAGGCACCCACTCTGCCTATTTGGATATACTTGCGTCTATCAAGATCCTTCCAAACACCATGGTTTTGAGCAGCTTTAATTGCCCATCTATTGACTGGATAAATTACCCATGCTCAAACTAACTTGCCCATAGGTTCCTCAACTTTGTTAACTCCAATGCCCTGGACCATGTGGTTGACACCCCCACAAGGGGTGCCGACCTGGATGTGGTGCTTACCAATATGGGGACCACTGTAGCTCCCCCACTGTGAGGTCCACCATGGTTAGATCTGACCACAAATCAGTCTCATTTGAAGGAACTATCACACCTGATCTCACTCTAGCAGCAACTAAACTAAAAAACTTCTCCAAAGCAAATTATAGCCTATTACAGGATGGCATAAATAGCTTCACTGCACCTCCCCCCTCAGATGGAACTGGCAACAGTGCTGAGTTTTACACCATTGTTTTATACAAACACCTGTATAACTGCATTGACACAGCCATACCTGATAGGACCAAAACAAGTTTCTGAAGGAAGAGCAAACCTGTTTGATGGACAACTGACATTAACAGGATTTACAATAAGAGGAAGAAATTGCTGTCTTAGAGTAAAAGGGAGCAAACCCTAAACTGGAAACACTATCTCCTCAGCTTAAACAAGCAAATAAGACTTCTTGTGAAGTCCTCCAAAGCAGACTACAAATCCAAATTAGCTTCCTCAACTAAGGACAGCCACAAGGCATTCTTTAGGTACATCCATAACCTAAAAGAAAAGGTCCAGATTTGTGCCAAACTGGTAGTTAATAATACCACATATACTGAGCCTGTGGACATAGTTAACCTGTTGTCTGACAGGTTCTGTGAAAACTTCACTCCCCTGTCCCTGCCACACATACCCCATGACATCTCTACCACCTGTCCTCTACCTTGTATCTCTAAAGAACAGGTCGTAAATGCCCTCTCTAAGGCCAAAAACATGGCATCTATGGGACCTAATAACATCCCCGGCTGCATCCTACATGGGCTCCAACAAGAATTAGCAACACTGTTGGGTAGTCTTTTCAATCATAGTCTAAGCACCAGCTTCATCCCAGCTGAATGGAAAATGGCCACCATTATTCCCTTGCACAAAGGTGGTGCTTCCACCTGACCCTGGGAACTATAAACCTATTAGTCTGCCTAGCATTATTTGCAAGGCCATGGAGTGGATCATCATGGACCTTATCAACAAAGATGTAGGTAATTTCTAAACACTTGCCCCTACTCAGTTTGGATTTGTCAAAGGGAGATCATACCTGTTAAACCTAGTGGACTTCTTTGAAACAGTCACCAATGCCCTAGATGAGGGGAAATCTGTACATACAGCCTACCTGGACTTAGCCAAGGATTTTGACACTATCACCCACTCAGGCATCATTGATAAACTCACCCAGTTAGCTATCAACCCTTATATCATTAGATGTGTCGCTAAATGGATCACTGCTAGAACACATATAGTCAAAACAGAGGAATCCACCTCCAAAAGCAGACCTGTAACCAGTGTTCCACAAGGATCAGTCCTGGGACCTCTACTGTTTGGAATCTATTTCTATAAACTAAAGATCTGTGGCTGACAAAGTCTGCTGATGACTGCAAACTGGGAGTGGTCATAGAATCTCTAAATGATGTCAACATCCTACAGGAGGGTCTTAGACAAACAAATGATTGGTGTCAAAGTTATGGCCTTAAACTCAATGCAAAAAAAAAATGTATTTTCATCCCTTTCAGTAAGAGCAATGTTCCTGCTAACTACCACATCAATAGCAATACCCTAAGTGTGCACTCAGTGGTGAGAGACCTTAGCTTTGAACACCATGTCTCCACAGTAGTAAGAAGGGCATTCTATATTGAACATCTCATAAATAACGGCATTGCATCCAGAAAAAAAAAGAAGTTATAACCTTCCTGCACTCTTCCCTCATCAGGCCAATAATTGAGTACAAATCCCCTTTTGGTATGTCCCTTTACAAGCACCTGCAGCAACTGGAGAGACCACAAAGGTTCACCACAAGGAAAATTCAAGGTCTTCAGCATCTGTCATATGTGGATCATCTGAAATCACTGTCACTTTATTCTGTTTCATACAGACTACTCAGAGGTGATCTCTGCCTTGCATATAAGGCAATCTCTGACCCTGCTTTATTAGAAATGCTGCATACACACAAGTCAAATGGTACACGGGTTACCCTCTCTAATGGCCTTCACCTAGTATATGACATTAATAAAACCTGCTAGAGGGACAGATTTGTCTCCCAGAGGTTACCACACCTTTGGAACAGACTCCCACTTCATGTCGAACAGAGCACCTAATTGGCCCTCTTCAAATGCAATCTGGATGATTAGATGGGTAACCATAAATTCACCCTGGGGGTTCCACCTGTGTCTCTCTTAAATAGAGGCATTAGGTGCTGATCATGGAAATAAGGGTAGAAACTTGGCTAGGCTTGTAATGGCCCTAGGGCCATAGCCTAGTAACTTTCTATGATCCTATGATCCTGTGATCCTATAATTGATGAGGATACTCACCTCGAATGGTGACCAGCTGCTAGTGTCTACCTCTGACTGATCATTCCACTGTTCAGTGTATTACCATTTGTGTTTGTAGTTATTTGGATTATTTCTCAAGAGTAGAGGAGTATCTTGAGTTCTTCAATCAGGTTATCAAGAGAGATGAGAGTGATTCCCATTTCTTCAGCACAGAAAGCTATAGTAATTGAAAGATAATACTATCCTTCCTTAAAAAGTATTGTGTGTGTGTCTGAACGTAACTTTATTTAAAATATAGTCAATACTGGGAAGTGAGATTTAGAAGGCCCTAAATCCAGAGGGAAATAGGAATAGAACCTGGGAAAACTATGCCCAAAACTTCTATTTTGTGAGTGTTAAGTGTGAAGCCTATTCTTGGGTGTTTATGGTGTAAGCCCATCACCCAGGACAACAGTTCATATTTCCCGCATGAGCATGACATCAAGTTTCACATACTGAGTTGTTCAGTGATCTGTTTATGTATATATTTTATATTTTGACCTGCTTGGTGCCATTGGTATGAGAGTATAACCCTGGCAGGTATCAGATTACTGTGGGCATTGGAGTATGTCCAAGGACTTTAGACCCTGCTCACCATTCTATTTTGCTAGCAGTGGTGAACATTCTGCAATTGGTTTTATTTAGGCTGCAAAACAGTTTTGTCAGGAAATGTATGTGTACACTTGCAGCAACAAGACAAATATAGAGGTACAGACTGCACAGCAGTTATTTTATTTTTATAATTAGAATAGTTATAACTGGCAGGACTGAGCTCCAAAGAGTATGCTAAGACTGTCAGTACCACACATACCTCTAAAAATCAGGACAAAGCCCAAAATAATGGGGGGAGGGGCAAAAGTCCAAATGTAGGGACAGAGTTTAAACATTGCTCTTAAAAAGTTAGAAATTTTATTATTATTATTACTTAAAATTTCTTTACTAGGATTACCAGTTGGGTGATAGCCCATTTTCAACAGAGTCTATAGGAGAAAAGCCCCGGAGACAATAATAAAAACACAAGTTATCATATAAAAAAGTACATAGCTACATATTTAAAAAATGTATAGGAGTAAAAATTAAATTACAAACAAATTAAGTAGTTATTGAAGATGACAAATACGTACACATTGAGGGCTGTGTAGAAGTACATAAGGGAGGTGAGCAGGAAACCTTAGAGAACAGTACATAGCTAGAGAAAGTATAGTAAAAGAGAAGAAGTGCCTAGAATAATAGGATTTGTGTTAGCATGCATTTTTCTGAAGGATATGAATTCTGAAACTCAAATATATGTCATTATTTACTGAATTCAATCCCTGATGGTATGTCAGAAAATCGTAAATTTTATGAGGAACAGACCAAAAACATGAGATAAAAATCTGGACATTCTTCAACAATCTGGACAGAGCTTTGGTGCCACAACTGACTAAGGAGTACAAACCCTGAGGATGAATTCTTGAAGGAGAGCTTGAGGGAGAAGTGATACAGCAGTTGATAGTACAAAGAGCCTACAGATAAGCACTTTTGGCCTAGCCACTGAATATTCTTTTAGATTGTACAGACATAAGGCATATAAAAAGACTTGGTGACTATCTGTTGGTCAAGTATTATGCCAGGGTGCTGTAGGACATTGCAGCAGTGCCAAAAAGGTAGTCAAGAGTTAAAGCCAAATCTTCATTGATACCTTTGCCTATTACTGAGGAACCACTTAAGAGGGTAGCTTTGGAAATTGTGGGGCCTCTTAGTTCCCTATACCACACAGGTAGGAGTAATATTTTTGTAGTGATAGACTATTCTGTTAAGTATCCTAAGGTAGTGGATCTGTCCTCTCTTGAGACTTTAGAAGAAGATTTCAGCAGGGTAGGTTTCCCCTGAAAAATACCAAAAGACAGAAGTATGAATTTCATGTCAGACTTGCTGATCTGTTTATGGAAGCACTGTGGGCTAAAGTATTTAAAGACTACCCCCTACCACCGACCGGCTAACTGCCTCTTGGCTATATTGAGGGGATTAACAAAAAAGTTTAAGTGGGAGTAGGATAAGTGCCTGCTCCATATCCTTTTTGCATACAGTAGGTACACCAGGAATCCAGAGTTTTTTCATCCTTTTAAGGGCTGTATAACCATAGGTGAGGGAAGGCCCTGGATTTAATTTGTGATGAGAGGGTGGGTGATTTTATTCCCACAAGGAACTTGTATAATATGTCTTAAGCTTAAGCGTTGGACTTTCATGTTCATGGATTGGCACAGAAGCACCTTGCACATACAACAGTAGAAACATTTTTGGACTCTACCCTGTGGGCAGACATTGCAAACACTTGCCGATGCTTTGATTTAAGTATCTATGCTATCCCATCCTGACCAGAATCAAGAATTTATTGTGTAGGAGGATGCTTCAAATACAGCTTGGTGGTTTTACTTAACCAGGTTTCCTTAAAGGGACAAGAGTACCCCACTGTGTATCTCAGCTGCAGACTTCAACTCAGACAAGGTTTTTATGAAGCTATAGGAAGGGGGTTTCTGCATAGTTTATACTCTATAAATTCTCCACTCCTACCTTGTGTCAGAAAATTCACATTAGGCACAGAATATAGCACCTACAAGTCGTTACATAGTCAGAATGCTGATCTACTAAGATGGAGCTTATGTTTCAGCCTCACAATATGAGAAGTCAACACAGTATGCCATAGTAATACCAGTGCAGATGGTCCATCAAGCAAGCCAGTGAGATAGTGTGCCAAAATGGCATGTCCTCATCTCAAGCTTTAAAAAGTTGTTTGAGGTATGGATTGAAGAGGTTTGATATTTGTGCTTAAATCTGCCACTTTTTTTTTTTGGTCAAACTGTAACAAATCTATCAGCTGGACATAAACCTTGTAAAACCTGTAATTACTTTTATTCTGGGATGAGATAGCAGGGTTTTGGAATGTGAAATGGGCACACTTGATTGAAAAGCTGTTAGACTTCTACTTGTTTTCTATATAATATGTAAAAAAGCATAGATTGCACCTGGTGCTGCAGCTATGTCCTTCTAGGAAGTACAGTGACTATATATGAAATGTAAACTGTATAGCTGATACGTAAAGATCTATGAAAGAAAATATGACTAGTTTATTGTTCATAGCTGTAGGGAGTAGGCTATAGATTTTGTGAGCTTCTGTTTAGGGAAAGGGTAGAAGGACATCTGCACTAAGAACGTAGGTAACTGCTTGCTTTGAATGTTTAACCTTTCTTGTTCCTGTGTGGGTTTTAGCAAGAATGAGAAAAGCAAACTCGTTAACCACAACAGGACAGAATTGGTGTCAACAAGACTTTGCCTCATGGAAAGTTACCAGAAAGTGCCATGGACGGAGGTTCACTGAGGTTTGAATGACTGGTGTTAAGAGAATGTATTATATTGTTGACCCATTAGAAGACATCCCTCAGTAGACAGATAGAATGACCATCTCTCCAGAAAATGTTGAATCGGCAACAATCATTTACTGCTTGCAATGAGTGTTGCCCAGGACAATGGTTATAGACCAGTTTGTTACACTTTACCAGTGAGTTTATGTGTTTGCCTGTTATATGCTAAATATTCAAATAGTATTGACAGGCCTAGTTACACTTTTAGTTAAACAAAGCAATAAAAGATTTAGTTGGATAGATGGATTCCTCTTTTAGGCATTGTATTTGCTCAAATGGTTATCTGTCTGTTTTCCATTTATCTATTACTTGCACTGTCCATTATATTTTTTTTAAATTAAAGTGTTTTTATTGATTCATCTTTAACAACAATTGGTTGATTTATTGATTTACATGTTTGTTAATTGAAAGGAGTAGTGCTTACTGTGAAAGGTATACATGTCCGATCAGCTAGACTGCATTCCTATGCACACAGTTTGGGTTTGTAGTTATTTGGTTTATTTCTGAAAAGTGGAAGAGTAACTGGAGTTCTCCAATCAGGTTATATGGGGAGTGGCTTATGATCTGCCTTTAGGAATGACCAAAACTATAGTACTAGTGAGATACTAACAGCCTTTTCTGGAAAGAACTATGTGTGTGTGTGTGTGTGTGTGTGTGTGTGTGTGTGTGTGTGTGTGTGTATGTGTGCAACAGTTTATTCCAAATACAATTACTGTGATGAAGTGAGCACCGGAAGGTAATAAATATTGAGGGAATAAGGAAAAAAGGGTCTAGGAAACTAGGCCCCAAACTCCCAAATGATTGCTGCTCAGAAGCATATTCTTTGATGTGGATGGTGTTAGCTCACAGTCCAGGGTAACTGTGTATATTCTCTGCATGTTCTTAGGGGTAAGTTTCACTTATTTCATTTTTATTTGTTAACTGGGGTAGAACACTGATCCTAGCAGACTATTTTTAGATTCAGCCTGGGTCATTAAACATAGAATTATTTCAGGTAAACAATGAAATTAGTTTATACAGTTAAAGAAATAAAAACAAATTAGTTAAAAGTCATATATGACAAACACAAAATGTTACAAGTCAAATAATACAAAGATTGCTGCTTAGGGATTTATTTGTTTGCGCATTTTGTAATTCAGTCTGATTTGTAAATTTGTGACAGTGGTCTGGATGATGAGACCCTACCCTGGTGGCAATCAGGTTATTGTAGTAAGTGGAACAGATACAATGATTCCCCTGTTGCCCAACATATTTATGTATGCTAACCCTGTCACTAACCATGACCTTGCCTTAACCCTGCATATTACCTTTAAGAAAAACTCTTTCCCTAACAGTGCCACTATTCAGATGAAACTTTCCCGGTGATACTGTTATTTATTTATTTTTTTTAGTTAGTTTGTCTGGACATAAAAGGAGAGTTTTTGTTCTTCTTTTTCAGTCTGTGAGTTTTCATTTGAGTGAGTGTTTGGTTAGTGCTGATTCCTTTTATATATATATATCTATATATATATATGTATATATCCACATGGGGGGGTGTGGGGGGCGAAACCCCCCACCTAAAATGCTTTTCGATGTAATGAACTTTCGATGGAATGAACTTTAGATGAAATGAACTTTCGATGAAATGATAGGTAACCATATATATGTGTATATATATATATATATATATATATATATATATATATATATATATATATATATATAATGTATATATATATATATATATATATATATATATATATATATATATATATGTATATATATATATATGGGTCTACTTGATAAGACCAAAAAGCCAAAATTTTGAATTGGATAAGACAGGGATGAAATTGTTAAAACCTCACATGAATGAACATCTGGAACACCGATGAACAAACTCTGGGTAAGCAATCACTTGTCCTTCATGGTGAACTTTGCCCTTTCCTCATTGTAGTGCTATATCAAAGTTGATATATTTAGTTGAGGGGGGTATGGGGGGACAGCCCCCCCCCCACCACATAGATGAGGGTGGGTTTAATTTGCTTCAGTTTACAGTTTTTTTTGTTTTGTTCTTCTGGACATGTGGTTACTTACTCGGAGTTTGTTCATTGGTGTTCCGGGAGTTTGTTCATGTGACGTTTCGGCAATTTCATCACGGCCTTGCTGGATTCAAAATTTTGGCTTTTTGGTCTTATCATGTAGAATATATATATATATATATATATATATATCTATATATATCTATATATATATATATATATATATATATATATATATATATATGTATATACATACATATATATATATATATATATATATATATATATATATATATATATAGATATATATATATATATATATATATATAATATATATATTATATTATATATAAATATATATATATATATATATATATATATATATCCCAAGTCATGTTCTTCCCTTTTTAGTTATTTTGCAGAAGCACTTTTCTTTCTTTTTAAACTTGCACACTTTACTGAACAGTATTTTTTTGTATTTAAGAGACTGTTGTATATTGTTTCATACAGATACTTGGCATGCATCATCACTATAATCACATAACAGCATTGTATACTAAAACTAGGAAATGCTAATTCATTTTATTTTTTTTCAGTTAGCTGCTACAGTGTTGAAATAAAGCAAGGACCAAGCAATGCCTCTTCACTGTTGGGAAGAGAGGCTTTTTTTAACTGTACGGTGTCACTGGATTATATGATTATTATATGGCTTTTAAACGATAATCCTGTACTGACTATTGTTGCAAACCATCCCATTATCACCAATGAACGTTTCAGATTCAGGAATTATACAAGTGAGCTTGGATATACTGCAGAATTAATAATATCCAGTGTTGAACTCAGTGACACAGGGAAGGTAACATGCAATCTACAGAGTGCAGAGTCTCACACTGCATTTCTTGATGTTCAAGGTCAGTCTTTTTTTTTTTCAGTTTTATCTTGGAAATTTTAGAGTTCATATGTAAGTGCAATGTACTAGATGTTTAAGCAGTGTTTTAGGATTCTAGTAAAGTGATGACTAAAAATAATAGTGCTTCCTTTGGATCTGTTTGGTCTTTTACTGGCAGAAATGTTTTTTATGGGTTCTAAATGCTGAAATCAGCAAATGATTAAACAAATGATCTTACCATGGTCAACCATCTGCTTGCTAATGTTAAGAAGTGGGGCACAGCAGCATGCAAAACTAAAATGTATGCTTCTAGCCTTATTTTCATGCTGAGATATTATTCAAAAATTCCTCAGATGTCTTTTCTTAATCCATTGGCTTTAGTTGTACTGTCTAATACATTTAGGCAATGCTTTGTACTGGCACCACATCAACAAACATCACAATTATTTAAAAATGTACTTGACTGATTTAAAAGCCCACATTTGCACTTGTTTCCCCCCTTTCCTGTAACTAGTGTAGTCCAGATACAGGTTTGCTGTTTCCAGGACTGTTTGTAAGCTCCTGAGCTCCCTAAGCCTTTCTGTGTTGGAGGGAAGCCTGCTAGCTTATCAGTGGGAGTGGTAAGCACTAGGTAACCTATCTACCACATAAGGAGTGGTTTCTGTCCCAGAAATTGTAGTTATTAGCTGTTTAGGCAATTCTTCAATCTCTCTCAACTTTCTGATTTAAAAGACTGCATTTGCACTTGGTTCTTTCCTGTAACTAGTGTAGTCCAGATACAGATTCTTAGTTTTAGCACTTGAATTTGCTTATTCGTGCTCAGCACTTGTTCAGAACTTGTTGTAAGCACTAAATAAGCTACAAATTATTACAGCACTTCAACAATTGGCTAAGTTTCTGGTGTCATTCTAAGGGGATCCAGTATCTGTCAGCCTGGGACGACATGGTCGACAGACCATGATGCTTTGCCAGAGATGGCCTGCACCTGTCACCCCTGGGATTCTGGATACTGGCTAAGGCTCTTGCTGCCCCTATAGTGCCTTTTTTAGGCAAGGTTCAAATGACAAATTCACCACCATAACAGGAACAGGTAATCAAAAACTGAGGGTAATGCTACTCAATACTAGAAGTCTAAATCTAAAAATGCACTCACTTAAGGCACTCCTTAAATTGGAGAACATCGATATCTGTGCAGTGACTGAGAGCTGGTTCAAGGCTCCAGAGAGCACTCCTGCACTACCAGGCTATAACTCATACCACACTTTTCGGCCATTTAACCTGGACCGGAACACCAAAGGCAGAGCTCTGCCCATATTCATTAAGGATATCCACACCTCCAGGCTAGTTGCTCAGCATAATGCATCCAAGGTTATCCTAGTGCAATTAACTGTGGGCAAAACTGCAATCCAAACTGTAGCTTGCTACAGATCCCCCACCATGCCTCAGGATTCCCACTCCTCTTTTCTTGATATATTGGAAAATATTGGGGTTAAACCAAAAACCCTACTAATGGGCGATTTCAACTACCCCACCATTAACTAGGAAAACTACTCATGTACCAACTCCTTTGCTCAATGCTTTCTGGAATTCATAAATTCCAATGCCCTGGATCAACTTATCTACATCCCCACCAGTGGCAACAATATCCTAGACCTAGTCATTACCAACATGACTGACCGGTGTTCCTCACCTGAAGTCTACTCCTCATTGGTCCGATCCGACCATAAGGTAATCACCCTAGATATCCACATCCCACCCCCACCCCCATTAAGGAAACCACAGTAAAAAATTTCTCTAAAGCCAACTTCATGCTTCTTAAGACAGAAGTGGTAAACTTCATGACACCTATGCAGATATATTATACAGTTACAACTGTTGAATCCTACACAAATGCACTCTATAAGCACTTACATGAGTGCATGGATTGTGCTATCCCAAACAGAACCAAGACGCTATCCTCCAAAAAAAGGAAGCCAATCTGCTGGTCCCCTGCCATAAATATAATGTACAACAGAAGGAAGAAACTGTTGCAAAAGAGAGTAAAATCCCATGAGTGGAGGAGCTCCCTGGTCAGCCTCAGTAAGAAGCTAAGATCCCTTATAAGATCCTCCAAATTTAACTACAAAAACAAAATCGCCATTGATTCTAAAGACAACCACAAAGCATTCTATAGCTATGTCAAGAATCTCAATGGCAACACCCAGATCTGCTCTGAGAATTTTGACACTGTACACATATAAAAGAATCTTATGTTGTAGACTGTTTTGCATGTTTGTTACTCAGACTTTGTGTTTAACATTTTCACAGGATAAGGGTGTAAGGAAAGGCTAAT
Organism: Protopterus annectens; assembly: GCF_019279795.1. Taxonomy (NCBI): domain Eukaryota; kingdom Metazoa; phylum Chordata; order Ceratodontiformes; family Protopteridae; genus Protopterus; species Protopterus annectens. The sequence goes on along the minus strand of NC_056735.1, from coordinate 1,775,181,924 downwards.
ACACTCACCTGCAGCTTTTTTGACATATTGGGTTTCGCTCACGTTTTTGTTCATATGCCTTTTAGCATACACATTTCTATATTTTAAGTTTAGACAGTGTATTGATTTAGTCTTCTAAAGTAGACATATTTTGCCTAGTCAGACTATTTAAGATTTAAGGAGAAGCATATTACTGTGATGACTGAATTATTTATTCGGATAACTTAGGTATGACTTAGATAGTATACAAGACTTTGGACAGTACAGGTGAAGTTTATAGGATTCCTGCCGACTTGACAAAGGAAGTTCCAGTTTGTCACAATACTGTGTAATCAAACTCCTCAAAATATATTGTTTTACAGGGTGCATTTGCCCTTGCATACCAAGGTGGGGTGGACACCATCTACACCTCTCAAATGTATATATACCAACTTCATAGTCATACAACAATGTGAAAAAGTGCAAACTCCATTAGCAGTGGAAGTGTCTTTCAGCAAAAATTACTTCATTGTACTAGCACTAACTTAAACTAGTTTCATACACATGATTGGCTCCCATGTAAGGCAGCTACTAATATACAAGAGAGGTATTAGTACAAGTTAGAACTGTGGTAGTAAACCTTTAGCACTTATGTTGAAACATCCACAGTCTTTAGTGTTGATAATATGCATGAAAGTTGAGTTTGTTTTTGATGTCTAAAGTTATCTGAAATGATCATTCACTGACAGCAGATATGGATATTGGTCTACTAAGAGTCAAGGCTTTATTTATAATAGCTCTAAATGGGTAATTGTATTTTGACCACTAACAAAAAAGCTGTCAATCCATAACATTTGACAGCTGTCAAAGTTACTGGGGCAATTTGCTCATTTAGTTTTCTGACACAATTAAGGAGGCTAATATGACGCTTTCCAGACATGCAATTTCACTTCAAAAAGAGTCTGTGCTGTCCATTCTTGTTTTTGTCCAGTTTTATTTTATTCAAAATGAATGGCCTGATTTTTCTGTTTTTCATGTTCGGCAAGACATGCTCAAGGATTCTGGAAGAAGTAAGAACATTATTTCTTTCAGTCTTCTTCTTCTTCTTTCGGCTTTTTCCCAGTTAGGGGTCACCACAGCAGATCATCTGTCCGCTCATGATTGGCAGTGGAGTTTTACGGTGTCGAGTTGCCAGCCCGGTGCCCAACCTTTCACAGAAGGCAATCACACACACACACACACACACACACACACACACACACACACACACACACACACACACACACACACACACCTAGGGCCAATTTAGAGTGTCCAATTCACCTACTGCATGTCTTTGGGATGTGGGAGGAAACTGGAGCACCCCGGAGGAAACCCACACTACCACAAGGAGGACATGCAGACTTCGCACAGAAGGCACCCCAGCCGAGAATCGAACCGGAGAACCCCATGCTGTGAGGCAGCAACGCTAACCGCTGCACCACCGTGGCCACCCCTTTCTTTCAGTCTTCTATCTGTCTCTATATATTTGTATGTGTGTGTGTGTGTGTGTGTGTGTGTGTGTGTGTGTGTGTGTGTGTGTGTGTGTGTGTGTGTATGGATTAATTTCTGATGCTCAAAATACTGAAATATCAAATTTCAGTATCTCGAGACCAGAAGAACAAAACTCCACAACACCAAAAACTCAAATACCGATATGCAAAACACCGAACTCTCCCCTGACATCAAACTACAGAAAACAAAAAAAATAAAAATAAACAAAAAACACACTACTCTACATTTAAGCAGGGTGGGGGCAAGCCCCCTACACCACCCCTAGTGGGGATCTGTACCCCCACACCCCCCTACTTATATATACCAACTCCGAGGTCACACAAACACAAAAACAGCAACACACCTACCTCTATAGTGCCTTTTGGGAAACCAGCCACACAGGCTAATTAATCCATTCATAAGATATCTGTAAGAGTTAACCTGGTAGTTAGGGATCTGAAAACATATGTAGATAGTAATCTGGCCTTTGACTAACATGTGGCCAAGGCAGTAAGAAAATCATTCTTTGTCATCTAACTTATAAGTATAGGCATGGCATTCTGGTCTGAGGAAGTCATAGTGCCACTTTATTCATCCATTATCAAACCCATCATTGAGTATAATGCCTCCTTCAGCATGTGCCTGACCAGACATATGCAGCAATTGCAATGCCCATGAAGGTCCCTTACCAGGAAAATCCAAAGTATAAACACTTTGCCTGTATAGATTGTCATAAAGCACCATCTATAAACTCAGTGTCCTACAGGTTACTGAGAGGCATTCTACACCTGGCTTACAAGCCATCCTCAGATCTATTTCTAATGGACCTTTTACACATCTGCAAAACAAACAGCATTAGTACCACTAAATGCAAGGATTTAAATTTTGATTGTGACATAAATAAGACATGTTGGCAAGACAGATATGTGTCTTGCCAACATGTCTTATTTATGTCACAATAAGACATGTTGGCAAGACAGATATGTGTCTTACAGGATCCCATGCTCTGGAACAGGTTCCCCATCCATGTGAAGCAGAGTCCATCCTTACCCCTTTTGAAGTGTAACATTGACCAATGGAAGGGAAATTGGAAATTTACCCTGAGTCTGGTCCCCATGTCTCTGACAGACAGAGGCAGAGAGTAACTATGCCCAAACTAACCCTCCCATAACCTCTAGAGACTTCTGAACTAACGTACCTCCGTCCTAATAAACACCCATGATAACGAATGAAAAGCAGACCAGTAAAAATAAACCCCAACAGGACAGAAGATCCACAAAAGATATTTATTGAGTGCTTTCATTTAGTGTAATACAAAACTTCATCAGAATATCTAGTAGAAAAACAAACAGACAACCGACTCAACAAAATGTATATGCATGTATATATATATATATATATATATATATATATATATATATATATATATATATATATATCCCATCATGCACAAATTAATCAAACAACAATTATGCCTATCCTTCCTACTTAAAGGAACATTATCAAAATTAATACCTATAAATATAGATAATACATTTGATAAACCATAAAAAAGCTTAAAACTTCATAAAATCCTATCTAAACTAAAACACACACACACATATATATATATATATATATATATATATATATACACATTTCCAACATACATTTAAATAAAATAAAAATGATTAAATAAATAAACAAATAACTACATAAAGCCATCAGCTTTTAACCTAAGAATAGAACCAATTGATACATTCTTATTTAGCTCTGGTTGTTGGGTGGCATTAGTTCTCAATTGCCACCTCAACTCTAATAATTCTAAAAAATCATTTTTAGGACCCCCTCTGTCATTCAAAAACACCTGTTCCAAAATGGTAAAACTAAAATAATGCCCTTCATTTTCCATAATATATACATATAAATTTTGTTGAGTCGGTTGTCTGTTTTTCTGCTAGATATTCTGATGAAGTTTTGTATTACACTAAACGAAAGTGCTCAATAAATATCTTCTGTGGATCTTCTGTCCTGCTGGGGTTTATTTCTACTGGTTTGCTTTTCATTCGTTTTTGTGGTTTGGAGATGGAGGAAGCAGGTACTGCGGACCCACCTACTTTGAACTTATTGGCATCCTCGCTACAAACCTTAAACAACACAGTGGGTGGCTTGGTGATTTTAATGGAGAGACTGACTCAACAACATCGTCCATCCACATCGACATGACCTGATGGGTTTATTAACCAAGGTGTAGACGATGGAAGCTTCTAAGAAGGGATTACTCCTGCCCACTGCCAACAGATTGGTGTTAGCCAATCGGGCGGCTTGAATTTGCATATGGTTTCAAACAATGAACATAGAAGGGGCGGTTCCTTCTATAATGGAAGTAAATCTTTATCTCGGTGGCTTGAAACCGACAGTGAATGGCATTCCGGTAACCAGAATTATTCAAAAGAGTATAACGGAACATTGGATGAACAACTTAAACTGTTTGAGTCCTGTATACTAGACTATCACAAATTACAACTTGAGAACAATTATTTAAAAGAATGTAAACACCGTGAAGAAATTCCAAAAGGGCTTCGGTATTGGAAGTATCCATCTGGTTTAGTCAAGGACTCTTTACCACATGTAGAATTGTTGCAGTTATTCAACAGGCATGGTTGCGAGCTCTTGGACTGTCTCATTAAGGACAATGACAGGAAGATTTCTGACCTTTTTGGTAAGGTTAAAAAGTTAGACAATGATATTAAGACTGATCTTCTGTTTGAAAGTAAACAGAATGATTTTTCTTCAGTTTTTAACAGAGTTGACAGATCTATTTCTGTACTTAAAAATAAAAAAGAAGAGAAATTGAAATGTGATGAGTGCGATTATGCACAGAGAAGAGCATACCCCCCACCCCCACCTGGACAATCAAAAAAAAAACTGTTTTTTAACCATAATATAAATAATCAGATTGACATAAATGGTCAAAATGAAGAGATTCATTCAGGTCAACATAGCAATTATGATAATTACTTAGACCCTTTAGAATACCCCCCTCTGTGGAGGTCCGAGCGACTGAGGAACCAGAGGGGAGGACCAGGTTACACAAATTGGAATCACAGGGGCAGGGGGAGAGGGAGGGGAACAATTACTAAATATATCCTCTGAGACAAATGAAGTACAATTTAAATCCAATGTGCTGGCAAATGGCAACTGTAATGCTGATGATTTTTTTCTTACAGATTTTAATGAACAACATGTATCATGCAATATTTTTTTTATTTTTTATTTTATTTTAACATTTGCTAACCGGGAAAGTCCGACTTGGAACAAAGCCAATTTTCAGTGGAGGCCCAGGGAGAAAGGCTCCAGATGCATGTCTTTGTAATGTGGGAGGAAACCAGAGCACCATGAGGAAACCCACACGAATACAGGGAGGACATGCAGACTCCACACAGAAGGCATCCCAGCCTAGAATCGAACCAGAGAACATCTTGCTGTGAGGCGACAATGTTACCACTGCACTACTGCGCCATCATTCTGATTAATGATTGTGGTGATTTTAAAATATATAATTACAGTGACAAAGTTTTTCAGAACAGCCTTGCGAACATTTTTGAAAAAGGTTTGGCCTATGTCCCTAGTAGGAAGGCACACTAGACAAAATTCTTATTAATTTAAAGTTATTTACACGTAAATTAAATTTAAAAACAATTTTTAAAGATAATTCTGAATTACATATAGGAAGGGAAATATGTAAGAAACCTAGTCTCTTTAATCCTCCATTACATCCTGTCATATAGACTTTTGAAAGAATGTGTGAACATGATATATGAAAAATGTTTAAAATGGAAACACACAGTGAAATGCAAGGCAACCTAAATTTACAAGAATCACAATTATTAAATGCGGTCTGCAATAATAGAAATATACGTGTTATGAAACCAGACAAAGGGGGTGGTTTAGCTATTATGAATGTTAATACATATGTAGAAAAAATGCTTGGGTTGCTATATAATGACACTTACACAGAAATTAGTTTAAATGAGAAGAACATTCTTTATAGAAAAGTTGATATGGTCTTGGATGAGCTTTTATTTAATAGGGAAATTAGCTTGGAGGAACATAATTTCATGTCAGTTAAAAATCCAAAAATCCCAACCATATTCAGTATACCCAAGCTACATAAAGACCTTGTTGACCCCCCCCCCCTTCGTCCTATTGTGGATGCAAAAGCTTCAAAGACTTATTTTATAGCTAAATTCATTGATGTACAGTTAAAAGACATTTTGTTAAACTGTACATGGATAGTAAAGGACTCCTGGGATCTCCTTAAAAAACTTGACAAAGATATGTATACAGATGACCTGTCCTTTATTACCATGGACATTAGGGAGCTTTTCTCAGTGATCCTGCATGATACAGGGATTGACTGGTTTTATCTATATTTATGTAGATATACCACTTTTAGACATGATCGGATCTTAACACTTAGAATTCTGATGGAACTAATACTTGATACAAATGTCCTTGTTTTTGAGGGACAATTATTTAAACAAGTAAAGGGAGTAGCAATGGGAGCCATTTGTGCTCCCATTTTTGCAAATATTGTCTTAGCTTTCTGGGAAAGGGAGTTTGTGCTCACTAGTACTTTTTCAGGGTACTGGAAGTATTATTGCAGGTACCTTGATGATGTTCTTATATTCTGGGACAATAGTGAGGAAGAATTACAACACTTTTTGTCCTTTTTGAAAGAAAGTACAGATTTCCTTGATTTTACACACAGTCTTAATAAAGAGGCTATTAATTATTTAGATATCACTATTTCAAAGGTGAGAGAAGATCAGGCCTTCAAGACAACATTATACAGAAAGCCGACCTATTCTAACACTTTACTTCATTACAACAGCTTTCATCCAATACATCAAAAAAGGGCCTTAGTAAAAGGGCAAGCGGTACGTCTTGCAAGAATGGTGTCAGACTGGGACGATTTTCTTCATGAAATTCAGATATTAGAAGATATGCTTTTACATAGGAACTATCCCTATGATTTTTTACATCCTTTACTACAAGAAGTGGTTAAAAAGAGGAAGAGAGGTATTTTATCACCTCTACTGGGGAAAGGTACTTTACTCGATATGGCCAACAAAGAGAATGATAAAAAACGTAACACTAGTTTGCCTGTTACAGGTGTTTTTAGTTATAATAAAAAAATTAATAATATTTGTGAAATCCTGCAACACAATTGGAATATATTTAATATTGATCATGAATTTAATGAGCTGATGGGTTTTAATCCTAAGATAGTTTATAAAAAGGATTTGTATTTCAAAAACATGTTGGAGAAGAACACTAGAGGGTGTTTGGAGATAGGAAAAATGTTGAAATGTGGTTTTTGTTTGCAATGTAAATACATTTTAGAGGGGACTAGTGTTTCAATACCTAATTATGGAAAATTTTCCTATAAACAGAAGTTTTCCTGTAGTACAAAAGGTGTCGTGTATCTTGCCCTGTGTATCCTTTGTAAAAGTTTCTATATAGGTAAAACTATTAATGCACTAAGAATGAGAATATATCAGCATTACTATGACATTAAAAAGAAGGATGCAAAAAATGCCCTTGCCTTACATATTATGGAAAATGAAGGACATTATTTTAGTTTTACCATTTTGGAACAGGTTTTGAATGACAGAGGGGGTCCTAAAAATGATTTTTTAGAATTATTAGAGTTGAGGTGGCAATTGAGAACTAATGCCACCCAACAACCAGGGCTAAATAAGAATGTATCAATTGGTTCTATTCTTAGGTTAAAAGCGGATGGCTTTATGTAGTTATTTGTTTATTTATTTAATCATTTTTATTTTATTTAAATGTAAGTTAGAAATGTATATGTATATATATATATATATATATATATATATGTTTTAGTTTAGATAGGATTTTATGAAGTTTTAAGCTTTTTTTATGGTTTATCAAATGTATTATCTGTATTTATAGGTATTAATTTTGATAATATTCCTTTAAGTAGGAAGGATAGGGATAATTGTTGTTTGATTAATTTGTGCATGATGGGATATATATATATATATATATATATATATATATATATATATATATACATATACATATAAATGTTGTTGAGTCAGTTGTCTGTTTGTTTTTCTACTAGATATTCTGATGAAGTTTTGTATTACACTAAACAAAAGCACTCAATAAATATCTTTTGTGAAACACCCATGATACATAGGGACACAACTGGGTTAGGGATTGGCTTACAAAAGCCCTGGTGTTCATTAGCCTAGTATACATCTAGGAACCCATGTAAAGAAAACAAAATTTGATTTTAAACTGAAGCAAACCACTATATTTACAAGAAACAGTTGCTATAGTTTATACCACACACTAAGTGCTAAAGTGTTTCAGCTGAGACAGTAAATAAAATACCGGCATTAGTAAATGCCAGTAATGCATTGACACTTCTTTCTTCTAAATGTGGAGCCCTTATTTTACAGCATAAAGATAAAAAAGAAAGAAAGGTCTACTTCCTGATTTGTTGCTCCTGATTTAAGGAGCAAGCCATGTCCATTCTCAACAATCCATATTCCTTAAGTCTAAGTTGAAAAAAAAAGAGCTAACAAATATTTTCTATGCTTTTAAACTGTAGCAAACTGCTTACTACATTTGTAAGCTTTAGAAAACTGCTTGCTACATCTGTAAGCTTTAGAAAACTGCTTGCTACATTTATAAGCTTTGGAAAACTGCTTGCTATATTTGTATCAAACAGCTTGTACAGGTTATACCATACATGGAGCACTAAACTGCTTCAAATGTGACCACAAATGCAATACTGGCATTCAACACTGGTAATGCACCGAAACCTTTCTTTTCCTCAAAGTGCAGAGTCACCCCTCACAGGTAAAAGGCCCTATTACAGCCAATCAGTCCAACTGGCATAAGGCCTGACTTGCTAAGAGTAAGATAATATGGTTTGAGGAAAGGAGGGAACTGTGACATGACAGTAGCTTTAAAATACCTCACTTGCTACAATCCAACACTATTAGTCCTAAAAAGCTATGATGTACATATCAAGAAAAGTTGGCTTTATTTGCAGATGATATTATTTTGCACTTGATAGGAAAAAGAGATTTTGGTGTTGTGAAGTATTTTGAGGCAGTTTTAAGTTTAAGGATATAAAATTAATGAAGATAAAACAAAGGCTATATTGGTAAATTAAGTGTCCACACATAAATTGATTCAGCAATAGTATATAATAAGGTAAAGTATTTAGGCGTGTAGATTAAAAAAAGATTTTGTTATGGCAGCTAAGGATAAGTGGGAAGAGATGAAACAAAAGATAATGCAAAAGTTAAGAAACTGGGAGCTCTTGTTTATGTGTGCAGGAAGGTACATACAGTGAAAATGCATCTACTGTCTTCAGCGTTATATACAAGTCAGACATATTTTTATCAATCAGAGAAAAAGGTGTGGACAATAATTAATAAAGAGTTGAAGGCATTCATTTGGGAGGGGAAGAGGGTGAGATTTAAGTGGGATAGGTTGATCCTCCCCACAAAACAAGGTGCTTTAGGATTACCTGATTTGTATGGATATTTTAGAATTGCTCCTATGTAAAGCACAAGCAGAAGATCATATATCAAAATGGAAAGGGATGATGATGAAGCAGGGAAGAGTGCACAAAATAAGGAGAGTAGGATTTGGGATCCAGGTCTTCAAGAACAATAACAACCATACAAAATATTATATTCTTACAGCTGCAAAAAGTATTCTAAGAACTAAGTCATCACATGAATGGAGAAAAGAGATTTTGCCAGTTAGGAAGACGGCAAGTAGAAATACAGAAAATAGAGAAGGGGAGTCCAAATTTAAATGGAGAAAACTAGCAAATTAACCAGTGTATTAGGAGCAAATAACTGGAACGGACCAGGTAATAGTGTGGAAAGTGGCCAAGCAGAAGTTTGGACTGCAGGTTAAAGATTGCCAATGCCTTTCATACCAGGGATTGATATCAGATTATAGGCCAAGAGAAAGAGATAGAGGAGTCCTAAGTGAAATACCAGCTCTGGAAAAGTTTTTAGTTGAGTCTAGAGCAGACGCTGCTGTTAAAAAAAGGGATAATTAATAGGGCATATACAATATTGCATGATAACTATATGCATCAATCAGAGGAGGTTAGAAAAGATTGGGAAGAGAGATTAGAAAAGCAAATTATAAAGGAATAATGGAAGGACACATGTTTGGCTCCCAAATGCAACAAAATCCAGAGGTCTTACAATTTTTACTTTGAAGTGTTTGCATAGTATTTTTATACCTCAAGTAAACTTCAAAGAATTCTTCCTCAGGTAGATAGTAAATGCTGGAGGTGTGATGGGATAGAGAGAGATAAGTGAGAGCATGTTTTTTGGGAGTATAATGAGTTTGCAGATTTCAAAGCCTCTCAACAGACTATGCTGTAAGAAATATTAGGGGAACAAATGCCTGTAACTAAGGAAATGATTATTTTGAGCTGGGGCACAGAATCTGAATTGCTTGGACACTGTAAGTTCATAATAAGTTTAATGCTAAGCAATTACTAGAAAATGGAAATCAAAATCTAAACCTGCTGTAGGTAAAATATTGCATATTGTTAAAAAGATAAAAATTTGGAAATGGGACCATTACAAAAGAGAAGGATCAAATTATATATACTGTAAATAAATGGAATTTGTGGGAGCAGCACAGAAAAAATAATGTTCAGAAGGAGGAGTGAGGTTTAGGAGACAGCAGGAATTGAGCAATTTATGTAATGTTGGAGTGAATGACAGTTGTTATAAAGAAAGAAGACATATATGCAATGTATAATGTATGAATATGTTAATATGATTTTTTCTATTATTGTATGCATGCTTATGTCGTAAGTAACAACTTAAGAAAGATATTTAAAAATATACAATCTGATGAGGAAGGATAGACAGCTTAGGTTAGTGTTGTGCTGCTATATTTTTATACTGGATGCAATGTATGACTGAAGAAGCCTTTTTTAGTAAAGTGGTGAGGTAATTAAATAATGTAGGAAAAAGACATAACACTGTTCTGATAAGGAGGGGGGGTAGAAGATAAATAGTTGAATATAATTTAAAAAAAGTGAACCACACTGATGACTTGTAGTCCCGTGAATGTTTGTAGTAACTATGGCTTAGTTTCTTAGTTACATTTTAAATTAAGCTTGGTGGATATGGCTGGGAGAGAAACAATTTCTCCTGTTTTGACAGAAAATGTAGTAGCTGTGATGGGATGAAGAGAAAGACTTGATTCTAAGACCCTGGTTTGGGGAACTATACAGTGTATGGTACTGGGTCAGTGTGGTGCACTAAACTGTTAGCTTCTTGGTTACAAGAATAATTTAACACAGTCACCTGTGACAACCTCAGTAAAAAATTCTCAGCATCACTGGGAGGACCACCAGTGCTTACTGCACTGTGCATTAGCATAGCTGTGGAAAGTGTGCAATATAGAGTGTGGTGTGCATAGCAGCATATAATACCCACAGAGTGCAAGGATGAAATTCCATATCAGCACAGCCCACTTTTTTATTCCAGGTATTCAGCAGTGCATGCATTTTACTGTAGGAACACCCATCACTTCCCTCATCTTGCAACTGTCTGACTAATCTCCATTAATAACTCTCAAATGTCCTAGTTTTCAGGGATGCTGCTAATTCTGGCACCAAACTTTACTCTGTTTTTTAGAAAATTTGTGCTATTGTGCTCAAATATTGAGAGCCATGGTAATTAAGTAATACTAGACATTCTGCTTACAGAATTCCTAACTTCAGAAACATTATATTCATATATATTCTTCTTATTCTATCTACCTTCTGAGTGAATATAACTGATAATTAAAAATGTCTCCTACTGCAGGCCCTTTGTCTCTGATTAAAGTGTGGATGCTTCTGATTTTTGAGCTGAGGTTGAGTGCTGTCATTCATATGCAGTGGTCTCTGCTCCTCATAACCAAACTGTACAGCTGCTAAGACTGATGCCAATGCCCTTTTCACTTTGACATCATTCCAGTTTGCATATCTTGCATTATTAAAGTCAAATATATTTTGTTCACTGCAGCAGTGCATCATGCTGAATACACACACAGTAGAACTGACCTCTACATACCCACAAGCATATATGGACCTTGAACAGAATCCATGCAGTTCCAACCCATCTCAGCATGCTGTGAAGGTATCAATTGTACCATCTCTGTACATTGTAGAGAGTATTTATATAAAACTGGTGGGGGGGGGGGGTTACTCATGACTGGATTTGGAGATCACAAAATACTAGACTCTGAATATTGAGATTCTGTACTATGTAGTTAACACAATCATATAGGGCTACCGAAAGAGGGAATCATACATTTGCAACACTAGCTTTCACAGCAGTCATATTAGTTGGGGCAGAAGTGAAAGACATCAGGCCATAGGTATATCCCTGACACCCTCTGAGATAAGATAATCAATAATGGGGCATCAACAACAGCTAAGTGGTAACTGTGTGTTGTACAGCTGCTTCTGATCAATAGAGTGATAGGCCCATTCTAAGGCAGCTGCTCTCATTTTTCTAAGTACAGCCTGATGTAATATTATATTTACAGTAGCTATGCATGTGTGCATGTTGCGGGGTGCAGTTTGAAATTAGCTTCACTCCATGGTTTCAACAAATTTTAAGTATGCACTTATCCACAGTTTACCATGCTAATGTAATACATTTGTAAAATAATTCTGTGAAACAAGAGTTCTGAAATTTGCAAAATGTAAAAAAAAAAAAAAAACTGTAATACTGTACAAAGCTATACATCTCTCATGGAAAGAATGTGTCCGTCCTTAATAATTTACTGTATCCTGTCTTTTGTAGTTAATGGATCACTCCATATTGCCAATACAAGTGTCAAAGCACTGAAGAATACAACAGTTGCAGTAGTCTGTAAGGCATCTGGCTGGCTCCCTCCTCCAGAGATGACATGGCTAGCAAATGATAGCCTGACAGACCCTAAGAACTCTGTAATTCAGATCACAGAGCGGGATGATGGCCTGTATGACACAGTGAGCACCCTGAACATTACTGCAAACTTCACCACTGTCCTCACTTGCATGGCTACAATAGAAGCTCTGTCTTCTCCCCAGTCTGTAACAGTAACGCTCACCATCGTTGGTAAGAAAACAAAACTGTGTGTATAATTGTAAATATCTTTGTACGCATTTCTGTGATGTCTGTTAATTTTACAGTAGCGGGTGTTTTTTACAGCTTGTATTTAAATTTTACTCACAACTGTTTGCTAAACAGTAAACTTATTGCTTGATATTTATATTCTCATGCATCTTTAAGCAGATTTCTTGGAGTGGAAATCACAGAAAGTATTTTTACTCTCTCAACAGGCAACAGTGAATCTAAAGTTTTACTAGAAGTGCAGATGTTTTCATTTTAATTTTCACATGAAATTTTCTTTCAATACATCACCGTCACAGAAAGACAGACAGAATTTTTAGAAAATAAATCATTCAGGTCTCACACAACTGCTTTCATTTTGTCCATGTCTGTATCATGTACAGATAAAAAATACTGCTTTGCTTAAAACACATACACACACACACACACACACACACACACACACACACACACACACACACACACACACACACACACACACACACTTTCAAATACTATCACTTCTTGAACTACAAAAAAAAGCAGCTTCTGTTATTCGTCTTAATTATTAAATTCCATGAAGTCCAGCTTTTACAACATAAGTTTTCATTCCTTAAATCTCCTTACTCCATTCTTCACTTACTTACTTTTATCAAATTCTCTTCCCTGACTTTCTCTCCAAATATACCATAGGCTTGTTTTCTCTCACTTCATATTGCAATTCATGTTTGTATTCTCTACTGTCTAAAATTTCTATACATTTTAAATGATTGTCACATAACTTGTATTGATTCTTAACCAATGTTTTTATATTACTGCTAATTTGTTATAATTATTTAAACTCCAGATGTTTTTGTTTTATTTTTGAAGATTGTAAAATTAATGTTCTTAAAATGTTTTGTAATAATTTGGAGCTTTCTCCCAAGACCTCTGCTGAAAATGGACTTCCCCGGTAATCAAATGTCAATAAATAAGTAACCCTTTTTCCTCTTAGATGTCCTCTTATACTATGAGGATCAGTCTCTTTTTGTACATTGTATTATTCAGGCACTCTCAGACCTGAATGTATCACACACCAAAATGAATACATTGGCCTTAGTTTGTTCTACTTGATATCTATGATATACTTCTTGTATCATCTGGGTACTTTTCTTGAATGGTCTCTAACCATATGAATTAGAACCAAAATGAAAAAGTTTCAATATGAGAGATGCTTTGAGGAAGCCGCAGACAAATATTCATGCTAGGTCCTCTACAAGTAATGCCTTTAGAAACAGGCTCTAGTCTATCTGACACACAGTGGTGTGCTTTGCATAAAGCATTGCTATCAATCCTGGATTTAATGGCATAAAGGTATTCGTAGATGCAGTGTGACAGCCTTTGCTTGTTATATCTAGTCTCACAGAGTGTACCACAAGTATTGCAATTAAAACATCTTGTGACACCAATGCTTCTGTCTATATGTGGTAGATTTAAGTAAAGTCCAACATCTATGAAGTTACAATACTTGTAGAGGGCACATTTGCATATGATGCCATGGTTTCCTACCATTACAAGGATTCAGACTCATTTCATCATATTACAAAATATTTTTCAAATTATCTTCTTTTATATTAATAAATGTAAAACTTTCACCCATGACTTGAAACCATTCTCTTATTGCCCATGATACTATGGCTATTATTTCTTATTACATGTTTGAGTTCCCCAGGATCTATACTATATGTCATTTTCACAGCACTGCCATATTAGTATGTTGAAGAAGGTTTTCCACACAAGTACAAATTTATCATTGAACAAGGCAACCATGCACATCTAGAGTATCTGTTTTATATTTGGAATTCTCCTAAAGCTTTGAGCTAACTTAACTGAAGACCTTATGTCAAAACCCAATTTTCTGTAGTATATCTTTAGCAAACATCATTTATAAGGAAACAGAATGCAGACACATTCCCTGAACAGCCTTTTGGTATGATGCAGTGCTGATTTGCCACTATTTTTCAGTCATACCAAATGTTCTAAGGGTACAAGGTGAGTTACATGTTGACTGGGTGTAGGATAAAACAGGAAATGTGTTTGTTTTCCTGTGACTCAAAGTGTTTTTTAATATGTTTGTCTGGGGAAAAGTTCCTGAGAATCCTGATAGGCTGATACAGATAAGGCAGTCATGTAGAGGGCTGTAGGTGCACAGTTACTGCATATTCATGAGTAATGGTGCAGGAGCTTTAGGACAATAAGAATTAATCAGTGAATCTAGGCATGAGAGCAGATCGGTCTAAGTAACTTCATTGCACAACAGAGTTTGAGGGTTAATTCACACAACAGCAGTTGATGGGAAACATTAGACGATGGATGCTGCCAATAGCAGATTGTCCTTCATTATCTTGTAGAACTATCTAAATGCATGGCCTGCCAACTACTAGTGTAATGAGTGGACTCTGTAGCTGAAGGCACAATTACAGAGAGGGGCTTACAAAAAAATCAGTTCTGAAATAATACTGTTCTGTTTTTGGTAAATGTTTTAATCTATGTGCATGCATGCTTAGTGTTACCATCTAGGTAAATCTGACATATCACATTATGAGAAACCTTGACGAGTGGATGGGAAACAGAAAATTTACCCTGGGGATCACTGCAGTGGCTCTGCTGGACAGAGGCACAGGGAGCTAATGGCTCTGCTGGAATGAGGCACAGGGAACTAATCTAAGGGGGTGGTGAAAGCCAACACACTCTGGCTAGGCTTATAGATGCCCTTGGGCAGATAGCCTAGTACTTACCTATGAACCTATGAACTATTGTAGGTACACTGAATTCAAGGAAGGGCCTGTGCTGAATAATCATGATCATCTCTTCCCTACAGTTGTGCAACTGCACAAATGTGTCTAAGCCTTTTGTTGATAATGTGATGTAACAAGGTATGATATGACACCTCTGCCAGGAATGGGTTGTTCACTGCAGTGGAGTTGGCTTAATCATTCTCCCCCCATCTTCAGTACATAAATTCTAGTCATACTCCTACTGTAGCAAATGCATTGAGATTTAATATGGAATACTCTTACAAGCTTAGAATAAACTATTATAGCCTGTTTACTGAGTTTTCATTTTTTACCAAACAGATTTATAGCGCTATATCGGTGTGCCCCTAGAAATCTGTATATACAAAATAGAAGTGTGAAATGTATGGGTCAAAATACAAGGTTATTTTTCCCTGATGTAAAAACAACAAAAAGGAAGTGATGGCAGTGTAACAAAATGAGGATTTTTTATTATTTTTATCTTCACTCTTTTAAGAAACACATACTTTGTACTTTGGCTATATGTTTGGGATGAAATAGCTGTAGTATCTTTTAAATTCTTAGGTGGTCTTTTCAATTATTAGTATGTTAACCATAACAGGTTACATGTTCCATTTATGGGGAGCCTATTTGGCCATTTTTTAGTGACTATCTGATAAAGTAATTACAATGTAAAAGAATTAAAATATTATAAGAATTTAGGTATCATGATAGGTAACAATTTTAAGTTTAAGATCTATGCCTAAGCAATCAAAGATAGAGCTATGACAACTGTCAGATTAATATTTAAAACCTTTACTACAAGGGACAGTGGAGTTTTAGTAAGATTATTTATCTCGTGTAAGAACAGTAATAGAATATAACTCCTTGCTCTGCCTTCATACAAGGTGTGACATACCATGATTTGGAATTTATTCAGAGGAAGCACACCATGAATTTTTTTCTTACAGGAATTTTCCTTATGATATTAGATAAAAATTGTTAGACTTTTTTTACATAGTTATAGACAGTTATGGGGTAAGCTATGTCTGGCCTTTAAGGTTTTTTAAGGATTTTTATGATGAAGAAGAACTTTGTGTTCTTATAAATATAAAACTACTTCAAGCTAGATTCTCCTCCAGAGGTGATGATTTTACATCTAGAATCTAAACAAATGTAATACTACCGTGAGAACAAAGTTTATTTTGCATTTCATGGTATAAAATAAACTCCCTTTATATATGAAACAATGCAATACACTGTTTAAAAGATTACTGGATAAATGGATGGTTCACATGGCTTATTTATGAATCCTAAGGCTGCATTCTGATTGGCCGTATGGTATGCAGTACTAGTGAACTATGAAACTATGAATCTATGTAGGCAGGCTATGCTCATGACTGAGTTGTTCACTGACACTGTGGCTCACTACAAATAGCTTGAGTGGAGACAGAGACCCTTAATCATGGTTTCACTATGGTGAGGCTACAGGTAAGAGCTTAATAAACTGACCAGTTGTCTGTACTACCTTATGAGAGAATGTGTTCCTTTCCTGAGGTAAGATAGCTGGAGAAGTAGCAGTCACATTGTTGTGCACCATTTTTATCCACACAGAGCTGACTGTTGAGTTATACATAGTGGTAGATCTGATGAGGCATTAGTGCCAAGAACCATCAAGATCTTAACACTTTAGTAGAGTTTGAGATGATGGCAGAACAAAACTGCAGCAGGTTTTTCTTTCTCCTTGGTAGGTAGGATGGACTTCATGTGGTACTAAGACATATGAAGTGATCATTTGCATATTCACATTCAAAATAAGTGATGTTAGATACTTACTGTAATATAGTGATTTGTGACTTTGATGATTGGTGTCACTAATTCCAACTTGCTTTTTTTGAGTTGTATATTATTTTCACTAGAATAGTACTGATGAAGGCTGTTAGGCCACAAATGGTCATAGACCTCATAGCCTCCATGTAGTTTTGGTAAATGTAAAAAACTAGAAAACACCTAGATTAAAATAGCTTCAGCAAACAAATAACATTTTTTGTTAGAGGGTCCGCCATCTGGGGGTGTACCCTGAATTTATATATTCTAACTCCCAAGTTCACACCACAGTGGAGAAAAAAGCAAACTCAACTACCAGCAAAGTTAGTTTTGGCGAACAGAGTTTTAACACTTTATGTTCGCCAAAACTAAATTTGCAGATTTGACAAGTTCCCTTTAATTCTTACTTGTGTAGAGTGATGATACATTGGAATGTACAAACATAAGTATGCATTTTTGGGTTGCCATCTCCCATCTGATGATCTAAGATATGACATCTTAACATTATGCTTCATAGGATATTGATTTAAACTGTTGTATCCTGCAAAAATGAAAAAAAGAAAATTTGATGTTCTATTAGAACAGTATTTTCTAATATTCTTCAACATTTTCACAAATAATGCCAGTATGTGAAACTGTTTAATATCTAACAGAAACAGCTACATTCTGTAAGTCTGTACCTTAATGGTGATAATTGTATGGAACCAAGTTCTTTGCATCAGAAGTGAACTGTCCTGCATAATGTCAGGTTTCACTAAACTACAATTTTGTGCATTTGAAAATATGGATAGTCTCTAGCTAGCATAAACATTTTTGACCTATACTTAACATGTTTACATGATTGTCCATTCACTTAAGGAATGATTTTTGGCCATGCTATTATGCTGTGCTTCTGGCCTTTTGAGGAATACACTTCATCTCATGAATAATTCCTTCAGTATACGACATATAATGCTGAAAGTTTGAAAAAGTATGTGAGAAATGTATGTGCTTTCACATGGATGACCTTCCTGCATTTATCTGTCTGTTTACCCTCTTTTTAAAACCCAGTTACAGTAGTGCACATTTCCTTGGCCTGAGGCTATTAGTGGAAAATGTGAAATCCTTCCTTTGAGAAAGAATAAACATGGTTTAGAAAGATTAGCCTTCCCAGGATGCAAATCAAACCAAGGGCTGTATTATACACAGGGTTGTCCATCTGTAATCATTACATATCTCATCACATTTAGTGCCTTCAGTTTTCAGATGCAATGCTGATATGTTTTACTGTCCATCAAATATGTAGTTGATTTTTAAAGGACTGGATCCTCACTGCTGTTCTTACTTCAACAGACAATCTATGCCAGTCCATCTCCACTCTATAACTAAATTTATTTGTTAGAATATTTTGATAACTTTCTGACATTCAGCATCTTACAGTTCCATTTCTCATATCAGTGTTCCTACCCAGATATCAACAATCTGCAGATTCATACATCTCTTTCTGTATCAATATAGCTCCTCAGAGTTTAACAAATGCAAATTTTAAATGCTTTGTATACCAATATCACATGCCCTCAGAGTCTACTGTACCCAAATGTGTACTGATTTAGAAACATTGATTAATTCTATTCATGAAATGTCATTGCAGGAGCTCTGTCCTTTGTATATTCTTGATTTTATATAGATTATGGATGGTAATGTAAACTCCTGTTTACTTTATATCACTGAGTAAAAGACAATCATTAATAATTGGCGACTGCATGGCTTAAAGAAGTTCAGGAAGCCATACAACAAATGAGAGGTTTGTTTACAGATGAAGTTGACATGATTATCAAAATATAACTAATTAACTAACACTCCAAGAACTTTATAGAATATACATTTTTCATTCTGTCTATCCCATCATAAAATGGCCAGGAGAAGTTTGTGGGACAAATACAGATAAGCTGGTCATTACAACATTTTGGTTGTTTTATTCTGTATTTACAAGCATGAGTACTTATATAGAAGCTGATGGAATTTTCATCTCCTGATTGTTATCATGTGTAATTCAATAATTTAGGATCACCCATCTATTTGACAGTACTCATGCCACATGAAAATGGCAGATTCACAATATGCAGTGCAAACAAAGGGGACAGGGTAACACAGACTCCTGTGGGATGCTCTTTCTTGGGCCTGTCAGAGAACCTAGCTTGGTCCTGTTCACAATCACTATTTCCCATTCTGCAAAAACTATACCAATCCAGTTAACTTCTTGCTAGGTTTATTCATGAGTCTTCCATTTGTCTGCAATACACAGTGTGTAACTATATCGAATGCCTTACTCAATTCAGGGCATACATTTGACTGAAATTCTAAAACCATTCCACAGACTAAATAATTTTATTATCTAAGGTCATAGTTCCTTATACCATCCAACCCTGGCAAAGTTCATAAATTCAGTTTATAAGGGTTTCTCACAGAATTTCTTCTATTATCCTAAGGACTGTGCAGTTTTGAGTATTCTTTTCACCCTTCCCCAAACCTTCTGATATAAAAGAAATCTCACTAAACTGTTTATGAGAATTAGCAATTATTTTCCTTTTGTCCTGTACCATGTCATCATTTATCAGTAGCCTCACATAGCATCCTATCACCTCTTCTTTTCCATTGTTAATATACTTATACTTGTAGAAAGCCCTCTTCTTACCTTTCATATTTAGACATAATTGTAGCTCTTTTTGTAGTATGACCTTCCCACTTCTGTCCTTGTCCATTTGTACAATAGCTCATGCTGTTCAAAGGCTTCAATGAACATATCTCTTACTCTAGTTTTGTAAAACATATTATTTTTAAGTATCAAATGTTTATTATGTTAAGGCAAAAAGTGAACCTATTATGACCTTTGCTGCTAATCCTAACTTTCTTGAAGTTAATACTTATTAACATCATCAGCTTGTTCCATAACTCCAGTATAGGTAGGGATTTTGGTATTAATGCATGACACCTACAGGATAACTTAAAATAATCTTTTCAATTGGTTCTTCTTAAAATATCTCTCAGTCTTGAAATTGTCTATAAATACAGCTCCTATATTGATGTTTAGGTATGCCACTATATAATTACCTTTAATTTAATGCACGACTTCTTGAACCTCTGTGTGCACCATATTAATCTTAGAAAAGAACAACTGCATTCTCTTGATCTTCTTACTGAAAAAAATGATATACTGATGTAGTCTGATGAAGGTGTGCAGTTTGCCCCCACTAACATTGTTGCAGTTTAAGCAGACATGAGGCGATCTGACACCACCTCAATAATAACATTTTCTGCCTGAAACTTATTAATCATAAAGCCTGCTTTTTGACAGTCTGGGTATTAGGAGGTCTGTATAATACTCCTGCCTGCTAACTACCTTCTACTTTTTTTCTTATGTATAGTGCTATACCCCTGTCATGGGGTCTATATCAGGAGTTCGAATGCACAGGTGTCTGAACGCTGTAACATTGAACAGGGAAGTTCGAAATGTGAAAATAGCAAAGCCGTGAAACATTGATTTTTTTCCCAGGGAAATAAAATCGGTGGTCCATTTCCACGGCTTTGCTATTTCCTCCACTGTGGTGCAATCTCGGAGTTGGTATATGTAAGTAGGGGGGGGGTGTGGGAGTAAGTGTACATTTTTTTTTTGATTTTTGTACCAGAACAGCGATTTTTTTTTCCCCTGGGAAAAAAATCACTGTTCTATGTGTTCAATATTCTTGCATTTCGAACTTCCCGGTTCAATATCATGTCGTTCGAACACATGTGCTTTCGACGACGTGATATAGACCCCCCCGTCATGCATTTCCAGTCTTCGCTCTGATGATGGTGCTAAATCACGTAGCTGACATTCCACGTTCTTACTTTTTTCATTTCACTTAAAGCACCTATATCTTAACTGATTCTAAATCATCATATACACCCTGATTCTCTCCTTCTATTATGACTGCTTATGTATTTATAGAAACAGCTTGTGTATATAACATTCCTGGTGCCAAATTAACAGATTGCCTTTCTGAAAAGAGTTTACACATCCTAGGAAAATATCCATCTCTAATTATCTTGCAATGACTCTGAGAAATGGTTGGCAAAAATGGACTCTACTTTTTTAAAATGGGTGACTTTTTCCAAAAGGCTTCCCAGGAATGCATACATTTCATTCCATGACTGACAACTTTGCATATCTATCCAAATCAATATTTATGGCACACATTTTCTGATTTACCCTATCATCTTTTAAAATGGAAGGACTAGAGATAATATAAATATAACTCTCCTCAACTTCTTCCTTGCCTCTATGATCTCATTTTAGTAGCTAGAACAGATTTATGAATTGCTACCTTACATCACCTGTGATGTAAAAAGTAGCAGAGTCGCCTTTGGTGCAGAAGGCTGTTGGTTCTAGTCTTATTATACTAGGCAGTTCAATTGCTGACACTAAAGTGCAAAATAAGGACACGAGTGCTTCTGCACTTCTGAGTGTGTCATCCTTCAGATGAGATGTTAAACTGAGAACTATCTGCCTGAGTTGGTGGTAGCTGATGTGGATGTAAAAGATCCCATGGCATCTATCAAAAAGAGTAGGAGAAATTCCACGATACCCTGGCCAAATTTTCCTTAGCAGTATAAATACCACCTCAGGTCTCCCTCTGAAAAGAGGCCACTAGTGTAGAAGGACTAACTCAGTTAACAAAGAATAAAACAAATAAATTAAATTACTTATCCCGACTACTGTTAGAAAATTTTCTGAATATATTCTTAACCTTTTGCCACTTACTACAGGGTAAATGTTACTCAGTTTAGCCTCATTTAAGCACATCATGATTATTTTTAACTTAACCCAGTTGTCACAGATAATAATCAGTTCTCCTTACCTTGTAGTTATCTTAAATAATCAGTTTCCCCTTACCATGGAGTTACATTAAATAATCAGATGCCCTTACACTGGTGTTACCTGATCCAGAGCTTTAAGTCTGGTAGTCCTTGACCCCAGGCACATTCATCATTAACATTGATCAGCTATTCCTCTAATTACCTCATGTAATATTATTTTCTGTACACTGTAATAATAACAACATATCTCCCACATAGCCATTTTCAGTACTTTTTTATTTCCATGTAATGTATGACTTTGATCTTACAATTAAGCTGCATTAATTTCTAGCTGGTGATACCGCCCTTTACAATGTGACCTGAGTAAATAACATACAACTTCTCTTCTCGTCTCCATCCTTATGCTTCTCTAACATTCCCATCTCCCATTTCATAGCAAAATAACTCCCTCTGTCACACTTTATCTCTACTTCCTGTGAGAAAGACTCACCACTGTAGTTTTGTTTTGCTCACTGTCATCAACAAGTTCCTTTTCAGGTTTATTATCATGGCCACTTACATGCTGGGAAACAAAAATTCCACCCTTTCTTATTTTCTTTTATAAACCTTTTTTTCTGCTCACTCAGACTTATCTGCCTTGCTTGGATCTAGCTCTGCAAGTCTTTCTCTGCATTCATGTATTGTTTATAGCTACTAACGATTTAGTAATTACATAGAGTTGTCTTTTACAAATTAGCATGATTTCACTTCTCAGCTGCGCAGCCTGAGATTCAAAGTCTTCTTTATAATGGCACGTAATAAATACTGATGCACTAATTATCAGATCACCTTGAAGTGGACACATCATATTGCAGTCTGCACTGCTAAACATTTCTGCTTTTGCAGAAGAATCAACAAAATTGGTAACTAAATTATGAATCTGAAACAAATGCTTCAGAATTTCATTACTACTACTATTTCATACATTTATGCTAGTCTCCATAACTCTAGATTGTCACCTAGATTAAGTGAATAAACCTTAACAGTTTCCACTAAATAAAAACGAGAATAAGGAGTCTAACAAAAGTTCAGACATAATCAGGAGACCCCATAGAATTATTAAAGAAATTTAGAAGGAGAATATCTGTCAGGAGTGCAGTACTTAAACTTGAGATACATTAGCAATAGTTTGCCTTCCTCCAGCTCACAAAATCTGCCCTGGTACAGCTATTCTTTCATTTTTTCAAGATAAACATGAATCCTGTTATATATCATTATACTGTTTCTAGAAATGTTTTCTTTTGTACATCTTCTTAGTCTGCATTCATCCTGTGCTTTGCTATGAGAAGCAAATTTCTTCGGAGTAATTTCTTTTTCAAGCAATTTAATTAGTCCCCCTTTCACTGAATGAATCCTGTTATAATTCCATATCTTCCACAGATAATAAAAGTGGTACATCATGTGCATGTATACATCTTAGGGGTTGCTTGGTCACTACTTTTTTGCTAGAAACTTTAGTAACATGTGTCTTGATTATTGTCAGTCTCCAATTAAAAAATTTCTAAATGTAATTATCTACTCAGCTCACATAAACATGCCCAAGCAAGCCTGCAGATATTTCTTGGTGATTTCATGTGATGACAAGCAAAGCTGCTTAGGAGCTACCACTCCTGCATAGAACTAATTGGCATTCTTCCTCATAGGAAGCTCTACTCAAATATTAGACATGGTCCATTAAAGGAAAACTATTCCTTCCCCCATATGGATAGAAAATGAAATACTCATTTAAAATAAAACATAGTCCTAAAGGGTAAGGCAGCAAAGACTGAAACACAGCAGCTCCCTGTGTGCATTGAAAACTTCACATTTACATATCTGACTAATTTAAAGAGGAAGTTCTGCCTACTTACCAAGTACACTCACAGAGAGGTCCTAATACAACTGAGATGCTTAAGAGTAGCAATAATAACATTTTATCCTATCCTCAATAGTAGGGTTGTCACATAACATGTTTTTTTTCTGAACTATCTAAAAACTTAACTTTGGGCCTTGATCCTGTAATATGGAATGTACCTTACAAATGCCACAATACTGTTTGACACAGCAAACAGAATACTAGATTTTAAGGTCAATGTATCCAGATGCCCATTTTTGATCAAGTATTAGTTCAGTGGACATGACTGTGCCTGAGGGAGAATATTAAAAAAAGAAAAAAGGATTCCACTTTCTGCAGTGATGAGTGGATATACTCACTAACATCCTAGTGTCAGCATAGCTAGGGCCTAAACAGGTGAGGGAAAGGTGTAGAAAAACACAGGCCAAGGGCTAGAATGGGAAGAGAAAGAGGAAGTGTAAGACGAGTGTTTTTTTTTTTTTTGTCCAGCTTTTACCTCTTTCTAAGATGGCAACCCTACTTAGAAGCTATAAGCAACAGATGTATGTTTTATTTGTCTAATCATTCCAAGCAGGGATGACAGTGCATCAATCAGGGATAAAGATGGCCCATCATTCTGCTTTGTTATGTAAATACATGGCAATGTAAACTGTCTTCACACTTGTTCCTTCTCTTACTAAGCTCCTTAACCATGCATTGTTTTTTGTCTACCTTATGTTTAAGAAGAATGTCTAATTGTCCCTATTTCTGTGGTTTTGCAGTTCTAGTAATATTGACTTTCCCCAGACTCTTTATTTGGTCAATTAATTTATGCTGTTTAGTCAGTGGTTATGTAGACTATATAAAAATCTCATTTTTCCCTAAACTAAACAGCAACTCCATTCAAGGACCACTTTGCCAAATTTCTTCAGTATAGTTTGCATATTTCTGAAGACATTAGCTAATCTGGTTAAGAATGACATTGGAAGTAACTTGCAAACAAATGCTGACATACTGTAAAACACATGCTCAAATATAGATGCCATGTAACTCTGTGCTGCAGCACCTCACTGGAGTTAGGGCAGTGGCTTTCCAGCTAGATGATAGAAATCTTTACAGGTGACTGCTGCTTAAGAATTAAGTATTAAGCATTGTCACTTGATAATATTTCTGCCATCTTAAGATTTTAAAACAGCATTTTAACTTGTTCCTATACAATAGGTCTTTACTTGTCAGTGAGGTCTGTTTGACTTATGTTGCTCTTTCCGTTGTCCATTCTGACATTGAGTAGCTGTATCTGCTCCTCCTACCAACCTATCTACTTCCAGTTCCCAGTATATGTAACTCAGAACCATGCAGTTCAGAGCCACTTCTAGCATGATGCCAGACCCCTACAGGATGCTCCCACAATGACATGTGCAGAACATTTGTCTAGGGCAAACTCTAACATTGCCAGCTCACCTGCCGACACATGACTTTGGGATATGGAAAGAAATCAGTGCCCCCCCCTGAAAACACATACGGATAAATGAAAGCTCCACAAATGTCATACATAGGACCCAAAGTGGAGAATCAAGCATTGTGAGATATCAAGGATAACCACTGTGCCATTATGGCACCTTTACACATAAACCAGCTGTTATCCTTGACTTGTTTCAACACGGCCTTATGAAAGCACCTGTGAAGAATTAATAGCCTTTTTAATTGCCTATTTGTTTTATACTTGTGTTGTAGAACTAATTTGTTTTCAAAGTAGAAAGGTGGATATTTGCAAAACCTTCCATGACTAGATGATAAGATTTGTCCATAACAGCTCCCTACCACTAGACCAGAGACTGATCTGCTGAAAAGAGCAATTGTAAGTGTAGAATCTCATATGTCAGAATTGCAGGTGTGTCAGAATACTGAAACACCTGAAAATACCTGTTTTTGATATGCTGTGTGGAACGTGTGTGTGTGTGTGTGTGTGTGTGTGTGTGTGTGTGTGTGTGTGTGTGTGTGTGTGTGTGTGTGTGTGTGTGTACTACCATTTACACACATGAGTAAGTGAGTAAGGTACTTTGGGGGGCAGATCAGTGTTTGTAAAATGGGGCTGCCACTCCCTAATAACACCCTTGCTCTCCTTATGTTTTAACAATGGAAGTGGGATGATAATGAGGCACTAGCCAGCATCTCAAATAGAACTAACTATGACACATCTGGTTATCTGAGATATCTGTATACAATGTACTACACTATGTATTGCACTAAGAAACAGTCCTACAATGTGACTTTCTTGTGGCAGAAGTGGAGTTTGATGGACAACAATATAATTCAGCTGCATCTGTTTATATAAATCATTAAAATTAATGGGACTTAGCTAACATCTCAAATATCAACATTTTTAAGGTGTGAGTCCACTCTTTAAAAGTGTATGCCAAAGTGCTTGCACAGAACTACTTCCCCTCAACTGAAAGTTGAGGAGCACAAAATAGAACAGTCTTCCTGGAATTGAAGACTAAAAAATAAAAGTGTCTTCTTGAACTAAACACCCTGCACAAAAAAATGCTATTTTGCTCTTAAAACTGTGGCAAGTGTGCAAACTGCTTGCTACAACAAGCAGGACAGTTAAATCAGGACACAGGGAGTACTTCAGGATGTCAGCCATGACAGCAAATGCAGTACAGACACTCCTTGATGAGTACCAGAAGACATCAGCCATGGCTGCTGATGCAATATTGACATTCCTTAAACCTTAATGAGTGCCACAGGATGCCAGCCATGGCTGCAGATGCAATATTGACATTCCTGTAGTAAGCGTGCAAGCTGTTTGCTACAACAAGCAGGACAGTTAAATCAGGGCACAGTGAGTACTTCAGAATGTCAGCCGTGACTACAGATATAGTATTGACATTCCTTAATGAGTGCCATAGAGCATCAGCCATGGCTGCAGATGCAATATCGACATTCCTTAATGAGTGCCATAGGACATCAGTCATGGCTCTAGATGCAATACTGACATTTCTTAATCCTTAATGAGTGCCACAGGATGTCAGCTATGGTTGCAGATACAGTACTGACGTTCCTTAATGAGTTACAGAGGACATCATTCATGGCTGCAGATACAGTATTGACATTCCTGAATAAGTGCCAGAGGACACCAGTCACGGCTGCAGATGCAGTATCGACACTCCTTAATAAGTGCCAATACTGCGCTTTTCCACCATCAGCGCCTGCTGTTCGCTTCCTCTAATAGCTTGTTATAACAAGGTCACAGCTGAAAAAGCCCTGACTGGTTGAGATCATCTATTAATTAATTAATTAATTAATTAATTAATTAATTAATTAATATGCAAATAACTGAACAAACAAATGCATACAATCAGTTTCTATACTGCTTCTCACCCTTGCTCTCTGTATCTCTTTTTTATTTATCAACCATCTTCCCAGTAATCAAGCTTCTCCAGGTAGATTTAAGCCCAATCATTTTTTCATATTGGGAACTCTTCAAGAACTATGGATGTGGGAGTCATCCAGGTGGGGGTCATCATTTAGGCAGCCATGAAAGTTGTCTCTGTTCTCGCTGAAATCCCAGTTGTGAGGACACTTATAATGGCCCTATCAATGCAAACACACATTGGGAATGGCAGGTTATGAGCAAGACTTCACTGCAATATTCATAATGGCTTTCTCATGTGAGTGCCTGTTCCCACACACCCACCATGAAGGCTTCCTTCCTTGCTTAGTGCACTTATCAACCACCATCAGTCCATGCCTTTGGCATCTTAACTCCTCCTCTGAAGGAAATGGTATATTCTGAAGCAAGCTCTATACTACTCTCGACCTCAAGATGGACTGTGCCATGTTTTCTGATCCTAATGTACAACAGCAACTGCTGTTTGCAAATGTAGGTTCTGTTTCAATTGTAGGAGCACAAATGTCTTTCCTACTGTGCTGCTACACTGCACATATGTTAACAGTAATCAATGAATACAGTTTTTCATTACTGCAGCTCCAAAGTTTCCATTCTGTTCTTTTGTTTGTACCTTTTGTCTTATTAGAATACTTTCTGCTTTGCCCCCGACATACGTAAGTGCAGAATCTACTAAAGCTGCAGTTAAAATCACAGCAGCAGTCTGTGATACTTTTTTTCAG
Source organism: Protopterus annectens (assembly GCF_019279795.1). NCBI lineage: Eukaryota > Metazoa > Chordata > Ceratodontiformes > Protopteridae > Protopterus > Protopterus annectens. The sequence goes on along the minus strand of NC_056735.1, from coordinate 1,775,153,848 downwards.
TGTCTGTGGATGTTGCATCTGATATAAAAGCATAGTTCTGGAACAGCTCTTTATCCCTTGTAATATAACTAACTCTGATGATGTATTTTTCACACATTTAATAATATTGTCATCATCTTGATCACTTCTGTCCCCCATTCCTTGCATACATTTTCCTCTCTTGATTTACAGATTGTGTTCCTTTACTATTAATGTGGTCTCCTGTCTGTGTACCCTACTGGAAGCAGCTATTTAATAACTATAAGCATTAGAGTCAAACTCTTCTTTCCAGCACTAATCAACTACTCTTTTATCAACAATGCAGCATAACTACAAAACATTACTGGACTCTTGTTATCTGAAAAATTCACAGAACTCCATTGCTGAGCAAGTCTAGTGACTAACCTGCTGAAAAGAATACTTATAGAAAAACCTTGACATCTTCTGCAACTATTCTGTTAAGGGATTTTAAATGACTCTGATCCCATTCTATCTTTCTTGCAGCAGCATCATACAAAATCTTCTTGCCCCTGAGTGGTTATATGGCCTTTTTTCTCTTCCTATTCTGTAATCTTGTTTACTCTTGCCTGATTTTCAAGCTAGAGGAATTTTCATGTTATCTGCAAATAAGTTGTTCTCCCACAGCTTCTGGGGCACTACAAAAAAACACCATAATTAATAATAACCTGCTTTGAGTTGAAGTACCAATGCGTGCACGTGAGCGCACACACACACACACACACACACACACACACACACACACACACACACACACACACACACACACACACACACACACACACACACACACACACACACACACACACACACACACACACACACACACACACACACACACACACACACACACACACACACACACACACACACACACACACACACACACACACACACACACCACTTACACATGCACAGACACAGAGCACTAGCTATGTTATTTGGTATCCTTTGCAGGTCCTTGATCTGGTGCCCCTCTCAACTCTAAATTGAAGAAAAAAAAAAAAGGTCCTGTCAGAACTGAAGAGCAAAAAAGAAACATTCTCTTGGAGTTGAGGACCAGAAACACCAGCTCAAATGTTCTAAAACTAGAGCAAACAAAACCCTTTCCTACAAATAGAACAGATGGCTTTATACAGTTAAAGTACCAGATACAAATTACTTCACAGAAACAGCTGCGACTGCAAATGCTGTATCAGAATTCATTTTTGAATGCTGGTACTACATATCGGCACCATTGTCATCTGCCAATTACATCCCTTAAGACCTTGTGCCCAAAGCAGCTACCCTCCTTTGCCCTACCCTACACACACACACACACACACACACACACACACACACACACACACACACACACACACACACACACACACACTATGTATGGTTCCCTAATAATTTTCATAAACTTAGCACTCCTCACCTCCACAGACATTGCAGACACTTTAAACTAAATTTCCTTGAATAAAGACCTTTTATTTCTTCATATTCAGCATTAGTCCCTGATTCATTTGTAGGGTTCTCAGGGGCTAAATGTATACAATGCAATGACTTCCTTTGATCTTGATGCCATGCCTTTACTTATAAATTGATCCACATAGAAGGATTTCCTCACTGCTATAGCTATTTGGTGGTCAAAGTTTAGGTTACTATCTACCTGTGTTCCTAGGTCCCTCACTACTGTGTCTACTTTTAGGGATTTACTATCAATATTATAATTTGCAGAGATATCTGACTTAGTGAAGGATATGATTGCACACTTTTTAGCATTTAGTCAAAGACCATGGTTTTGGCACCAGTCTTTTGTAATTTTTAGGCCTCTTTGTAGGATGTCAACATCATTTAGGGATTCAGTGATTGCTCCCAGCTTAAAGTCGTTGGTGAACTTGTTGAATCAGAAACACCAAACATTGGCCTCCAGTTCAGAGAAGTATATATCAAACAGGAGGGGTCCCAACACTGAGTCCTGTGGGACACTGCTAGTAACAGGTTTCTTATCGGAAATGGATTCACCTATCTGGACAACATGTGTCCTGTCAGTGAGCCAGTTTGCTATCCATTGGATGATGTAGGGGTTTATGCCTAACTCAGCAAGTTTATCTATGATCCTTGAGTGGGAGATTGTGTCAAAAGCTTTGGCTATGTCTAGATATGTGGTGTGTACCATTTTACTGACATCCATGTCCATGGTGATGAATGAGCAGGCAAGACCTCCCTTTGACAAAACCAAATTGGATCTGGTCCAGTCTTTGGAGAGTTCCTATGTTGTTATTGATCAGGTCAATGATAATTCTCTCCACAGCCTTACAGATAAGACTGGTCAGACTTATGGATCTGTAGTTCCCTGGTTCAGTTGATGGGCCCCCTAGTGCAGAGTGATGACTGTTGCCATCCTTCATTCCTCTGGGACAAAGCCTGTCCAGAGGCTGTGGTTAATGAGGCTTGTTAGTAGCCCTGATAGATTCTGCTTTAAGCTACTTAAGAAGCATCCTGAAATGTTGTTAGGATCCATGGAGGCTTTGTTTTTAGCTTTAACGAGTGTAGTAAGAACCTGTTCCCTCATAATGACCAGTAGGGGGATGGTTGCAGGTATTTCTTTGAGTATGGTAGGAGGTGATAGGCAAAGAAGTTTGAACTGAATTTGTTGGCCAGCAGGTATGCTATAGTTTCAGCCTGAGTACAAGTGTTGCCATTCATGATTAACTCTTCACATTGTTGAACATTTCCCCTGTGGTTATGAACATAATTTAAAAAAGCTTAATGCTTATTTTTTACCTGGGAGGTTATCATTGCCTTATAGTCTGTTTTGGCAGATTTGACTAGCTCTCTAATTTGTTTATTTAGACCGAGTGGCATTTTGCAGTTTTGTCTTTTCCTATGTGGCTTTGGAGAAGATTTTTCTTTTTCTTTTCTTTTTTGTTGAATACCGTATTTATGTTAAGGGTCCACTAGGATTGTTTATTTTTGCCAGTAGTCATAGGTTTGAGTCAGACAGGTACTGCCTCCTCTATGCAGCTATGAATGTGGTTGTACAGTGTTTTTGTGTACACACCAGAGTAGGCTTCAGTATCATCCAGGTTCAAAGGGCTTGGAAGTTTAATAAGCTGTCATTTAGTTTGAGGTAATTGGCCTTGGTAAAGTTCTTAACAGATTTGGACTTTGATTTGGGTCGAGGTTAGTTTTAATACTAAAGGAGATCATTTTGTAGTCAGATCTTACCAAGGATGAGTTAATACATGGGGTGGAGCAGCATCCTCCCATGTTTGTGAGTAGTAGGTCTAGGATATGTGCACCTCTAGTTGGGAGGCAAACTAGTTGCTTCCTGGAATTTGCATTGACGGAGTCCAAAAAATCTCTGAACAAGTGAATTATGGGTCGTTTAAATCTCCCAGTTTATGGAGAAGTAGTTGAAGTCACCCATAAGTATGGTGTTAGACTGAATGTTAAGAGATTCCAGTAGGTTTAGATAGGAGGTGTGGTTTTCCTAGATTTATGTTAGGAGATCTGTAGCTAGCAAGGATATGATAGGGAGTCACACCTATGGTTAGTTGGACATGGAGCAGCTCAAGTGAGTAATGTTCTTAGACAAGTCTAGCAGTGTACTTGTCCTTTATAAACACTGAGACACCTTTTCCCTTTGTTTCATTGTGAGCTGTGGGGGATCAAAATGTATGAAAGGCATTGTAGCCTTTAACAACTGGGGTGCTTTCCAGGGTTTTGAGCTATGTTTCTGTGACTGCACATATGTCTGCATTCTCCAGGGTGAGGAATGCTTAGACGTGTCCAACCTGCAGCCCGCGGGCCGCATGCAGCCCTCCAAGCTCTTCCATGCGGCCCTCAACCTCTAACTGCAACATCAATGTACGCATGCCCCAAAACACTTTTTTTTGTTTTGTGTTTTTCGCTCCCATGACCTGTAACGATAATGTTGGTGTGCGCATGCACCAAAGCACCTTCTAGTTTTGTTTTTGAGCCAAAAAAGGGTCAGTGTGTTTACGCCATTATTTTGCGCTGAACAATCAGTGTGTGTGCGTGTGTGTGTGTGTGTGTGTGTGTGTGTGTGTGTGTGTGTGTGTGTGTGTGTGTATGTGTGTGTGTGTGTGTGTTCTCGCTGAAGAGGGACTCGTATGGGTTTGCCGCTGTTCCCTTTGAAAGGGACAGCAATTACCTATGTTAATAGGTAAGTACGGAGTGAGTGAGTGCATGCATGAAAGCAGAATTGTGTGTGTGAAAATAGAAGAGTGTGTGTGTGTGTGTGTGTGTGTGTGTGTGTGTGTGTGTGTGTGTGTGTGTGTGTGTGTGTGTGTATATGTGTGCATGAGAGAGAGAGAGAGAGAGAGAGAGAGAGAGACATGCACAAAGAGGCTAACAATGATCATTCTACCTACTGAACACAAACAAGTTAACTCACAAATATATCATACATTAAAAGTACATTTTCATTAAATTGCAGCTTTCCTGACAGGGAGAGAGTATTGTATTGAGCATGAACTCATACCTCTTAACTGTATGGATTTTCAAAGAATGTCTGGATTTTTGCCTTATCTTCCATTTTGTGTCTTTTGCTTAGGAAAATAAAGTAGTCATCCAAGATAATGCAGTTCCAGGGAGTAAGAATGAGACAGCAGCCTAGGGTTAATGGGTCAGTAGTGGACTGACTATGTGGGACTGTAGCATATAAGTTGTATTGTTTTTTCAGACAAACAAAAAAGCACCTAGTACTGTTTTTTCATTGGTGGGTTCTAAGCAGTGGTAGATTGGACAACAGTAAGCTTAGCTTTGGCGGCTCATCAATACTGGCAAATCAAGTGGGCACAATGTCATTTTTTAAATGTTGGGGATTTTAGTGTGTATGTGTGTGCTTATGTGTTGGGAATGCTGCAACAGTAGATGATTATTAAAGACAGAGACTTACGGACTGTGGAGAATGTTTCTTTGTTTCAAAACCTAATACTTGGGTACGCATGCCAGAAGTAGATTTTTTAAGACATAGCTTCTTGCCATTTACAGTGGATGGATATGTACATTTAATGGACAATGTATTAGTGTGGGCCTGTGGGGTTCTGAAGGATGCCAAGTCTACCACTGCCAATGTCTTGTAAAGTGACCTGGAAGTGGATATTGGGATGTTACTGAAAAAATATAGTAAGTGGGCTTAGAAATATAGTTTAATTAAACAAAGTGTACTTTCAATTTACAGGCCATAATTTAATTTATTTCAGGTAGTCCAGATACTGGTAGATTGTATACCATTAGACTTAATTAGGGAGAGCTGTCATTCTGGGAAACAAGCAGCCCTAGTTTCAGTGAAAGCTCTGTGGTTGCTTGCTGGTAGGAAGTTGCAGGATGTTGATGCAGTGTTTTATGTATTATTTTTAATGCATTCGTCATTTCAAAGCATAGTTTTCTTTGATGCAAAAGAAGGCAGGACTGAATGAGCCATATAATGTTTAACTGACAATAATGGGATAGAAAGATTATAAGTGATGTGTAATGTTTGCAGCTACAGTTGTTTCAATGGTGTCTGTGATGCATAACTATTTTTGGGCCTGTGTCCCACTTTTATTTTTCGCTTTGTCCAGATTTCTTGCTGTAAGGTTGAAAGGTATGGTTCCATACTAAATCAGAAGTTGTATTTACCCTGGAAGACTTTTCGGCATAATTATGAAAAACAGAGCCTTTTTAATATCTCTGCTTATTTCCAATGTAAACTGCCATGCAACCTTGCAAATAACCTTCTTATTAAGCTACTTTACTACTTTTGGAATTGACAGGTATGATTCATCTGTTCGGACATAAGCATAGAGTGCTAATGTGACTTTGATTTCTTGCAGCAGTCTGTGGTTTACATAATCACAGTAACTTTTCTGTGTTTCTGGGTGTGTAATCAATTTAACAGTTTTAAAGATGTTTTCCAAAAATAAATAAATAATCCTCTCTACACTTTGAGCTATTGACAAAGTCTGGGAATTTGTTTTTTTCTAAAGCGAAGGTCAGCATTATAGCTCAGTAAACTGTCAGTCTATGAGTAACTTCTGCACAACTTAAAATGTCTGAATGTTAAATGGCTTTAGATTGGAGGGAAGTTTATTTTTATTTATTTTATGTTACATTTGTTTACCGGGAAAGTCCGACTTGGCACAGGTCCATTTTCAGCAGAGGCCCGGGGAGAAAAGCTCCAAAAATAACACAAAACAATATAATACATGAGAGAGAGAGAGAGAGAGAGAGCGAGAGAGAGAGACAGCAAATTATGGATGTAGTACTCATACAATATGGCAGAGATTACATCTCGTAACAGTGAGAATCATTGCGGTACAGAATAAACTTAAAAACATTTTCTTTTACAGTTATAATTACAGCAAGGCAAATATCAATGAGTTAAGTTTTTAGGAGAAAGCTGTTTGTACATAGCTGAAGCTCTGAAACAATCTTTTGGAATGGATTGACCTGGGGATTGATACAAGTTATATGTTTACACCAGTATGTAGCATTATAGTTTATGGTTTTCTTATTGATTTACTTTTTGCCGAACAGTTGTTTGTTGATTTATTGATGGTCCTTTTGGTGGTGGGAAATTACATGGATGAATCCATCTCTATTATGATTTTTTTTTTCAGATATTTTGACTTCCAGACAATTTCATTCAGTGAGTGGGTGTCATGTGATTACTGAGGTTGCCTATTTTACAAGTAGGGGCTTTTGTGTGTGTGTGTGTGTGTGTGTGTGTGTGTGTGTGTGTGTGTGTGTGTGTGTGTGTGTGTGTGTGTGTAAGAGAGAGATTTAATAAGTATACTGAATATAATTTTGCAAATGGAATTCTTAGTTAAACATGCCCCTCTTCTTGGGCAACTAGACTTGAGTAACCGATATTAGATCTTAGCCATCCAGCTGGGAAAGGTTAGTATGTGGATTTTCCATCTGGTTTGATGAAGGCTATGCTACTTACCCAAGGACTACATTTATGGCTATCCATCCAGCCATCATGTTGCTGAACTACATTGTTTGATAATGAGAGGAGCTTTTTACAGAAGTTGAAGGTTTTTGTGTCAAGAACCTGTCCATAAAAAGTGGCTTGTTTATGTTACAGTGAAGGCTGTGGTCTTTGATGTGAGCATTTTAAGTATAACCAGTATTTCTGAGGTAGAGGAAGTCTCTTAAGGCAGAATCTTTCTTAGCCTGGAAAGCAAGTCAATGATGAAATTTATAGGGGCCAGTGAGAGACAGAGGAAAGCAAGAAGCTTTTTAGTCTGTTTAGATAACTAAGTGAACTTAGTCCTTTGACCTTTTTTGGCAGAAATGGTTGTAGTCTTTCTTTTGGCAGGGTGTTTTGCTGAGGCACATGTCAAAAGGGGCACTGCACTCAATAATGGCTCTTGTAAAGGAAGAATACAGGGATGTTATGACCTCTTTGTTACCCTTACTAATGAATTGGGCCATGTAAAAATCTTGCCTTACAACGGAGACAATGTGGTGGTCAAAAGTCAGGTTTCTATCAACCTGGGAGCCCAAGTACCATACAACTTATTGAATGCTTACAACATTGTTATTAATGTTATCATTTGTAGGACATCACTCTCTTCAAAGGGGATGATGATGATGATGCATTTTTTGGCATTTAACTTGAGGCCCTGTTTCTGGTACCAGTTATTTGTTTGGGTGAGACTCTCTTGTAGCTTATTCAGAATTGTTTTATTAAGTCAGTAATGTGAATTCTTTACTTTATTGCAAATTTGTTGGCTTATTTTTGTGGATTATAGTATTGTAGGACTGCTGATGTTGACATTTTACATAGTTGGACTGGACTGCTGGAATGGTTTTCCCAGTGAGAAATGCTAGTGCTGTAGTGAATATCTGTTTATTTGTAAAAAAAAAAAAAATATATATATATATATATATAGATAGATATATTAACTAAGATGTTAGAGTTAACTGTTAGATTAGAGAATTAGAATGAGAATTAGAATTTTAAGGGAAATATTAGGCATTTATTACATTTATTCATTGTTCAAATGCACCTACAGTACAGCTAGGAGATAGACTGTGGTCTTCTGGAGCAACAAAAGAGTTAACTATATGATATATTTTATATGCGGCTCCAGAACCATTTCTGTTCACTCAATGCGGCCCCAGCAAGCCAAAAGGTTGGACACCCCTCTAGAGCATGCAGTTTTTTTTTTTATTTAAACTCCTAGCATTGAGCAAAACTACCTTTAGGTAGTCGTGAGTGATTTTTGTTTTGTTGGACGGTTTAGCAACATGACATGACTTAAAAAAGGTACTATGGGGATAGAAGTTTTTGCCAGTATCTGGAAGCCAAGTGGTGATGAGTGCAAACCATCTCTGGCAAAGGATCATGATTTGTTGATCACATCTCCCAATGCTGATACATGCTGGATTCCCTTGTTGTGACACCAGAAACTAAGTCAATTGTTGAAGTCAATAATTTTTTTGCTGGTACTGTGGCATCATCATCGGTGAAGGTAGGATGCTACTCAAGATTAGATTCATACCCACCTGGGACACATATTCAGAGAGCTCGACAATGCCTCTCTTCATATAATCCAGTGAGGTACATCTTAAGCCTTTTACACCCACATGGACTATGACCATTTCTTATTGGTACTTGTGGTTAAAAGACTTGTATGCATGCATGATCTGATGGATCCTGGCTCCAGACAGACAGATCACTGTGATTTTCTTGTTTAGCCTGGTAAGGGAAATATCAGTATGACTTACAATGGAAACCCCAATAACTAGAATATTTGGCTGTGTGGTGTGTTGCCTTATGGGCTTGGAAGCTGGGCTACTATGATTTTCAGAGTAATGTGTTTGTGTGAAGTGCTGCTTTTTCTGAATGTGTGCAGGTCCACTGAGAGATGCTTTTAGGAGGTCTTGGATGTTTGGCTAGATTACATTTGAGTACCTCAGTGTATGTGGGTCTATGTGTTTGTTCCTTAGTGTTGGTAGTGAGTGTTTTGGGTGTAATGCTGATGACCTGGTTTGTATTTTTTGTGTGTGTATGTGAGAGCTGTGCTTCCAATTACATTGTTTATCTACATCTCTCACACATTGTGTTAGTCTGTTCTAAAATTAAATGGTTGTCAGTGAACCAGGGGTACAGGGGATATAAAAAGTATATACAATCCTGTTAAAATGCCAGGATTTTGTGATATAAAAAAATGAGACCACAATAAATAACTTCAAAACTTTTCCCACCTTTAATGTGGCCTATAACCTGTATAATTCGGGTTCCTATCAACAGACCGAAGATGCATGTTTTCGAATGCATCTTGGTCGAACTGACAAAACCAAAACTGCAAAATATCGAAGCAGCATGTAAGCAAATTCTTTCCCTGGGAAAGAATTTGCTTGGTCGCTTCTGTAATTTGCCGTTTTCGGCACTGTAGTACGGTCTCGGAGCTGGTATATATAAGTAGGGGGGTGTGTGGGGCGAAGCCCCCCACTTAATCTCATGTTTTAATGTGCTTTCTTTGTTTTTTTTTTTTTTTTTTTGTTGGAACAGCGATTTTTTTTCCCTTGGAAAAAAATTGCTGTTCTGACAGTTCGGTTTTGTAAGCTTTCTCTTATATGGGGTAGATTAATCACCATTCGCTTACCTAAGCGTTCGGTGATCTAATATAGACCCTATAATTCAATTGAAAAAACAAATCTGTTAGGGGAAAAATATAAAAAATGAAAAACATACAATAAACTGGTTGCATAAGTGTGCACATCCTTAAACTAAAACTTTGTTGAAGCACCTTTTGATTTAATTACAGCATTCAGTCTTCTTGGAAAGGAGTCTATCAGCATGGCACATCTTGACTTAGCAATATTTGCCCTCTCTTCCTTGCAAAAGTGCTCCAAATCTGTCGGACTCCGAGACCATCTCTTGTGCACAACTCTCTTCACGTCGCCCCACAAATTTTCTATTGGATTTAGGTCTGGGCTCTGGCCAGATCATTCTAAAACTTTAATTTTCTTCTGGTAAAGCCATTCTTTTGTCGATTTGGATGTATGCTTGGGGTCATTGTTGTGTTGAAAGGTGAAATTCCTCTTCATCTTCAACTTTCTAGCAGATGCCTGAAGGTTTTGGGCCAAAAGTGACTGGTATTTGGATCTGTTCATAATTCCCTCCATCTTGACTAAAGCCCCAGTTCCAGCTGAATAAAAGCAAACTCAAAGCATGATACTGCCCCCACCATGCTTCACTCTGGGGATGGTGTTTTTTTTGGTGATGCGAAGTGTTGTTTTTGTGCCAAACGTACCTTTTGGAATTGTGGCCAAAAAGTTCAACCTTGGTCTCATCAGACCAAACACATTTTCCTACATGTTTTTGGGAGACTTGCTGCATTCTTTTGCAAATTTTAGCTGGGCATGGATGTTTTTCTGTGTAAGAAAAGGCTTCCGTCTTGCAACCCTACCCCATACCTCAGACATATGGGGAATATGGGAGATTGTTGTCACATGTAGTACACAACCAGTACTTGCCAGAAATTCCTGCACCTCCTTCAGTGTTGCTGTAGGTCTCTTGGTAGCCACCCTGATCAGTTTTTGTCTGTCCTTTTCATCAATTTTGGTGGCATGTCCAGTTCTTTGCAACATCACTGCTGTCCCATATTTTCCTCCATTTTTTGATGACTGTCTTCACTGTGTTCCATGGTATATCCAATGCTGTGGAATTTTTTTGGTACCCTTGTCCTGACTGATACCTTTCAAAAATGAGATCCCTTTGATACTTTGTAAGCTCTCTGTGAACCATGGCTTCTGCTGTATCAGGCAACTGAGTAAATGTCAGGAAAATCCTACTAGGACAGCTGAACTTTTTTGGGGGTTAATCAAAGTCTCTTTAATTGATGGCAGGTGTGTACCCAAGAAGACTGAATGCTGTAATTAAATCAAAAGGTGCTTCAACAAAGTATTAGTTTAAGGGTGTGCACACTTATGCAACCAGCTTATTGTACTTTTTTTATTTTTTTATATTTTTCCCCTAACAGATTTGTTTGTTTTTCAATTGAATTGTACAGGTTATAGGTCACATTAAAGGTGGGAAAAGTTTTGAAATGATTTATTATGGTCTCATTTTTTTTATATCACAATAACCTGGCATTTTAGCAAGGGTGTGTACACTTTTTATAGTCACTGCAGTTACTACACACACTTTTCTTTCATATTTTAATTCTTTTTTCCAGGGTATCTCTCATATCCAGTGGTGGTGCACAAGTCTGATTAGTGAGGTGGGATAATACAAAGTTTGAATCCAATTCAGTGCTATCAAAGCATGCTATAATTGTATCCTTGGTATCTATGCTTCCCTGTTCCATTTTTTATTAAGCACACTATATAGAATGGTTTACCTTTATAACAGCGTAACACAGTGGTGCGATTGCTTATATGAATGAATCGGAACAACGAAAATGAAAACAGAGAGTTTTAAATGTTCGAAAATCAGCAAATCGAAAAGCAGATTCGAACATAAATGTTGACAAAAAAAGTAATGAAGTGTATAGCAGGGGGCAAGCCCCCCTGCACCCCCCCATCTGGGGGGCTGCGCCCCCACCACCCCCTTACTTTAATATTCTAACTCCGTGATCGCACTACACTGGGGAAAGGGACCATTTTCCAATCCCCACTATAGTGCATTCCGCCCCAAATTGTCGAATGTGCAATGAGCGAATGTCACTGTGTATTCGCTCATTGCACATTCTAACCTTTTTCCGTTCGACATTTGCAAACTTTGCAAACTGCCTTTCAGACAATTGCTGTTCGACCTTGTACAATACGCACACATGAAGGTAAACCATATAGAATATCCCTGGTGTCTGATGCTTCATCTGACCCTTAATGCCATTAAGGCATGATGTTAAAAATGTTTATCATAGTGGTTTGTGTACCCCCATCCCTGTTCTAAGTGCCATTCAGGCACAAGATGTAAGAATTATATCTTTTGGTTAGTGGTTCCCTCAATCAGAACATCATCTGTGGACATACCAGTTTCTGGATGTGCATAGTTAGGTATGTACCAAAGGGGACATTGTACTCAGTGGTAGGTTGATGAATGTCAATTGCAGTGGAACAATAACTTTCTTCAACCTAGATGCCATATTTTTGTTTATAAGTTGCACAACATAGAATGGTTTCCTCACTATTGTAGACATGTGATGGTCAAAGGTTACTGTTTATGTGTGTCCCCAGGTCCCTAACTACAAGGTCAACTCTTAGGGGTGTGTTGTCAAAATGATAGTTATAAGGGGTGGATGACTTTCTGAAAGATACTGTTATGCATTTCTTGGCATTTAGTTTTTGTCCAGGGCTCTAACACCAGTTATTTGTCTTTGTCAGTCTTTCCTGGAGAACATTTGCATCAGCAGGGGATTATATGATTGCTCCTAATTTGCAATCATCCAGAAGCCATTGACATTGGCCTTGACCTCAGAGAAGTAAATGCAAAAAAAGGACCGGTCCCAGTTGCAGTCCTGAGGGACTTTGCTTCTGACTAGCCAATTTGTAGTGGTGGACTCCCCAATTCTAACTTCCTGGGTCCTGTCTGTGAGCCAGCTGGCTATCCACTGGGTGACATAAGGGTTTGTACCTAACCTTTTGAGTTTGTCATCAATACCTGAGTGGGTATTGTGTCAAATGCATTGGCCAGGTCAAGTTGGGCAGCATGAACCATTTTGCCCTCATCCCTTGGTTTGTTGACCTTCTCAAAGAAGTCCACCAGACTGAGTAGGTATGACCTGTCCATGACAAAACCAAATTGGATCGGGTAAAGTTTCTGTAGGTCTCTTATGGCATTATTGATTATTTCTATGATTATTCTTTCCATGGTTTGCATTTCAGACTAATGAGAGTTATGGGTCTGTAGTTTGCAGGGCCTGTAGATGGCCCACCTCTGTGCAGAGGAATGACTGCTGCTGTTCACACAAAAGCATCCTGGGATATTGATATTGTCTGGGTCCATTGATGCAGTGTTCTTGGCCTTTGAGAGAGCATTAAGGATAAGTTCCCTAGTGACAGTATCAGGAGTTATATTTCATGCTATTTTCTAAGGCAAAGTTGAGGGGAAGAGAGGGGTAAAGTTGGAGATTCATTTGTTGGCCAGTAGGTTTGCTATATCTTCTGTCTCAGTATAGGTGGCTCCATTAACAATGAACTCTGCAAACAATTGTGTATTATATTATATTTGAGGCTGCAGACATAACTAAAGAATGCCTTGTGGTTGCCCATGGCCTGGGAGGCCAAATTTACCTGAGATTTGGCTGTGGTAGACTTTATTTGTCCTCTGTGTTGTTTGTCTAGTTTGAGAATACTTTTATCATGTTGGGTGCTACACCTCCTAATTTTTGCAATGATTTTCTTCTGTCTATTATACAGCCTACTGATGTTGTGATTCCACCAGGGTGGCTTGTTTTTTGAGTTAGTTTTGTTCTTTTTCCTGGTGGGTACAGCTACCTCTATGCAGCTATTAACATGCTTGTACAGGGTTTCTTTGAACAGTTTCACATAGGCAGCAGTGTTCTCGTGGCTTATGGAGCCTTGAAATTTTGCCAGGTTATCACTTAATTGTTGGAAGTTCACCTTTGAGTAGTTCCTGAGCATTTCAGGGGCAGCTGGAGTTCCACAATTTATTTTTACTTCAAAAGAGACCGTTCTGTGGTCTGACCTTACCAGAGAAGTTATTACACTATGGGGTGTACACACTCTCCTGTGCTAGTGAGGACCAGATCCAGTATGCTTTGCACACCTGGTAGGTGTTGACTATCTGGTTCAGGGAGTTTGCGTTTACAAAATCCATGAATCACTGTGCCTGCACATTTAGTGTCATGTATGATTTGCAATTAATAGTGGGATAATTAAAATGCATATGGCATTGGATTGGATGATGAGTGTTTCCAGTAAGTTTAAATACATGTTCTTGGTTTCCTCTGTCATAGAGGGGGACCTATAGCATAAAAGGAAATTATATGGGATTTTGCCTATGGTGATTTGAACGTGGAGAAGCTCAAATGCATTGTCATGTTTTACCAACCTTGAGGTATATTTATTTCTTGATGTAAATCGAGACACCTCCACCTTTAGTCCCTGTCTGTGTAGTCGTTAGTCTAAATGTATGGAAATTATTATAGCCTTGCACTGCCAGTGTGCTCTAACAAACTTTAAACCATGTCTCAGTGACTGCATGGATGTCAGCATTCTCTAGGGTGAGAAGAGCTTGTAGGGAGTGGAGTTTTTTTGTTTATACTCCTGGCATTGAGCAGTAACACCTTTAGATTTTCTTGTTTTTGATTTGCTATGTTGGAAGTACTTTCAGTTTGGCATTGCATAAAAAAGGCAATATGGGGGAGGACAATGTTTTAGCCAATATTCAAAAGTCTAGAGTGCAGAGGAGCAGACCATCCTTGGCAAAACAGCATGGTCTGTTGACCATCTCCTTCCATGTTGACAAATATTGCACCCCCTTAGAATGACACCAGAAACTAAGCCAATTATCAATGTCAGTAATCTTCTGTTGGTATTGTGGCATCATCCTTGGAGAAGGCAAAATACTGCTCAATGCTAGGTTCATACTAGCCTGGGACACATATTTCAAGAGCCCCATTATGTATCTCTTCATATAATCTAGGAAGGTATGTCTCAGGTCATTTACACCCACATGGACTATGACTGAGTCATAGCTGTACTTGAGGTCCAATGACCTGAGTGCATGCGTAATGTGGTGGATCCTGGCCACTGATAAGCAACTGACTGACTTTCTCCTTACTCAGCCTGGTGAGAATGATATCAGTGTGTGTCTCACAATAAAGTTTCCAATGATCAGAATGTTGGATTGTGTGGTGGCTTGCCTTATGGGCTCAGATATTGACGCTCCATGAGATATGGTTGTATGTGTGGATATGGGTGTTGTTTTGAAAAAGTGCATTTGGGGCTACTGAGGGTAGTTGTTATGTGTACTTCATCTAAGAGGCCTTTGGGGTTTAAGAAGGTTACATTTAAGTTTCTCAGCATTTGTGGGTCTATGTGTCTGCCTCAAACAGTGTGTTATGGTGGTTGAATGTACGCTATTGACAGCCTGATTGACATTAGGAGGGCTTTTATGTGAGTGCTTTTCCTCCAGTGACTTTGTGTAAATACATCTCTCGCATACCATATCAATTTGTTTGAGAATTAACTGGTTGTCAGTAAATATGAGGCTATATCTACATTGCCCATATCCATCAAGGTGGTAACAGAGATAGTGAAAATGTTCATATCTATAGCAACATGCCCTTTTTATTGATTAGATGGATGCAGTGGGAATATAAAGTAGTTTCAGGAGTATCCATCTGGTTTGCAACTCTGGGGGCAGTGCCTGCCACTGCAAACTAGTTACCCTGTGTGTAAGAAGATATTAGTTAAATGTCATGGGTGTTTTTACAGGAAAAATGTCAACTCAAGGTGTCTGCGTCTATAAAGGGCATTGCCAACCACTTGAGGGAAAACTAATATGAAGAACCTGATGATTTATGGATGACGTATTTAGGGAGATATTCTGAAGTTAGGTCAGACAGCAGCTAATCAAGCAGTACTTACTGACAAGAAAAATTAGCTTTGTCAAGAATGATGAAAAGAGGGACACATCTGATTGGCTACTGCTAGTGTTGGTCTCACCACTGCTTCATGCTGCTGGAATTCACTGCTCCTTTGCATCTTCTCCCATCAAAAACAAAACAGTAGCACCAGTCCCAAGATGAGAAGCAGGCAACAGGCTCTTTGGTAATAAGTGCCACTTGAACCTCTCCACACACACAGGCACACACTTAGAATCCCTTCCCATCTGATTACACTCACGGACACACTCATCCATTCACACACACACACATACACACACACACACACACACACACACACACACACACACACACACACACACACACACACACACACACACACACACACACACACACACACCCCTTCCTAACCTACCTCCTCACTACTCCCTCATTGCTACTGTCCAGGGAGACAAACACTCACGCATACACTGATACATGCAGTCCCTCACATACACTCATGGACACAGACACACATCCTAACACTGCCAGACAGCTGCACTCCCTATCACCTACCTCTACCATGATGGACAGACACAGCCTTTTGGCAGTTCATTGCCAGGAGGGGCTAGGAGCAGCTGTGCTAATTCACACAGCTTGGCAATTCTCTAAATTACTATGCTGCATAACTGCCTTACCATAGGCATTTCCAGGGGAGTGCTTATTAGCATGGGAGTCTCACCCAGAATGCCTCAAGAATATGTAGCATGGATGCACAGATAGTCTACTGCATTGCTGAACATCTTTGTGCAAAAACACTGAAGTAGGACTGTCTCCAGATTTCAAAGTTATCTCGACGTGTACACGTTATGTACACCTCACTGTAACATTTCTGAATTCAGCTTGATGTGTACAGGAATCTTCTGCAGAGCTATTGCTCACATTTTAGGTCCCTATTTGAATTCATCCTCTGCTCCATTACATTGCTCTATTGCCTTACACTTTTCCACTGTCCCTACCTGTGTCTTCCGAGGCTTTATTTTCTACTTCTTCTTTGGTAAACATTATTTTTCCTGTAATATTATATGCATCTTTTCCTTTTTCTGCCAAACTCTAGAAGCCTTGAGTCCACTGCTTATCTTGAATGAATTTCAAAAATGCATTCTTACATGTAACAGAAGAAAAGCTGTCACAATTGAACTTACATTTCACAGAAGTTTGACTGTTCTTTTTAAAATGTATTATACACATTCCTGTCATTCACATCAGAATCTAGTTCTTTTTAGAGTATTGTAAGACAATTACAGTTATACAGCCACCTTTTAGGGTTATCACTTCAGTGCGTGCGTACTCTTCTGTTTTAACTTCAATAGATAAATGCTACAGAATATATTAAAATGTGATATGCTAGGCATACATTTTGATGCAAGATAACATGAAGTAGTGAGCAACTGGTAAATTCCAGTTTACATACCATTTACCGCTCAGTTTTAATGCAAAACTTTTTTGTTTTCCTTTGCAAAAGAGCTAGAATGCGATGACTCATTGTTAAAACATTTTCTGACTACTTCCCACATTAAAATTATTTGCAGAGCTACACCACACTGCAAAACTTTCTGAATAGACATTACTGTCTGTAAGTTAATTAGTGACCTGGAAGACGCAGGCGGGACCCAGGCCAGCCTGATTCATGTCCTTAGGAAAAGAGAACAGGACTGATTACTATTGTACAGCTTATTCAGTTTGTAAATCATTTCCTAATACACTTTGCAGTATTATCTTACATAGATATAAATGCCCTCTTCCTTCCCAACTTGTCATTTCATTCCAACAGATATAAAGTAAACTTCCTTTGTAACCACATGTCATAAGAATTCAGTTCTGTACTGTGACAGGTAGATATTTAATAACAAGCTTTGAAGGCTGCTTGTCTTAATTGTGCAAACAGTACCTCATTAGAAATATTACTCACTGCCCGGCCATCACTAGCTGGGATAAGTTGTGTCCTGACAGAATGCCTGACATCATTTTTTGATGAAAGATATTCTCTTAGGCAGTCCATAAGCAAATAGTAGGGCCTGTGATTCCCATGAAAAACTGCATAAATAGCACCATGGTAAAATTCTCGTTTATTTATTTAATCTGGTCTGCTTGTTTTCACTATCAGAGTATAATATATATCAGACTGAGGCAGGCTTTCAACTGAGCTGGTAAATTAAGACATTCCTTTCCTTCTTTACTCTATATTGTATTTGCGATGTCAGTATCCATGCACACCTTAGCCCATTTCTCATAAGCAGTCATGTCACAAGAAGAGACAGTAACTGGAGAAAGAAAATTAAAACACAGATCAGCATCTCTGGGGAAGGCAGTGGTGTATATGTGAATAAGGCTGGTATGACCCTGACCCCGAGTAGCATCCTGCCCTCACCAAGAATGATACCTCAATATAAAGAAAAAATGATCAGTTTCAACAATTGGCTAAGCTTCTGGTGTCATTCAAAGGGGATCCAGTGTCTGTCAGCCTTGGACGACATGCTCGACAAGCCGCGCTGCTTTGCAAGAGACGGCTTGGCTTGCACCTGTCACCACTAGGCTTTTGAATACTGGCCAAGGGTCTTGCTGCATCCATAGTGCCTTTTTTAGGCAAGGCTCAAAAGTCAAACCCACCTGCGTAAATAGCACAATTAACAAAAAACTGAGGGTTATGCTACTCAATGCCAGGAGTTTAAATCTCAAAATGCACACGCTCGAAGCACTCCTCAGTATGGAGAATGTCGACATCTGTGCAGTAACTGAAACCTGGTTCAAGGCTCCAGAGAGCACCCAGCACTACCGGGCTACAACTCATACTACATGTTTCAGCCACAGAACACGGACCGAAACACAAAAGGAGGGGGTGTATCCATATTCATCAAGGATACCTACACCTCCGGGTTAGTGACACAGCATGATACCTCTGAGATCATCCATGTGCAACTAACATCAGGCAAATCTGCAATGCAAATTGTGGCCTGCTACAGATCACCCTCTATGACCCAGGACCACCACTCCACCTTTCTAGAGACACTGGAAAACATCAAGGTCCTACCGAACACCCTGATATTGGGCGATTTCAAGTACCCTACCAATAACTGGGAAAACTACTCGAGTACAAACTGCCAGGCCCAGCACTTCCTGGAATTCATCAACTCAAATGCCCTGGATCAGCTGGTAAACTCCCCTACCAGAGGTGAAAACACATTGGACCTGGTCATCACTAACATGAGCAACAGGTGTTCCACACCAGAGGTCAACCCCTCACTGGTTAGATCAGACCATAAACTAATCACTCTGGATGTCCACAACCCACCACCACCCCCAACTAAGGAAACCACAGTAAAAAACTTTTCTAAAGCAAACTTTACCTTAAGACAGAGGTGGTAAGTTTCATGCCCCCACGCTAAAGGATAACACTGCCCAAGATGCAGAAACCTTTACAAATGCACTCTATGAGCACCTACAAGGATGCATGGATCGTGCCATCCCTAGCAAAATCAAGACTCACTCCTCTAAGAGAAGGAAACAAGTTTGGATGGACCCCTGCCATAAACAGGCTATACAATAGAAGGAGGAAACTAGTTCAGAAAAGAAGCAAATCCCAAGAAGGAAAGACATCCCTGACCAGTATCAGTAAGAAACTAAGGTCCTTCATAAAATCGCCCAAGCCTAACTTCAAAAGAAAAATAGCCAAGGATTCAAAAGATAACCACAAAGCCTTTTTTAGCTATGTTAAGAATCTAAGTGGCAACTCACAGATATGCACTGAACTAGTGCAAAATAGCACAAAATATACTGAACCTACTGATATTGTCAACATACTGGCAGATAGATTCACCCCCCTCTCATCCCCAAAAGGGCCCACAACAATACCGGGAAAGTGTAGTGTCCCAGAAATCACAGATGCACAGGTGAAAACAACCCTTTCAATAGCCAAAAACACAGCATCAATGGGGCCAGATGGTGCCCCAGGCTGCGTCTTGCATGAACCACAGACCGAACTAACCCCCAACCTAAACACACTGTTCAACCTCAGCCTCACCACAGGCTACGTGCCCATAGAATGATGCACAGCAATGGTTATTCCTCTCCACAAAGGAGGGGCCACAACTGACCCTGGTAACTATCTCCCCATAAGCCTGACTAGCCTGATTTGCAAGGTTATGGAGCGCATCATCATGGAATTCATTAACAAAGACATTGGGAACCTCCAAACACTTGACCCGACCCAGTTCGGCTTTGTTAAGGGCAGATTATGCCTACTAAGCCTGGTTGACTTCTTCGAGACTGTCACCAAGGCCATAGATGAGGGAAAGGTTTTCAACACCATTCCCCACTCGGGTATTACAGAAAAACTCACCAGCGTGAACATAAACCCCTACGTCATGAGATGGGTTGCCAACTGGCTTACAGACAGAACTCACATGGTAAGAATAGCGGGCTCCAGGTCCGACTCTAAACCAGTCACAAGTGGTGTCCCGCAAGGCTTGGTCATGGGACCCCTACTATTCGGCATATACCTCTATACCTCTCAGAAGTACAGGCAAACACAGGAGGACTATGGCTAACCAAATTCACCAATGACTCCAAATTGGGAGCCATAATTGACTCTCCAGCTGACACAGACATCCTCCAAAAGGGCCTTACTGAGACAGACACCTGGTGTCAAAGTCATGGCCTCAAGCTAAGTGCCAAAAAATGCATAGTCATGCCATTTGGGAAAAACAAAACACCCACGAATTACCACATAGGTGGCAGCTCCCTTAATACAGAAGAGGTAATAAGAGATTTGGGGACCCAGATAGATAGTAATCTCTCCTTTGACAATCATATTGCCAAAGTAGTTACGAAATCCTATGTCGCCCATCTAATTACAAAAGGGTTTGCATCTAGAAATAAAGAGGTTATAGTGCCCCTCTACTTGTCACTCATCAGACCCATCATAGAGTACAATGCCCCGTTTGGGATGTACCTCACAAGACACTTCCAACAGCTGGAAAGACCACAAAAGTACCTCACCAAGAGGATTACAGTCCTCAAACATATGTCCTATGCAGTCCGACTGAAAAAACTCTGGCTGTACTCAGTGGCATATTGCTTACTCAGAGGTGATCTCTGCCTGACTTACAAAGCCATGTCCAACTCAGAATTGATGGACATGCTCCACCTAAAGAAATCCAAGACACTGCGAAGCACGTGCTCTAGTGAGCTAAACCTCACCACAACAATAAATAAAACATGCTGGAGGGATAGATTCCTATCACAGAGACTCCCCATGCTTTGGAACAAAATTCCAAACTACATTAGGCAGAGCCCCTCACTAACACTCTTCAAGAGAAACCTTGACGAGTCGATGAGTAACAGAAAATACACCCCTGGGATCACTTCATTGGCTCTGCTTGACAGGGGATCAGTTAATTAATCAATGGAGCAGTGAAAGCCGACACACTCTGGCTAGGCTTATAAATGCCCTTGGGCATATAGCCTAGTACCTACCTATGAACCTATAATATAATATCTCCGACTTTCGCTAGAGAAGTGTGGGCTAGTCAGTACCATCACCATTCTGTTCTAGTGGTACAGTTTCTTCCTTGCCTGTCCTATAAATTGGCAAGATTTCTGGAAAACTGAAGGGTCCTTACAGCATTGTAGAGTGTCATGTCACTTTTGAAATTTGCGTGAAACAGCTTCATAAGTTGGAAACATACGTATCAACTGTTCAGATTTTTGTTTCAAATTTTTGGTCTGTTCCTCATAAAATTTGTTATTTTCTGGGCAATCACTGAAGATTCAAGTCACTAAATAATGAAATACATTTGAGTTTTAAACTTTGTATCCTTTCGAAAATGCATGCGAACATAAAATCTCTAGCAACTTGTTAAGTTTATGAGTGCAATATTTAAAATTTGTCCTCCATTATTTTAGCTTTGTCCATATTTCTTACATTCAGAGGTTGAGATGTATGTAGTATAAAAATATAAAAGTGTAATTGGGTTAAAGTCTGCTTTATTGTGCAGTTGTTTCCTTGAGTTGTGAGCCTTTTGTTGTAGTCAGAAATATTGACCTGCATGCTGGTTTGCAAAAATATTTGTATAATGCTTGTGGCTCATTACAGCAGGCCATCTCAGCTTTGAGTCTGTACTTTCTAGCCTCAAAGCAGTGACTAAGGGGGGTGTTTATTAACTACTTGTTTAACTGTTACATGCTTTTGCATGCATTTCAATGGTGGCCTGGTATGTGCTGCAACAGTCTTTTGAAGCCAGTGCAGTTATCTTCCTTATCCATGGTATAGCTATTAAGGTTGTGTCTTGATTTAGTAATAACCTCATATGGCCACCGACTGTGAGAAAATGAAGGAGTTAATAGGAATGCTAGGAGCCCAACACAAATTGGGATGTTTGACATTATTTAAAACTGCACAAGTAGTTTGGGATTGGGGGAGGGGCAGAATCTAGATAATGCATCTTAATGAAGCACGTAAATTTTCCAAGTCTCAAAGTGTGTAGTTCTCTAAAGTCAGTCATCAGGTGGTTTAAATAGCATAGGACTGACACAACACTGTTGTACTGAAAGAAGAAAAATCACCCATTGGTTAAAGAATACCAATTTTAACTTTTCAGATGGAGAAATGAACAAACTTTATTGGTCAAGTGGTCTTCACTTGACACGTGTCTACGTTTCATTCTTAACATTTGTATCACATGGCTGCTTTTGTGATGATGCTTCAAAAGCTCTAAAATGGGAATTTCAGCTAAGCTCATAACAGTAAGCAAACAAATCACCTGGAAAGTGTCTGTCTCTCAAGTATTCCACATTTATAGTGAAGTATCTAAACTATATGAAATGTAATTGAGGACGAGCACTACAGTAAAACACACCCCTACCTATAATGATTGATATTTGCCATAGTCCTACTCCCTAGGTGCTGCCTTTATGGGCATCATCAGGTCTCAACCTCTTATGCAAAAAAATCTGAACAAGCCAAAAACAATGAGCAGACAAACACTCAAAACTAGGCAGATTTTAAATACTGCTTTTAATAAACTTAGAAAGTTGTTAGACTAACATGTTTTGCATTACCTTGCATTTTCTGAAGGATA
Source organism: Protopterus annectens (assembly GCF_019279795.1). Taxonomy (NCBI): domain Eukaryota; kingdom Metazoa; phylum Chordata; order Ceratodontiformes; family Protopteridae; genus Protopterus; species Protopterus annectens. The sequence goes on along the minus strand of NC_056735.1, from coordinate 1,775,131,182 downwards.
TGAAGTCTAAAGCTCGTGTCCATCATTATTTAAAGACTTCATTGCTCAATAATTTACCAGAAAACTACAACATTTTATTGTGAACAGAAAAAAATATAAGGCAAAGTCTGGATATTCTGTGAAATTCTGGACAGTTGAGAGGTATGCTTTAGGTACAGTTCTAACAGTCCCTATCTGGACCTGTGGCATGTGTGCTCCTCTATCTTGATTGAAACATCTAAACTGCTTTATGATCTGCCCTGAAACACCCTAACTGCTGCCACTTCTCGAAACACGCATTTGGGACCTCAAAGTATAGGTGAGAAGGAGAACCACCAGTAACTACTTCCTGCTTGAAACCTCTAAACTGCTTTATGATCTGCCCTGAAACACCCTAATTGTGGCTCTTCTTGAATCATGCTTTTGGAACCTCAAAGAAGTATAGGTGAGATAGAAAACCACCAATAACTACTGCAGTGGTTAACTGGTCTACAGTGAAGGCATTCTGAATAAAAATAAAAACTATAACCAAGATTAAATAGATACTGGAGAGCACATCACCTGGGTTGACAGCTGTAAATATTTTTCTTTTCCACTACCTAATTTACTATAGCCCCATTTATCCTTAGAGAGATTTAACCCCTAGATACAAGCACACTATTGTCAAGTGGTAGACTTCCTTAACTTCAAAAGAATTAAATTAATTCACCGTCTCTTATTCTGTCAATATCTCAAGTACTAATATTTAGTTTTTATAGGTTTCAAGCAAGTGGTTAAAGTCTTTGCCTCCCATGCACAAGGTACAAGGTTCGATCCTGACCTCCGATCAATGCCTGTTTGAAATTTGCATGTTCTCCCTGTGTCTCCATGGGGTTTCTCCCATGTCCGAACAACATGCTGAGTGTTTCCATCATAAACTCACCAATGAATGGAGTTGTGGGCAGCAGCACAGACTCTACATGGTGCCCTATAGGGGAAGAGTTGTACAAACCAACCACTTTGGGCATCTACTGTGATACGCAGTATCCTCAAGATAGGAGAACACGAATCACAGACTGTGTGCCGTGGCAAGGCTAGCCACTCGACAGTATAAAATGTGTCTCTAGGTGATTCGGTCATGTTGACTAATGTCGCCAAAAATGGGCATGGGTAGTTACCGGTGATAAGTGGGTTGAAGATCCCAGCCTACTCTCACCCACACCAGGGACCCATGCTAATGGTGGGAGGGGTATATCTACCCCTGTCAGCCAGTGTGTGCCTGCCATAAAGCCCAGCAGCTCTGGGTCAATAAGCTACTGGCTGGCCAGTGTCTAGTTGACAGCCTGGGTTACCTGGGATAGCTCTGTTGAGCAAAAGCTGTACGTAAAACCAATCAACCTGCCAACCATGAACGAAGAATTGCTACACTTAATGTAGGTTCACTGAAAGGATGCAGCTTGGAAGTGGATGGCATGATGATACAGAGGAGGCTGGATGCAAGAACAGTGCAGCAAAGCCACTTGGCTTGGGATCCAGAGTCTACTACTCAGGTGGATGGCAGGCTAGAAATGGTGTAGGAATTGTGGTGAGAGAGATGCTTCAGAAGGCAGTAAGAGATATCATCAGAATTAATGACAGACTCATGGTAGTCAGACTTCAGTGTAATGATAGGACAGTATTCATAATCTCAGCCTATGCCCCACAGCAGGGTTGTGATAGTGAGGAAAAAAGAGTGCAGTCAGACAGCAGTTGCAGGACCTACTAGATAAAGCAGGACAACATGTATTGGTGTTGATAATGGGTGACTTGAATGCACATATTGGGACAGACAGAACAGGATATGAGGACTGCCTGGGTTCACATGGGTGGGGCAACAGGAATAAGGAAGGAGAAGCCATTCTAGACTTCTGTCTGGCAAATGGCTTGATAGTAGCCAACACATGGTTCAGAAAGAGAGACAGTCACAAGATCACATATAAGAGTAGCCAACATGCAACTCAGCTAGACTTCCTCATAGTAAGGAAAAGGCACTGTGGCAGAATCCATGATTGCAAAGTCATCACCAGTGAAACCGTCGGCCCACAGCATAAACCACTAGCTGCCACAATCAGCTGCAAGTAGTGGCCAGAGAAGGCTCTAAGGTCAACAGAGGCCAGACTGAAGACCTGAAAGTTGACTGGAGAGAAAGTACAACAGTTCAAGGAATTTCTCAGGATTCTAGCACCACAAGAAGAGGAGGAAATAGGTGGAGTTGAAGAAGAATGGCAGCGCCTAAAAACAGCATGTGTTAGGACTACAGAAAAGATATGTGGCGGTGCCAGGTATGGAAATAAGGTACATAAAGAAAGCCGGTGGTGGAATGCAGAAGTCCAGGAAGCCATCAAATGAAAAAAGGAGTGCAGGAAGAATGTACCAACTTCCGGAAAGTGACTCAGTAAGGGGCACAAAGAAACTATATCAGGCTGCAAGGCAAAGAGAGAAAGATAAAGAAGATAGTCAGACACCCTTCATAAGGGATGGCAGAAACAACCTGCTCACCAGACCAGAGGACATCAAAGCCATATTGAAGGAGTATTTCCAGCAGCTTCTGAATGAAGAAACCCCACAGAAGCTGTACTGCCCCAGAAACAGCCTACAATGAGAGAAGAAGAAGAGGAGCCCAGCCGAGAAGAAGTATGAACAGCACTAAGGAAGATGAAGGGAAAGCAGGAGGCTCAGATGAGGTCACAGCAGATATGATAAAGATGCTGTATGAGGTAGGAGAGAAATGGCTCCTGAGGTTACTAATAGCAGTGTGGAGAGAAAGGCGTATCCCAGATGACTGGAGAATAAGCATACTTATGCCAGTGTACAAGAACAAAGGGGACATCCACAACTTTTGACAGTACAGAGGCATGAAACTCCTATCACATTGCATGAAAGTTCTGGAGAGGGTGATTGTTAAATGGATATGCAGAGTAGTAGAATGTAAGATGGGAGATGAGCAGTTTGGATTCAGATCAGGATGCAGCACAATTGACCCGATGTTTGCATTGAGGCAGATACTTGAGAAGAAGCTAGAAATGAGGAGAGAGTCCAACTGGACATTCCTAGACTTGGAGAAAGCATATGAAAGCTTCCAAGAAAGCTGATCTGGGCAATACTGTGGTGGTTTGAAGTCCCAGAAACATTGGTAGAATTAGTGCAGGCTATGTACAAGGACCCAATGTCTCAAGTACAAACAGTGTTTGGCCTCACAGAGGGGGTTCCAGTGGGAGTGGGTGTACATCAGGGTTCAGCTCTGAGTCCACTGCTGTTCATACTGGTGATGGACTACCTTAGCAAACAGGTTGGAGGGGATGGAGCAACAAAGCTGCTGTATGCAGATGATGTGGCATTACAGGCAGACTCTGAGCTAGAACTTCAGCAAAGGATAGGAGAATGGAATGCAAATCTGAAGGCACATGGGATGAAACTAAGCACAGATAAGATGGTGCTAATGGCAGAAAATTGGGGAAATCAGAAGAAGCTGGGAATAGAGATAGAAGGGAAGATAGTGGAACAGGTAAACAGCTTCAAGTATCTGGGAGGAGTAGTTGAGAAGAAGGGTAGTCTGAATGAAGTGGTCAAAGCTAGAAGCAGAGGGGTTGCATCTAACTGGCATAGAGTATCAGGTGTAGTTTATGACAGAAGAATGCCAAAGAAGCTGAAAAGTAAGGTGTACAAGACAGTGGTGTGACTAGTACTACTGTATGGTACAGAATCCTGGGCAGTAAAGGCAGAACGGTTGAAGAAGCTAGAGGTGATGGAAATGAAGTGACTGAGAAATGTGATAGGATGCACACTGTGGGACACATGAAATGAGTACATAAGAGCAGAAGCCAAAGTAGCTCCAATTGCAGAAAAGATCAAAGAGAACAGATTAAGGTGGTTTGGGCACATGTGTAGAAAAGCAGATGTGAGGAAGATTTGGGACAGACAGGAAGAAGGCAAGAGGAAGCAAGGACGTCCAGCAAAGGGGTGGATGGACTGTGTGAAAGAAGATCTGCGACAGTTAGGCATGAGTGTTGAAGAAGGCAGGAGTGTGGCACTGAATCGAGAGGGTTGGCAACAGTTAACACGATATCCTGACCTCATGTAGAAAAAATGGGAAAAAAGGGAGCTGATGATGATGATGATGATGATGACACAAGAACACTCATCTAAAATAATGTCGTAGCTGTCAAAATTCAAAACTTAATTCTGGTTACTCAGCAAGGCACACTAGCTTTATTTGCTCATACTCTCTCAGAAAACAGCTCTAAGTGACATCAAGAGAAATAAGATCATGTTTTATTTGAAGTGCTTCTAAGCCATAGCAAAGTAGTCTGGTGGAATTCATTCAAACCTGTTTAGTATAGCTGATAGTTTTACTTTTGGAGCACACCACAGGCAGTCTCTACCCACTCTGGCCTCTTGGCGCTCACACTCGCTCCCCTCTCCTACCCTACCAGCATTTCCCACCCACCCCTGCTATACCTATATTTATTTTAAACTAGCCATTCCTACTCACTCTACTATCCAATCCCATCAGTGACTTCATTTACATCACTCTTAATTAGTTATAGTCTCTTCTCCCAAATATTGCAACGTACCAATACATTTTCTCAAGAAATACAACTACTAAAAGACATCTACTATAATAGCATATTACCCTTCTACATTATTACTACCATGATCCTATCAATAGCAGCATCTCGCCTTATACCACATTCACCTAAATGAGTCAGCAGCTCCCTATAATACTCTGTTCCACTATCCACTACAGATAAAACCTATAAGTATTACAATACCACCATCAATCTAGAAAACTGCTTACATTGATCAAATTACCAATACCATAATCCCACAACAAAGTTGTCCCCATATCTCCCTGAAATATGATAAGCTTATAGTCAAATTCCTCAAGACCATAACACATAGAGTTTCACAACTAACCCTTAGTGAATATATCTATCCAAATCCTGGCTCAAACATCAACCTATCCCAACTCCATTCCCAATATGGCAACCAAAGTATACTAAATCTCTCTCAGAAAGGATCTGGCCTTCTATTATTAAATTTAAACCTTAGAATTATCATAAACAAAACCCAAGAACTTCACACCACTCCCTCCCTCTCTACTCACCAGACATTGATCTAATCACTGAATCCCGACCAAAACCAGAAATTAACATCCTAGCCCCATGATATAGTATTTGTAAAGTGGGCAGAAAGGGCAAAAGAGGAGGGGGAATAGACATTCTATTCAAAAATAACCTTATTCTAAAAATATTACAACAAATACTCCTGATTTCAACAATGCAAAAGTGATTTTTTACTACCAATGATCAACTCCAACAAATATCTAAACATAGTTGGTATCTATATACCTCCAGGAAATAACATTTCCACTTTAGAACATATCCTCTACTGGTTTTCAAAATCTCTGCCCCAGGGAATAATTATTATGGGAGACTTCAAAATAGATGGGTTTACTTGTAACTCACAAAATCCTACAAATCATATTAACCTCCATGGCTTCAACCATATCACTCAAAATCCCACAAAAAATGACAAATTAAATAGGCATTCCATTCTAAACTGGATACTATCAAACAGACCTTCTCTCTATATACATGCTGGTTGTCTCATGATCATCCTTTAACCTTTCTACTTAGGCAATGAATAAATCCAGCTAAACACACTACATACCATATAGATAGGAACAAAAGGAACTTCATCTCTCATAATTTCATATCCATCCTTAAACTCTATAAATGGGCACCACTAAAACTTCCCCCTAGAGGAAGCCTTAGAATATTTCAACTTCACTTTCCTGAATGTTTTGAATAGACTAGCTCCTCCAAGAACAATTAAAATAAAATCTAACTATGCCCTGTGGTTAACCAAAGGAACCATATCACTGTTAAAAATGAGAGCTAAAGCTTGGGATCTATGGCACAAAAGCAAATCACAAGTGACTAAGCAGTCATATCAAGAACTTAGAAATAAAGCCAAAAAAGAAATCAAACAAGACAAGATTAATCACTACCATGATATCCTAGTTAAACGCCAAAAATAACCCACAGACGTTTTGGCCAGCTATTAATAAAATCCTACAAACTGGAAACCCCAGCACTCCCATCCCTACAACCAATAACAACACAGAGTCTATAGCTATGCATTTTAATAAGTACTTCACCGAATCCATATTAGCCCTCACAAATAACTGCTCTACCCATCCTTCAGATATTCCCACATCAAGTACAGGTAGCAATACCTTTTCCAACCTGTCCTAGCAGATACTATAAAAAAACTTCTGAAAAAGCTCACATCAACAGCCCTAGCAGCTGATAACCTACCAGTTGAATATCATAAAATGGCTGCTGATGCCATCTCCTACCCAGTATCCATCTTGATAAACCAATAGGTTCATAGGTGGACTAACGTCCACAAGGGCCTTTTAAAGCCTAGCCCTGCATCCCAAATCTCTGACCAGTTCTGATGCCCTTGATACGTGTAAGCAGGTGCCTGGGAGATGAACCATTTACAGGTTATTTCTGTCCATTAGAGACACAGGTGCCAAACCAGGGATGAATTTCTGGTTTCCCATCCAATTGTCCAAGTTGCATTTGAATTGGGTGAGGGAGGAACTCTGCTTCACATGGATGGGGAGCCTGTTCCATAGATTGGGTTGTCTCTGGGATACATACCTAGCTCTCCAGCAGGTCCTATTTATATCACAGGTAAGGTTTAAATCTTTAGAATGGGTAATTCTGGTATTGTTTGTTTTGTGGATATGCAGGAGGTCCATCAGAGTGGGGTCTGACAATGCCCTGTAGGCCAGGCTTGGATCTCCACTCAAAAGCCTATAAGAGACAGAATACAATGGATAGGGCCATGAGGCGGTCTGCATAGTACATATTACTTACACCCTGTAATCTTTTAGTGAGGAACCACTGTGGACATTCCAATTGTTGGATATGCATAGTTAGGTACATACCAAAGGGGGCATTGTACTCAATGATAGGTCTGATGAATGCCAAATACAGTGGAACAATGACTTCCTTGGACTTAGATGCCATACCTTTCTTTATAAGTTGCGCATCATCAAATTATTTCCTCACCACTGTAGACATGGGATGATCAAAGCTAGATTATTATCTATGTGTGTCCCTAAGTCCCTGACTACTGGGTCAACTCTGAGGGGTGTGTTATCAATATGACAGTTACCAGGGATGGATGACTTCTCAAAGGATACTATTATGCATTTCTTGGCATTTAGTTTTAGTCCATGGCTCTGACACCAGTTGTTTGTCTTTGTCAGTCCCTCCTGGAGAACATTTGTGTCAGTGTGAGATTCAATGTCAGCTCCTAATTTGCAATCATCTGCAAATGTAATCAGCCAGAGACCACTGACATTGGCCTTGACTTCTGAGAAGTAAATGCCAAAAAGGAGCGGTCCAAGGACTGATCCCTGAGGGACTCCACTTGTGACAGGCCTCTATGTAGAGGTGAGCTTCTCAATTCTAACATCCTGGGTCCTGTCTATGAGCCAGTTGGCTATCCATCAGGTGACATATAGGTTTATACTTAACCTCTTGAGTTTGTCAACAATACCCGAGTGAGGTATTGGATCAAATGCCTTGGCCAGGTCAAGGTAGGCAGTGTAAATGACTTTGTCCTCATCCATTGTTTTGGGGACCTTCTTGAAGAAGTCCATCAGGTTGAGTATGCATGATCTGCCCTTGACAAAACCAAACTGGGTTGGGTCTAGTGTCGGGAGGTTTACTATATCTCTATTGATCATTTCCATGATAATTATTTCCATGGCTTTTCATACAAGACTAGTGAGACTTATGGATCTGTAGTTTCTAGGGTCTGTAGATGGCCCACCTTGCTGTAGAGGGATGATTGTTGCCTTTCTCCATTCATAAGGCATGAAGCCTGTTTGGAGGCTACAGTTAAATAGTAATTCCAGAGGCCCTGATAGGCCATGTTTCATGATATGTAGAAGGCATCCTAGGATATTGTCTGGGCCCATTGATGAAGTGCTCTTGGTCTTAGGCAGCATTAAGGACCTGTTCCCTAGTGATAGTAGGGGGAGTTATACTTGATGATATTTCCTAAGGAAAGGTTGAGAGGGGAGAGGGGTAAAGTTGGAGCTGAATTTATCAGCCAGGAGGTTTGCTATATCTTCTGGCTCAGTATAGGTGGCTCCATTTACAATGTGCTCTGCACACAATTGTGTATTGCCTTTGAGGTTGTGGACACAGATAAATAATACTTTCTGGTTATCCTTGACCTGGGAGGCCAAACTTATTTCTAATTTGGCTTTGCTAGACTCATTTGTCCTCTGAGTTGTTTGTTTAGTTTGATGAGAATGATTTTATTCTGCTGGGTGCTGCATCTCCTAATTTTTGCCATGATTTTCTTCCTCCTGTTATACAACTGATTGATTTTGTGATTCCACCAGGATGGCTTATTTTTTGAGTTAATTCTGTGCTTCTTCCTGGTGGGTACAGCTGCCTTTATGCAGCTATTAACATGCTTGCACAGGGTTTCTGTGAACAGTTCTGCATAGGCAGAAGTGTTCTCAAGGTTTATGGGGGCTTGAAATTTTGCCAGGTTCTCACTTAGTAGCAAGAAGTTAGCCTTAGAATAGTTCCTGAATATTTCAGGTTTAGCTGGGGTTCCAGGTTTTATTTTTATTTCAAAGGAGACCATTTTGTGGTCTGAGCTTACTAGGGAAGGCATTACGGTAGGGGGTGTGCAGATAGTCTCCCATATTAGTGAGGACCAGATCCATTATGGCTGCACCCCTAGTTGGTGTATTGACTATCTGGTCCAGGGAATATTTACAAGTGTTTACAAAATCCAGGAATCTCTATGCATGTACGTTTGGTGTCGTATAGGATTCACAGTTAATAGTGGGGTAATTAAAGTCACCCATGAATATGGTATTGAGTTGGATGGGTAGTGTTTTTAATAAGTTTAAATACATGCTATGAGTTTCCTGGGTCATAGAGGGGGCCTAAAGCTTGCATAGAAGTGGTATTGTTTGACCAGCCTGGAAGCATATTTATGTTTGATGTATCCATCTCTAAACACCAAGTTCCAGCAATCTGGAAAATCTCACACATTATACCACTACCTAAAGAGGGCAACTCAACAGAACTGTCTAATTACAGGCCAATAGCTATCTTGTCACTTCTGTCCAAAATTCTTGAAAGATGCTTTCACAAATAAATTATGGAGTATCTCCTTGCTAACAGCCTTCTACCCAAAACCCAACATTGATTTCAACCCTATCACAGTATTACTTCTAACCTAATGAGTTTTAACAACACCATTAATCAGCACATAAATTAAGTTAAATTAGTCTCCTCTATCTCTCTAGATCTATCTAAAGCATTTGACACCATCTCTAACGACAAACTTATAAAAGTAACTCTCTGAACTAAACCCTGGTCTATCTGCACTTGCTTGGTTCAAGGGCTACTTAACAGGGCACCAGCAAGCTGTAAAATGGCAAGAAAACATATCACCTCTATTGCCCATTACTCTAGGTGTACCGCAAGGATCCATTCTAGGTCTCCTTCTTTTCACACTGTTCACTAACAATCTGCACACTGCTACTTTGCATGCCTCTCTTACAGTGGCGGCTGGTGACTTCAAATCAAAGGGGGGCTGCAGGAGACATCTGAGTGGGTGGGGTCAGCAAGAAGGGGTGGGGTCAGCAAGAAGGGGGTGGAGCTATGCTCAAAACCACAAAAACTGGGGTTTTAATTAAATACGCTGCCGTGGGTGCCAAACTGTTATTATGAGAGTCCAATCAAGACAAAATAAAGTGGAGAAGAAAAAAATTCAGTGTATTGGCTACATGACAGCTTACTTAATATCTAGATGGAAACAGAGGCTGGAGGCATGAAAAAAGTATTTACTTTTTAAATACATTACTGGAATGCCAGTCAAAATATAAGTATAAAAAAACAAGCTACACTCAACTTAAACCACTGCACTCCAGTTCTAATTATAGTTTATATTCAGCTTTATAAAAGTACCAAGTAAGGTGCAGCCAATGACATGCATTTTCTGAATAATAAGAAGCATAAATCAACAGTATAAAAGTATGACAGAAAACCAGAACATTCTGCAAAATCAAGGACAGATGAAAAGCCACTGTAATTGTGTCTACCTTGGATCAGGGGATACTCTGCACGCTTACACTGCATAATGTCTCCTTTCCATGCTTGGACACATCCAGAGTCACCACATGGGGGAGTGGGGTACAAGTATTTCACAATTTCAAATGTCTCTGGCTGACAGTGATGGCCCTGACACATTTGTCATAATCTCAACCTTAGAGCAAGAAATCTGGACAAAGCCATAAATAAAAGTGGGACAAAGGCCCAAAAATAAGGACAATTTTAAATATTGCTCTTACAAACTTAGAAGGTTAATAGAATAGTAGGTATTGCATTAGTATGAATTTTCTGAAGGATATGAAATCTGAAACTCAAATATCTGTCATTACTTTCTAACTTCAATCTTTAATGATTTGCCACTACTTTGCCAGAAAAAACACAATTTTATGAAAAACCAACCAAAAATGTGATGTGAAAATCTATACAGATACACACACACACACACACACACACACACACACACACACACACACACACACACACACACACACACACACACACTTTCAGTTCAAACTGCAACTGAACAAACTTCTAAATTAATAATTTTTGTATCCCCCTTCTCACTATCAGTATATACTTTTCGGTCTTGCAGTACCCGTCTATTGGACAGAAAGTCATTTCACCTTGAAGCAACACATTAATTCCTCTGGTTCTATGTCATCTTTTGTTTATTTAAAAGATCCAGCCCATATGTGAAAAAGTGCATTATAAATTATAAACATTATAAATATTCAACATTCCATTCCATTCAACATCAATTCATTTTAAACTCATTCCCCTTTTTCTATAAAAATGAAAATCTGCATTTATTTTATATACTAATCTGCTGCTATTTCCTCCTTTATGCAGGACGGTATTAGGTCAGCTATTACAGATGGCACAATTCAATGGAATGTCAAGGGATGGGGAGGCCAAGAATAATAACCACTAAATATAAACACTGTAAACATAAAATATTAATTTAGTCACTTGTTTTGTCATCACTATATTATGACTGCTAATGCACACTCTTTCTAGGAAGGTGACTCTTGCACAAAACTACTGACTGACAATGCAGGTTCTAAACAAATAAAGAAACAAACCTGAATCTGTCATAATGGTAGATGAGTTCCTGTAACTGATAGCACCTGCATTCAGCATATGAATAAGGGCACATCATTGATTTTTTAAGGTAAATATGCAGATAACCAAAATGTGAGCACCAGACAGTTCCTTCAATTTCATACATCTGACTCATTTCACTATACAGCTACTAAACCAGGAAAATGGCAAGCAAAATCAGAGATACTTTATATTGTTTTAATTTTTTAATAGGCATATAGCACTGATTGTTTAATTGTATCATCTCATCCAGAACATAAATAGATTAAATAGAAAATAAAACAGAGTACTAAACAAAGTGTTTAAATTTCAGGCTCAGGCCAGGAGTGAAATTAAATAGATAAAAGTACATGCTATTAACTACAGTTGTTGTTGTTGTTGTTGTTGTATCTTTCGGCTTTTCCCGGTTAGGGGTCGCTACAGAGGAACTCCGGTTCGCTAATGATTTACCTAAACAAAACACAGTATAAATGACTTTGTATCATCGCACCCAGAACATGAATATATTACATAGAAAATATGTACAAGTTTAGAGTACCATATAGGTCATTAATCTGACATCTGAAACAGGGAATTCAGGTGCTTGAGGAAAACATTCTAGTAATCCTCTAATCCTCAAAAATGTCTACCATAACTAATCAGTGCAAACAGGACTAGTGAGTTATATAGTATACTATAATATACTATGATATACTATAATATATTGTAATATACTATACTATACTATAATATAATATAATTTTCTAAACAACAGGTATTGAACAGGTTCAGGAACATAAAATGATCCGAGGTGCCCTTGAAGGAAGGGGCTTTGATTATTCCTTACCCGTCAGATGTACTGTTTGTCAATTGTGTAACTGTTTCTCTTGTGCTACCACTTGTGTTAAATGCACTGAAAAAATGCAATCCCAATACACTCACTAGTTTGGAGAAGGCACTGCTGGAGTCTTTAGTTGTGGCCACTGATTTTATTATGGTTTTACTTAGTTCTTACTTCTTGTTTTCTCCTTGATTAAGACATTTAGGATGTTTTTCTGTGAGTTAGTTTTCATGACACTTGGGGCAGGGGGGGTTTACAGTTCAGATATTCCCCCATTTTGTCTCAGGCGTGGGATTCCTACCATTTTCTTTTTTTCTATTATCTCTGAGCTGTATGGGATGAAAAGCATAGCAGGGGTAAAAGAAAGTGAAGAGGAAAGAAAAACGTAACTTTATTCAGTTGCAACCAAGCAAAGCGACTGATAGAAAACTGGATGATAAAGATTGCAGGACTCACTCCCCCTCCACAGGTATAGAACTTCCAACTGGGAGTAAGGGCAGTGCTGCCCCATTAGTGGGAGGAGTCTGTCTTAGTTCCATATTGGTTTTAAACACTGGGTGTTTGGTGAATATAACGTGGGGCCTGGGGAGTACAGATTAGGGCTAGTGTCAAAGTTTGTGTAGCTGTCTTTCCAGACAAGTAAGGCAGAAGAATGATGAGAAATGAAGCATGGCATGGGAAGTGAAAAAATGAAGTGAAAATTAAGCAGTTCCAAGTGTGAGAGATACACAAACAAAAACATGAACACCTTGACTCATGGCTGTCAACCTCCTACCTCTAGAACCATGGACAAATTCAGAAATAATCAGGGACAATCAGGGGCACTTCAAAATATATTACTGCTATTAATTTCAGAAGTTGAGGAAATCAGAGAATGTGAATTGGGATATATTTTATGAAGTACAAAAGTCCATAATTATAATGAAAAAGCTCCTAATGGGGTCTCCTCTCATCTTGCTCTAAGCATAAAAATATTTATAGTCAGAGAAAAATACAGCCATTACCTGCTCATCAACAACAAGTTTCACCCTGATAAAATAATCCCAAATAGTACTTTCTCTGAAGAAACATGTTCCCCATTCTTCCAAATGCTCATGGACAAATTATTTGGTCAACTCTTACTACTGAAAGAGATCCGGTACTGCTCTTTACTAATTTCTCAATATATAGCTTCTCCTAGACAAATACTATTCCGTATAAAAAAGTGTACTAAATCTCACCTTACTATCTAAAATCTGCTATCAACAGATACAGTACAGCATGGCTACAAACACTGCAACAACCAGGAACTTTGTGAATAATGCTGTTCATTAGGAAATTCTTGTAAGAGACCTTTTATTAATAAAAAAAATCTGCATAAAAAATAATTGACATGTCTTAAACCCAAATTATCATGGAATGAACTGAAAAATAAGGCAGATTCAACCTCAACACAAAGCTTTCTTAAAATTGACTGATTCTCCAACACATTTCCAGCAGTTTTGGACTATATCCATCCCCTAGCCTAACTCTACCCATCAGTGTGAACATTTTCTGCTACTGTAGCTTTTTACTTTTCAACCTAGCCAATACAAATTTCTGGCATTATTAAAATACTCCCCACAATGTCTGACAAGTATATGATGGTCAGTAAATGAGGTTTATCCATGCTTACAACACAGCCGTACCACTTCAAAACATATTAGACATAAACATTTAAAAAAAAAGATCTTCCTTCCTATCTGAAAATCATCCAGGCCAGTATCAATATTATATCAACAAAACAACCTGCCTCTTCTTGCACAGATGGAAATCTCTCTGTCTTCTACAGCACCCAGCGATAGTAAATTTCCAATCACCATTCATCAACAAATCTGCTTAAGCAAAGCATATTCATTTCCTTCCTTAAATGTAACAATCGTGACTCTCCAAAACCTGCACAAAAATAATCCTGGAAAATTTTAAACATGGCTTACAGATTACAGTTAAATGATGCACTCACCTGTTTCTGTTTTGCCTTTTCTGAATCTACCAGGTCAAGATGCACTGCTCTGCTGTCAGTATATCCTCAGTCACTGTCATTGATTGATTCAAACGAGCTCCATCCACATTTACCAAAGTAGTATTATCTGCTGCTGACTGTTTCTCACTCTCTTTTTCTCAGCACACAAAGTGCGGAAAGAGAGCGAGAACCAATCAGTAGCCATCCAACCATCCACGTCACTTACGTGACTGCGGATGTGGCAGTCTGCCCTTTTCCATGTTACTGTGTGGTTACCGCACAGATTTCTGGGCATCACACACCGATGCAGAACTCTCCATAGTCTGGACTGCTTTAAACAGCAGTCTGAGACAGTCCAGCAACCAGTTTTAGAGGGAAAAAAAACCCGGAACTCGCAGAGCAACGAGCATGCACAGTTTGAGTTCCGGGACTTTCCAAGTCAGTTGGACTCGTTTTTTATGTAAGTCAGCCAGTCTTTTAATTAAAAAAATATTTTTTGTGCAAGTGTTGTGTTTTTCTTTTTTTCACACAGCTGGGGGGGGGGTGGCTGCAGTCCTGCAGTCAGATGCCATGAGCTGCCACTGCTCTCTTGTCCAATATGCAGATGATTCCACACTGATATGCACTGCATCATTGTTACAACATCTACAACTAACACAACAGTCCTTCTCTACAGTTGAAACTTGCTGTCTGAAGCTCAGATTATTCTAAACCCTAACAAGACCAAAGTCATGCTTTTCCAACCCACTAGAGCTACAGATCACCCCCACATTGTTTAATATCACATCTATAAATAATACCACCATTACTCCAGTATCTCAAACTAAACATCTGGGTGTTGTTATTGACAATGCCATGAAATTTGATCATCACATAGCTCAGACAGTAAAGAAAGTATATAAAATCATGCTACTCTTTATAGAAATAAGTAGTATCTAATAGTACAAAAGCCACCATATCAAGAACCTGCCTGGTCTTATGCCTCACCTATTCTCATGAACCTAAAAAACAATCAGACTTGACAAAGTTAGACACCTGCTATAATAAGATCGCTAAGTTTGCAACAGACTTCAATTATAAATCTCACCATTGCCTAGCACGCAAACAACTTAACTGGATAGAACTGCCATATCTCTTAATTTATAATCAAATTGTGGAAACCAACCTGAGAAAACCCCTGCCTTGCAAAACCAGCTACTTCCTTATACTAGTAAATGGGTTCTACACCCAAGAAATAAAGCTCTGTTAAATGTAACCAAAGCCAGCAACTCTGCAGGCAATTCTGCTTGTTCAGCTTGCATAGCCAAAATCTGGAACTCATCGCCTAAAAATGTAAGATCCACTACAAACTCCTCACATTTAAAAAATACTCACATCCCACTTATCTAACACAAGGTTGTGCTCATGCACCAGCCCTGGATAGATCTCGCTGAGTTTCCTTCTCCATCCCCTCTCTTCTTACCTTGCTCATCCTGTTCCTCAATATATACTTATCTTCTATAATACCTTCCCACATATTTGTGCTACTTAATTTCTGGTCCTGACATTCACCAGTTCTTATTCTCAAGGATTAACTGGTCTATGATCTTTTTCTTACTATAATCTCCCTTTTGGTAGGCAAAACATATACCTAATGTTACCTTTTGAACAAAGTGAATACATATCTATTAATTGAATGTAAAAGATATATCACTGTATGTTACTATTGATTTGTAGATAAACTTCATGTCATGTCAATATGTGTAAAATTGTTATATATGAAGCACTTTGCATGTGCTCTGAATCTATGTACAACTCTCTGTTCTAGTTTTCTGTATCTATGTACAACTGTCTGTTGTAAAGGTGAAGCTTTTCTCCCTAGGCCTCCACTGAAACAGGAGTTCTGTCTAGCTGAACTTTCCCAGTAAACAAATGTAAAATAAAATAAATAAATAAAGTCTACATTGTGGTAAAAAAAAAAAACAAAGCGAGTACATATGTATTAATTGAATGTAAAAATACATCACTGTCACACTTAGGATCAGAAATACCTAAGGAAAAAAAGGACCCTGGGATAAGTCAGCTTACCAAATTAGAAAGAAAAATAATGAAAATATATGCCTCCATAGTGATGTATCACTGGCAGTCAGTGTGGCCCCAGACATATGTACAATTGATGAACAATATGTTTCAATACTGTATACCAGGCCAGCCATTACTTATACTGATGGATATGCCTACAGCATTTGCAACATTGTACAAAATAGTAAATATTAAACATATAAGGACAGCACACACACATACACATCCACATACACCCACAGTAATGCCCTCACACCCACACACACCTTCATGTAGACATGCTCATACATGCACATAAACAGACACACAGAGACACATTACTATTATGTAAAAAGACCAGAATTTCCAGACACAAGATATACAAAACGGGTAAGAGAGAAGTTAGAGGAAAGAAAAATACTTCCACAGGAAAACTGTCAGAAGCTTCAAATAAAAAGTTGCATTCATTAATACAAGAGATTTTTGAAAAACAGCATATAAATCAAGAAATGTTGATCTGTTTGGAAAAAGAAGCAGCTGAGGAAGTGAGAAAATATAAACAACAAAACCTAGAGATATTTGAAAAATATAAAAAAGAAATATGGACATGGGAAAGAGAGATTTGATATGGTGCAATATGTATGCAAAGAAGAAAGCCAAGTAAATCAATATAGAGAAGGCAGTCTCAAATATATTCAAAGAGAAATACAGGCAAAAGTATCCAGATATGGAAAATTTCACAGTAAAAAGATTAATAGCACAAAGATGTAATGTAGAAAAGACGATTAGTAAAGCAGCAGTTAAAGAAATAGAAGTTGAAGTTATGGAGTACCCATGAAGTCAAGGATTTAATGTTGAAGGTCTAACACAGATACATCACAGCATGATGGAGTGAGTCCCCAGAATAAGAAAAAGCAAGAAGATCAGGAGACATGTGAAGAAGAAATATGGACAGGGGAAAGGAAAATAGATTCAATATGGTATAATATTTATCCAAAGGAGAAAACAAAACTAACTAATACAAAAAGAACAGTACCAAAGTTATTGTAAGAAAAATATAGGGAAAGGAATCTGGATATGGAAAACTTTACTATACAAAAAATAAGAAGACTAAGAGGAAAAGTAGAAAAAGAGATTAGCAAGGGAGAAGTCAAAGAAATAGAAATTGAGGTTATGGAACAGCTGCAAAGAGAAGGATTCAGTGTAGAAAATCAAATGCAGAAAGCACCACAACAGGATAGAGCAATGATTATCCAAATTAAGGGGAAACCAGTGGAACAGGAGACAATGGGTCAGGTGCCATATCAAGATATTTTGGAGCCTTCCACAGGAAACTAGTATAAACATTCATTTGAAGCTAGACAGCAAGGAAAGGAACAGGAAACTGTGGAAACTCTGATCCAGTCAATGCTGAGGAGTGATAGGCCAGTGAGCTCCCATATGACAGAACAACAGATGACAGGATGAAATTGAAGAGAATGTGCCACAAGAACACAGGGTAGCGAGGGAAAGGAAGGGGTGAAAGTGAATAACATCATGGAAATATCGAACAGAGAAAACTATAAAGCAGCTAAGAGAAGCAGTGTCATTGTTTGAAGATTATAGAAGAGGGAATAGAGATACTAAGAAAGATGTGATAAAAGCAATGTGCAGTATTAGAACAGATCAGGATCTATTATGCACTATTGGAGAAAACAAACTAAAAATTTTAAAACAGGCAGAAAGACTTAGAAGATACAAAGATAATATAAGGGAAAAGCACAAAATAAGCAATTTATTAATGACCCAAAAAAGTTTTATAGAGAATTGGGAAATAAGGTAAAAGGAATTGAAAGACCGACAAAAAAAGAGGAAGTAGATACATTTTGGGGAAGTATCTATGAAGATCCTGTGGAACATAACAAAGATGCTAAATAGATAGAAAAAGTAAAAGAAAGAATAAAAAGTTTAAAGGTACAGGATATGAAATGGGATGAAATAACAGCCAGAGTTACTGAAACAAATTTGAGAAAAGATGAGAAAAGCCTCTAACTGGAAAACCCCAGGCCCAGATGCAGTACCTAACTTTTGGCTTAAAGTATTAACTTTGCACGAAGATTTAGCCATGAGTAAGAACTATTTATATACACACCCTGAACACACATCACACTAGTTAATAACAGGAAAAACAACGCTCTTACTTAAGAGTGAACCTGCAAGCTACCCTAAAAATTATAGACCAATAACTTGTCTTCCAGTGACTTGTAAACTATACACAGGAATTGACACAGACAGAGTTTATGGCAGTAGAATAAAAGGGCAACAAAAAAGCCATATGGAACAAAGGATCATTTGTTGTTAAACAAAGTTATAGTGGAGAACTGTAAGAAGGGGAAGAATCTAAGTATGGCATGGATTGACTACAAAAAAGTATTTGATAGTATCCCACATTCATGGATAAGAGTGCTAAAAATGTATAAGATAGACCCTACACTGATTGACTACATTACAGTAACCATGAAACAGTGGCAGACCACTTTGCAATTAAGCCATGATAAAGGACAGATTATTATCCCAGGGATAAAAATTCGAAGGGGGATGTTCCAGGGTGACTCTGTCACCGTTGCTAGTCTGCCTTGCCATTAATCCATTAAGCTTAACAGCTTAGGCCATGACTACAATTTGGCTCCTAGAAAACAACAAAGTCTAATGATTTCTCATCTTCTCATTGTCAATGATTCAAAACTGTATAGCTTATCAGATGAGGAACTGAAAGAACAGCTGCAGGTTGTCAAAACTTTTTCAGATGATATTGGAATGTCATTTGGTCTTGATAAATGTGCAAAAGCAACCTTTAAAAAAAGGAAAACTGTAGCACCAGGAAAACATCAGTTTGGAAGAAGAATATGATATAAAAAAACGTGAGCAAGAGGGAGTGTATAAATACTTGGGAACGGATGAAGGATCAGCAGTAAAACATGAACAAATGCAAATAAAACTCAGTAAGGAGTACTTAAGAAGACTTAAATTAATCCTGAAAACAGCATTGACATCTAGGAACAAGATCCAAGCTATAAATAAATTTGCTCTTCCTGTCCTAACTTAGAGTTTTGGAGTGACTGTCTGGCCCCAAAAAGTGTTGGATAGACTGGATATTAAAACAAGAAGGATGCTTCATGCTTACCAAATGATTTATAAAAATCAGTGTATACCAAGATTATATATTACCCTTTCCGAAGGAGGGATGAGCCTCCTTGAAATAGATTACATGTATAGATCTGCAATCATAGGACTCCACACGTATTTACTGACCTCACAAGATCCAAATGTAGTGAAAGTTTTGAAACATGAGGAGAATAATTCTAAGATGACATCTCTGCTTAATTTAGCAGAAGCATATCGACGTCAAGCAGGAATTGAAATCAAACCAGAATTGGATAAAAACTAGGCAGCAAACTGGATGTGCCAAAAAACAAAAGAAATAGGTGAAGGACCAGATGAGAAGACAAGAAATGTGGAAAAAACATAAATATAGTTGCAAGTATAGAAATCCTCTGGAACAGCCTGATGTTGATCAAGAACAAATGCAGGAATGGTTAAGGAGTGGCGAATTCAAACCAAGAAATGAAAGATTAATACTGGCAGCCCAAGATAGTGGGTTATTTACACACTGGTTTACAAAGTCCATTGAACATGCGGGAGAAACAGGCATATGTAGGTTTTCTAAAACTGAATTGGAAACAGTCACACACCTTGTTGCTGTTTGCGATGCACTAATGGCAGAGGGACTGTATACATAATGTGGCGAGACTGTTACACTGGAGATTGTGCCAAAGTGGCTGAAAAACACTGGAAACATGAGCCACAAAGAATCATAGAAAATGAAGTTTATATCACATGGGATCACACAAAACCAACAGTTCAAGAGATAGATGCTAGAAAACCAAATATAGTGGTCCAAGAAAAGAAGGCAAAAGTAGCATTGATCATTGAAATCACGACACCCAGTGACTACAGTGTCTTGCGTACAGAGAAACACAAAGTCATAAAATACCTGGATGAGCAGGCAGAAATGAGAGCCATGTGGAAGAAAGATACCCAGACAGTTCCAATAGTAGTAGGAGCAACGGGTCTTATAAAAAATAATTTACAGTCATATTTAGATATGTTACCAATTCATGTAACACCATGCAATTGCAGAAGGAGTCATTACTGGGCACATTGTGGGTGCTGCGAAGAACATTTTTGGCTGACATCACAGAGTGAAACAATACTAATTTCTTGAACTTTAATCGAACTTTGACTTAGGAAATGGGGTCCATTCCCGTCATGGTATTAGAAACCCAAAAAACTTGGAGAAATTAAAAATGGCAGAAAACGCATACATGTGTACCCACTACATGAGCATACACACATATGTGCACACAGGTGCAGGCACCAACATACATACCCATATGCAAAAATACCTCCACCTCCCACACAAACATACATATACATTATATAAAATGAAAGGAAAAGGCTAACTGGTTGACACTGCTATTCACCATGTGAGACTGGCCTCTCCCTTTGCATGCAATCACACTACTAACTTTTTCCAGAATGTACTACAGTGTATCCAGATTAAACATCTGACAAATCAAAACATGTTAGTAATATACATTTCCTATGTGACCTTTTTACTCATTGTTTTAATATACACACTTCACCAAATACCGTTATCATTTCACTTCCACAAATCTTCCACTTACATGTTACATACTATATCCCAAATACCCTCTCTTAAGACCTAATTCTTGCCTTATCTGTGTCTTTTTAGATCAAGACCTGTCCTTGGCAAAAACATATCTTATCCTAATAGAGATAATTTAAAACACCTAGTTAAATTCTTCTGCATATAATTCTAAAACATCCTACCTAAGGCAGGCAACAAGTATTGTTTAAACTGTGAGCATTGCTGAACTGTTGAAATTTGAAGTATGTATTTGTTTAACAATTACTTTCTAGTTACTAATGAAGTCTTGTACATAAAGTCTAAAATATCTTATCTAATGCTTGTAACATGTTTTTTTTATAAACTGTGAAGATTCCTGAACTGTTTAACATGTGTAGTATTTAACTGTATAAAAACTAAAACCTGTATGCTAGTAGTCTAGTAATCTCTTGGAGTTTATCTCCCCGGGATTGCACTGAAAATGGACATAAATCCAGTTAGACTATCCCCATCAACAAATGTAAAATAAAATAAAATAAATAAATGTTCACTTCTGGAACATACATGCCTTACAAGCCGCACTATTAAAACATACCAAAACAACATTTGTACATACAAGCCTGCAAAACAGACTATATGCATCTTTACTAAGAACAATTACATCATTATACATGCTAATGGTACCAATGACCTGTATGACATTCCTATAAAACACATGAAAAAATCAGTGTTACAAATGTTGGAACTTTTACAACTAAATCAAACTCATGTTGCTTTCAGTGTAGTAACACCATTTCTTACATGGAATTATTGCCTTAACACAAAGGCACATGTGTATAACACCTGATTGTGGCAGCTGTTTGTGGCTTATAACATAAACATTATACAATGACTGGCCATTAACATTCAAAAATGAGCACGCTGACTGGTCAGCCTACAGAGTGCACATTATAAATCGAGGACATGCCAATGGAAAGAGGTCCAGTTGCCCAGACTTTCTTCCATTAATATATGTGATAACAATTTTACATTTCTTTAATTTAAAAAAAAAATAAACTCACAAAACTGGAGACTTCAAACAAATGAGAGAGGTGGGATAGAGAAAAATAAAAGGATAATCAGGTACAATATGCAAAACTAGAGAAACTTACCTGATTAACTTTTTATTTTCTCTGTCCCATCTCTCCCGTATGTTGAAAATCTCCCAGTTTCTTTTTGTTAATTAAAAAAAAAGCAACAGAGATCTTCCTTTCTCCATTGCTTCCTTTACATAGCATGTGACCATGCAGCCAATTATCCTTGAAAGCAGAAAGCAGAAACAGGCTTACTTAATGTCTGACTCTTACAAACTACCAGTGATGAGTTCACTTAAAATTACACAGGAACCAGGCTGACATATAGTCCAATGCTCGTAAACCTCCAATAAAATATTCACTTAAAATGAACAGTTTTAAATGAACAGTTGCTTCTTCCAATAAAACTGTAAAAATGGAACACCAGGGATCTAGGAAATAAATAAATAAAAACAAACCTCTTCTGAAGAAGTCCCAGTGTTCAGAGACCGTTGGATTAAGATTATGTTTTTTTTATTTCAAATTGAGTGCAGTGTGAAGATTTTAACTATGCTACATTAAATGCCATTTTTATTACCTATAACTGAATGTGGTGGTGAGTTTTCCTTCTTAAAAGGTGTTCTCAGGGGATCTATGTGGCCTTTCAATTCCAAAAAACAAAGTTTCAGGCAGATTTAATGTTTTATGTAGCCAGGTAGTTAAGAAGTTAAGAAGTTTATTTTATTGTCTCCCTCATAATTTTCAGGTATACCATAAATTCTAATGCTATTTCATCTCAGTCTGTTTTCTAAATCATCTAGTTTTTCTTTTCTTTTAGGCAATTATTTTGTTTTAAAAGAAATTCAGTCTGAAACTCACCTTCAGTTTTTCTTCCTTCATGATTATTTACAGTTTCTTCCATACTGCTGATTTCTGTACTTGGTTTTTTCATAAGAGTTTCAAAATGTTCCATCCTCTTTCTCTTCTCATCTTTGAAACTTTCTGGTTTAGTATCCAGTTTGTCTATTTTGAGTAATACACCCTGCACACTAGATAAAATTGACTGAATGTCTTTTTTAACACAAGTATCTTGAGTACCATTTCTTGAGTGGCTCATGTTGAAGTCTCTTCTCTCTTAACCAAATAGTTGAAATTCTAACAGACAAATTACAGCTTTTGAAGAACTTGAAGCCATAAATCTTTTTTCTATTAATGAATACAATTAGCTAACAAGTATCTCCAGATTTTAAATTTTTGATTATATTTTCTGTCAACGTTTTCAGTCACAGAGCTTTCACTAGTTACTGCTCTCAGTTAGCTATCTTGGCCATGCCCCTATATATATAAAAAAAAAAACCTCTAAAAAAATCGATCTAGTAACTTTCTAAATTGCATTTTTATCTGTACTTCCAAAAGTGTGTACAATTCATATTGGAACAAGAATCTTGTAAATTGTTCCAACAGCTGAAGCATGGGACACATCTAAAATTTCTTTTCTGGGTTACAACAAATATAAGAAATGCCTGGAAGTACAGCACAGGGGAGGAGGAATTCTATTTTAATTCATAATTCCATTCCTTCAACTTTAATTTCAATTAATGAAGAAATGGAAACCGTGATTGTTGATATCCTTGGCCTCAAATACAAAATAAGATTTATACTAAATTATAGTACACCAAGTATGACTGTACTAAAACATCAGAAGTTTTACATTATATGGAAACTATTCAAGAGAATAGCAATGTGTTGCTGCTAGGAAATTTTTAATTATTGAACCATAAATTGGAATATGCTAGATGTAGAATCTAATATTTATGAAATCATAAATAAAAGCTTTTTATGGACTCACTCAATTAGAAGGACATACAACAAGTGTGTTTAAACAAGTGAGGTGCTAAGATCAGCATTAAACATAGAGATTTATCATTGTACAAAACTTAACATAATAATCTATCTGTATAAATAATAATAAAACAAAACTAAGAGTTTCAGTCATTAATCAGTATGCACTGGTTAAAGGAAATTAATTACCAGTATTATCCAATGTTCAAATAGACAAGAGCAATTCAGTGAAAACATAGATATGTGGAAAATGTTTACAACTCAAATTTTAGGGAACCAGCATTTCCTGAAGGCCCTCTGAGCAGAACTCTCTAAATAGAAGTTATGAACTTATGGCCTTATCTCTTCATATACTGTATGGTGGGTGCCTTCTAAAGCAAGAAACATGATATGATTTGTAAATATACAAATATTATGTTGCCTTAAGAGCCATAACACCAGCAGCAGCAGCATGTTATTACCTTCCTTTATACCAGCCCTACTATATTTCTACTAAGGTAACAAAGAGTGCTAAGGCTGTAGGTTCACTCTGATCTTCTATAATGTTTCTCTTCTCTGGTGGTCCATTATCCAGATTCATATTAAAACAGAAATCTTACAACAATGAAACCACAAAAATCAACCCAGAATATACAGATGGCAGAAATATGCAAAAACAAGAAACACAAAGTTAAACAAAATACAGATGACAAATTCATTAAAGATGGCATCAGATGAGTATTACTAAAACTATCATAAGAAAAGAACTAATAAGCAGCGCTGCATATAGAAGAAAAATGTGAAAAGGAAAAAAAAAATAAAAAAATGGAAGACACTATCCAAGATCTAGAATAAAAATTACCACAAAACTTTAAGGAAGAGAAGTTAGAGAATATTAAAATTGCATGAACCAGCCTAAGAGGACTGTACACCATGCACCTGTCATTCTATGAATAAGAATGATCACCAAATATGCTGACTAGGGACAAATGTCCCTTCAAACTGTTAGCCAATATCTTGAAGCAATATAAGCCTACACATTTCATTATAACTCTTGATAGTCATAATAATTATTAGTCATCATTAGACTTCTTTGTACAGGAATAGCAACAATTATATTCCAGACTAAACCATGGCATAACTCAAGGAAAATATTTTATAAAAAAAAAATAACTGAGTCAAATGTCTAAAATTATCTGAAGAATGAAAGGAAGATTGTGCTCCAAGAAGTGTTTGATACAACAGATCAACTGAAAATGGGTATAGCACCAGAACCTAGTGGATACACAATGGTATTAAAAGTAAAGTAGGAGTATTTTAGTCAGTGTCTTTAATTTCATTCAGGAAGAGAACATTACTGATCCTTATCATTTAATGATTTAATCCCAATATTCAACCAAAGCAGATATAGAACTATAGGCTGATATCAGTCACACATTTAGACATCAAAATGATTTAAAATAAATGCTACACATTTAGTATATCAGGATCTTTACATGTGTTATACAAGGGAGACAAATGTAGGACAACAAATTAACTCAGAAAAGATGCAGCGTAGAAGCAATATATTGTCTTAATGCTTCTAAGGTATTTCACTGAGTGCATATATCACATATCATGGTGCTTCTAAATACCCTCAATTTTTCAAACTGATATATTCAAACAGTAGACTTTTTGCACAGAGTTGCATCCACTAAACTGAAAATTAATGGGTACATTACTTAATTTAAATTATTATAAATAATCAGAAAGGGATTATCTTTACCTCCACAAATTTTAATTTCTAGAGCCCATGTTTTACTTTATTCAAACATATTATCTCATAAACTGAATTCACTTTAATAACATTGAGACTGACATCTCTGCACAAATATAAATAATGTTATACCTAAATATCCCAGTAATTTTAATTTCCCTTGTATTTTAGGTGATTTGGTTTGTACTGATATCTCCAGTTATAATCAAAATGTAGAAACATATTCCTCTGTGGTATATGGGGAGATAAAGTTAACCAAACTGGCAATAATTTACTAAATAATATTAATGCATCATACATTAATGTGAAATATCTGAGTTACATATGCCCCCACTCACAGTGTCATTATAGAAACTAATCAAAATGAAATAATAGAGAAGATCAAAAATGATCTAAACATTTTCATTTATGTAAAACAGAAGCTATCAAAAAGATGAATCTCTTTTCCAGAATTTTCTTTACCATAAATAATGTAATCTCAAAAATTCCACAATCTGGACTTACCCAAATAAACAAAATAGTAATAAACTATATTTGGTAGAATAAACCATATAGGCATACCCTGGAAAAATGTTATATCCAAAGGATAAAGAAAAAAACTAAAACAGCCATACACATATCTATATAGTAATTTCATCAAATTTTTAAAACTACTCAAAAGTATGAGAATATAACACAAACTGGGGGTATATAGTCCAACATGGGTAATCTTGTTACAGTCTGTCATCAAACTCCATAAAGTCAACCCCAAAGCAAACTAGTTCTTAGTTCAGAAATAATTACAGAAGTGAGTCTTGATGTTTATTTCAAAGGGGGCTTAAATCAAGTTGATATACATTTGACTGGTATCAAAAATAATATATTTGTTTTTTCTTTAAATGTGAATACATCAATTGAAAGCTGTTTTTTATTTAATGTTATAGAGGATTGTGAGCTGGAGAATAATTACAGATTTGCATAGAAAATGCACTGCTAATACAACATTTCTAATAGGAACAAATTGCCATCCACCTCACTATATTTCCTCCTCATGGATAATACCTATGAATTCAAATAAATTGAGTAAAAGAGTTTTCTTAGTGAGGAAAAAAAACAGTTATATGTCTATGAATAAATAGTATGATAATGAGTCAGTCCTGAATTCTTACTATAATGTAATTATCATTCCTATAGAGGGTATTTTTAGGCAAATCAGTATAATTTCTCAGGCTTACTCAACTTTTACAATTTTACTCGCCAACTAACAGCCACAAACAAAGCCCTTCTTGAAGTAGCTAAATGTAGATACAGTACTGATGAATCCCTCTCCTCCTACACAATTGCCAAAATCTGGAATTCTCTTCCACTATCAGATTGCAAAACAGCAGTCCCATCTTTAAAACCCAATTTGAAAGCCCACCTCAATCTCATCTGGCAATGTACCTGTACTGACCATGGCTAGCCCTCCTACTACTATTCAGATAAATCTTCCTCTGGCACTACTCAAAGGTCATACACATAGAAGAATAACCTACCATAACGAATTGTGTTTTTAAATACATGTATATAACTGTATATATTATTACTGCACTTTCTTACTCAAATACATTATATTTTTTGTACACTGTATATATTGTACACTTCAGTACCTTCACATCATACTATGCTATGATATACTATTGTTTGTTCTATTAATTTGTGCTTCTTCTGACTTTTGTATTTTTATCATATATGTGGAGCTTTTGTATTTTTTGTGATTGTCATGCATGTGGAGCTTTTCTCCCTAAGTCTCAGCTGCAAACGGGCACCTGATTGCCCAGTCAGACCAACCTGGTAATCAAATATAAAATAAATAAATAAATAAATAAATAAATAAATAAATAAATAAATAAATAGGTTCATAGGTAGGTATTAGACTAACTACCCAAAGGCATTTATAAGCCTAGGCAGAATGTGTTGGCTTTCGCCACCCCCTTAGATTAGTTCCCTGTGCCTCTGTCCAGCAGATCCATTGAAGTGATTCCTGGGGTAAACTTTATGTTTCCCATCCACTTGTCAAGGATTCTTTTGAAGAGGGTTAGCAAGGACCTCTGCCTAATGTAGATTAGAATCTTGTTCCAGAGCATGAGAAGTCTCTGGGACAAGAATCTATCCCTCCAGCACGTCCTACTTATTGTTGTGGTGAGGTTTAGATCCCTAGAGCATGTGGCTCGAGGGGATATGTTTTTTTTTTTTATGAGGAGCATGTCCATCAATTCTGGGTTGGACATGGCCTTGTATGGCAGGGAGAGATCACCTCTGAGTAGGCGGTATGCAACAGAGTACAACTGGAGTTTCTTCAGTCGAGCTGCATAGGACATCTGTTTGAGGCCAGTGATCCTCTTGGTGAGGTACTTCTGTGGTCTTTCCAGCTATTGCAGGTGTCTTGTAAGGTACAACCCAAATGGGGTGTTGTACTCTATGATGAGTCTGATGAGTGATGCATAGAGGGGCACAATGACCTCTTTTGATCTGGATGCAAACCCTTTTGTGATTAGGTGGGCCACATAGAAGGATTTTCTAACCACTTTGGCAATGTGATTATCAAAGGAGCGGTTACTATCTACTTGGGTCCCCAGATCCCTTATTACATCTTCTATATTTAGGGGGCTACCACCTATGTGGTAGTTTGTAGGTACATTTTTTTCCAAACGGGATGAATATGCACTTTTTGGCATGTAGTTTGAGGCCATGGTTTTGACACCAGGTATCTGTCACAGTGAGACCCTTTTGGAGGATGTTTGTGTCAGCTGGAGAATCAATTAGAGCCCCTAGTTTGCAGTCATCTGTGAACTTGGTCAGCCATAGTCCTCCTGTGCTTGTCTGTACCTCTGAGAAGTATATGCCAAACAGGAAGGGGTCCTAAGACTGAGCCCTGGGGAACACCACTTGTAACCGGTTTAGAGTCAGACGTAGCTCCTGGAACTCTTACCATGTGGGTTCTGTCCATGAGCCAGTTGGTAACCCATCTCATGACATAGGGGTTTATGTTCAGGCTGGTGAGCTTGTCTATAATACCTGAATGGGGAATGGTGTCGAAGGCCTTTGCGAGGTCTAGGTAGGCTGTGTGTACCACCTTTCTCTTGTCTATAGCCTTGGTAACTGTCTCAAAGAAGTCCACCAAGTTTAGGAGGCATGATCTGCCCTTAACAAAGCCAGACTGGGTAGGGTCTAGTGTTTGGAGATTCCCAATGTCTCTGTTAATGAGATCCATGATGATGCGCTCCATAGCCTTGCAGACCAAGCTAGTCAGGCTTATAGGGCGATAGTTCCCAGGGTCTGTTGTGGCTCCACCTTTGTGGAGCAGGATAACCATTGCTGTACATCACTCTATAGGCATGTAGCCTGTGGAGAGGCTGACTTTGAACTGTGTGTTTAGGTGATGGGTTAGTTCATCTTTGAGCTTGTGTAGGACGCAGCCTGGGACACCATCCAATCCCATTGATGCTGTGTTTTTGGCTTTGGAGAGGGCTGTTTTAACCCGAGTGTCTGTGATTTCAGGGGCACTACATTCTTCTGGTATGGTTATGGGTCATTTTGGGGGTGAGAGGGGGGTGAAGTTTGCACTGAACCTGTCTGCCAGGATGTTGGCGATATCAGTGGGTTCAATGTATTCTGTGCCATTCTGCACTAACTCCAAGCAGACCTGAGAATTGCCACTTAGATTTTTGACATAGCTAAAGAATGCCTTGTGGTTATCTTTGGAGTCCTTGGCAATTTTTTTTCAAAGCTACCCTTGGATGATTTTATGAGGGATTGTAGTTTATAGGTTCATAGGTTCATATGTTCATACTAGGCTATCTGCCCTAGGGCATTTATAAGCCTAGCCAGAATGTGTTTGGCTTTCGCCACCCATTTTAAATTTATTTTGCTATGCCCTTTTCCGAGGTTAGTATACTGTGCCTCTGTCTAACAGTGACACAGAAGTGATACCCGGGGTAAACCTACGATCTCCCATCCACTCATCAAGATTCCTCTTGAAGAGAGTCAATGAGGGACTCTGCCTAACCTGGACTGGGATTTTATTCCAGAGTGAAGGGAGCCTCTGGGTTATGAATCTGTCCCTCCAGCATGTCCTATTTATTTCAGTGCTGAGGTTCAAGTCTCTCAAGCGCGTAGCTCGATGGGATTTGGATTTTCTGAGGTGCAGCATGTCCATTAATTCCGGGTTGGACATGGCTTTATACGTCAGGCACAGATCGCCTCTGAACAGGCGGTATGCCACTGAGTAGAGCTGGAGTTTCTTTAACCGGGCAGCATATGGCATCTGTTTGAGCCCTTTGAGCCTCTTGGTGAGGTACTTTTGGGGTCTTTCCAGTTGCTGCAGGTGTCTGGTAAGGTACATCCCAAAAGGGGCATTGTACTCAATTATGGGCCTGATGAGGGATGAGTAAAGAGGCATGATGACCTCCCCTGATCTAGATGTGAATCCCTTCATGATTAGGTGGGTTATATAAAATGTTTTTCTAACCACTTTGGTCACGTGGTTGTCAAATGAGAGATTGCTATCAACTTGGGTCCCCAGGTCCCTAATTACTTCTTCTGTACTTAATGGATTACCACCTATGTGGTAATTTGTGGGCACTTTGTTTTTGCCAAAAGGGATGACTATACACTTTTTGGCATTTAGCTTGAGGCCATGGCTCTGGCACCAGTTGTCTGTTTCTATGAGGCCCTTTTGGAGGATGCTTGTGTCGGCTGGAGAGTCGATTATGGCACCCAGTTTGCAGTCATCTGCGAACTTGGTCAGCCACAGTCCTTCCATGTTGGCCTGTACCTCCGAAATATATACCGAACAAGAGAGGTCCCAGGACTGAGCCTTGTGGGACACCACTTGTAACTGGTTTGGAGTCTGACATGGCTCCAGCAATTCTAACCATGTGGGTTCTGTCCTTGAGCCAGTTTGCAATCCATCTAGTGACATAGGGGTTTATATTTAAGCTGGTGAGCTTATCTATAATGCCCGAGTGGGGTATTGTATCGAAGGCTTTGCGAGGTCCAGGTAGGCTGTGTGGACCACCTTCCCTCGTCAATGACCTTGGTGACTGTTTCAAAGAAATCAACCAGGTTTAAGAGGCAGGATCTGCCCTTAACAAAGCCGAACTGGGTAGGATCCAGTGATTGTAGGTCCCCAATATCTTTATTTATGAGGTCCATGATGATCCTTTCCATAGCTTTGCAGACCAAGCTAGTCAGGCTTATGGGGCGATAGTTTCCAGGATCCGTTGAGGCATCACCTTTATGGAGAGGGACCACTGTTGCTGTACGCCACTCTTTGGGCACATATCCTGTAGTAAGGCTGAGATTGAACAGTAGTTTTATGTTTGGGTTTAGCTCTTCTTGGAGTTCATGTAGGACGCAGCCCGCGACACCATCTGGTCCCATTGATGCTGTGTTTTTTGCTTTGGAGAGGGCGGCTCTTAGCTGAGCATCTGAGATGTCAGGGGGGCAGCACTCTGCTGGGATAGATATTTGCCCTTTTGGTGGGAGGGGAGAAGTTTGTGCTGAACCTGTCAGCTAGGATGTTGGCAATGTCTGTGGGTTCGGTGTATTTTTTGTCATTTTGGACTAATTCTGAGCATATCTGGGAATTACCACCCAGGTTCCTAACATAACTAAAGAAAGCCTTGTGATTATCCTTAGTGTCCTGTGCAATTTTTCTCTCGAAGCTGGCCTTAGACAATTTTAAGTGTGCCCGTAGTTTTTTTCTGATACTTTTCTTTTTTCAGTTTCTTGCTGATACTGATCGGGGATGTCTTCCCTTCTTGGGATTTTACTGTTTTCTGTACTAGTTTCCTCCTTTTATTGTATAGCTTGTTTATGGCATGGGTCCACCAGACTGGTTTCCTTTTCTTGGAGGAGTGAGTCTTGGTTTTGCTTGGGATAGCATAATTCATGCATTCTTTTAGGTGCCCGTAGAATGTATTAGTAAAGGATTTTGCAGCTTGGATAGTGTTATCCTTTATCATGGGGGACTTTGAAACTTTCCACCTCGAAGTTTGCTTTTGAAAGTTTTTCACGGTGGTTTCTTTGACCAGGGGAGGGGCCGGAATATGGATATCCAGAGAGATTAGTTTATGGTCAGATCTAACCAGTGAGGGGTTGACCTCCAGTGTGGAACACCAGTCACCCATGTTGGAGATGACCAGGTCCAATATGTTGTCCCCTCTGGTGGGGGTGTTGACCAGTTGATCCAGGGCATTTGAGTTTATAAATTCTATGAAATGTTGGGCAAGGGAGTTAGTACTTGAGTAGTTCTCCCAGTCAATGTTTGGGTAATTGAAATCACCCAATATCAGGGTGTTTAGTAGGACCTTTATGTTTCTCAGTGTTTCCAGAAATGGGGAATGGGGGTCCTGGGACATGGTTGGTGATCTGCAGCAAGCAACAATTTGAACTGCAGTTTTGCCTGTTGTTAGTTGCACATGGATGATCTCTGAAGCATTGTGTTGTGCCACTAACCTGGAGGTGTGGGTATCCTTGATGAATATGGATACACCCCCGTCTTTTGTATTTTGGTCCAGATTTTGTGGCTGAAATGTATGGTATGAGTTGTAGCCTGGTAGTGCTGGGCTGCTCTCTGGAACCTTAAACCAGGTTTATGTTACTGCACATATATCAATTTTCTCCACACTGAAGAGTGCCTCGAGTGCATGCATTTTGAGGTTTAGACTTCTGACATTGAGTAGCATTACCCTCAGTTTTTCGTTACTTGTGCTATTTATGGTGGTGGGTTTGTCTTTTGAGCCTTGCCTAAAAAAGGCACTATGGGGTGGCAAGGGCCTTGGCCAGTATTCGAAAGCCTAAGGGTGACAGGTGCAAGCCGTCTCTAGCGAAGCAGCATGGCTTGTCGAGCATGACAGACACTGGATCCCTTATGAATGACACCAGCTTAGCCAATTGTTGAAATTGAGAATTTTTTCTTTATACCATGGTATTATTCTTGGTGAGGGCAGGATGCTACTCAGGGTCAGGGTCATACCGGCCTGGGCTACGTGATCAGAGAGCTCCTCCATGTCTCTTTTCATGTAGTCCACGGAGATACGGCTCAGCTCATTCACACCAACACGAACAATGACAGAGTCATATTTGTACTTGTTCTGGAGTGACCTGAGTGCTTGTGTTATGTGGTGGATCCTGGCACCTGACAGGCAGCTAACTGTAACCTTCTCCTTGTTCAGCCTAGTGAGTGGGATGTCAGTCTGCCTGACTATAGAGTCACCTATTACTAATGTGTCGGGTATGTTATTTTGCCTTAAGGGCTGTGATTGCGTGGCACACTGGTTTTGTGAAGCATGTGTTTCATGGTTCATGCTGGGGGGTAGAGGTTGCTTGGATGTCTGCTTTGGAGGTCTCTGTTGCTTTTGCAGATTTATATTTAGAGCCTCCGAGTATGTTTTCATGTATTTATGTGTGTGTTTTGCCAGTGCTGGTTTCATAGGTCTATGTGAGACTGCTGGTGTGATGCAAGTAATTTCCTTCTCCTCTTGACTGCCTGGTCCTGTCTTGGGTTGAGAGAGTTTAGCCTCCAGTTTGGCTGTATAATTGCAACTCTCACATATATTAGTGTTTGGTGGTAGGAGGAGAGGGTTGTCTGTGTACATGAGGCAGTTGTAACATTGCCTCAAAATGCCCAGATTCACCAGTTGGACCAGAGAGAATACCTGAAACTGCCCTTTGGACATGCCTGGATAGGTACGGTGAACTGTTTTACTGATTGGCTGGTAAGGTCGAATAGAGAGCCTTGTCCTTCTCAACAGTATAACAGTCTAGTGCTAAGGTTTATTAGTGCTTGCTATGAGTTTTGAGCAAGTGCTGGGCTGAGAAGTGAATGGTTTGAGTGCTTAAGTTGAAAGTTTGCCTAGTTTCAAGGGAAAAATTGAAGAGTAGACTTTGTGGAGCCGGGAAAAATTAAAGAGTAGACTTTGTGGAGCCGGGAATACTTAACCAGTGCTCAAAACCGCGCAAATGCAGGTTTTATAGCAGGGAAATGAAAGAAATAGAAATTAGCCCAAATGGCCAATAAACTACTAATTTCTGAGCTGAAACCACTCCTCCAGGGACAGATAGGCTGTTCAAAGCTCCCCTCTCACATAGGTGAACACAGAAACTTCCTTCTATCCAAGTAAGGTATGGGCAAACACAAAAACTTGTAACACAGCCCTGAATTCAGCACTAACCTGAAAACTGGATTATATTAGCTTAGAAAGGCAGGAAAATAAATATAATCATAGAAATAATGACTGATATATTACTGACAATAAGTCTGTTTTTTATATTGTTACTTAATATGACATCGTTGAATAAGTTGGTATAAATAAGCCATATTTAATACAATTTTTAATAAGTTATGTGACAATTTGTTTTTCTTATACAATGGGTAAAATGTTTGATTACTTTTTATTTCTTAAGTCATTTTGTGTTACCAAATGACTGACAAGGGAATCTTCCTGTGTGGCTTGTGCAGTGTTTACTGCTTTGTTACCCTTTCTAATGTCAAGATAAAAAAGATACATTTCTAGTCTGGTGAGTTATTCTTGCAAATCTGATGGTATGATTTATTCCTTTAGATGTTCATGTGGATTGTTTTATATAAGAGAAGCAAGTGGAATTTTTTAAATAAAATTAGAAGAACATGTAAGGACATAAGGCACAAGAGAATAGAGACCACAGTTGCAGTTCATGTTTCTTTATATCAATATGGGAATCCAAAAGGGTTTACAAGCCACAGGTTGGAGCAGGTTAAAACAAATGTTAGGGGAGGAAAAGGTATTAAGGATATGTTGCCTTAAAAAAGAATATGTTTTTATTTTAAAATTCCAAATGCTGGTACTAAATAGACTGTTTGGAACTGGTTGTTTCATTTTAGATTAATGCAATAGGTCAGGTGATTTAATGATGTGTTATATAAATGGCTTCTGTCAGGTTTGTGTTAGTTTCTTTATGAACTCCTCTGAAGGCTTTGCTGAAGAACTTTTTGGTCTGCTTATAGTATGTTTGAACTCTTCTGAAGATTTTGCAGTGGAAATTGTTTCTTTATTTTCATCTTTTCACAAATGTAAAAAAAAAAAATCATAGTAGAAATTCTCCTACTTCCTACTTTTGAACTCTTGATGAGGATTCATTCCGGCATGGATTGCAACTTGTAGGTTAACCAGAGATTTTTTTTCCTTTCTCTGGCCTTAGTACACAAATGTGAGAGATTTTCTCTTTTTCCTAGTTGTCTAACCTTGCAGTTCACAGTAGTTTGTATTTCATTTACTTCAAATGGCCATTGGCATCCATGAAAGGAACAAATACAAATACCTGATCTCTGTTAAATTTTCAAAATTGGGTATTCTTATTATAAATTAATTGATGCCTTTCTAGGGCTTCAAGTCTGTGGGAACAACCAGCTTTAGTATGTCCTGCAAACTAACAAAGTGTTCTGTCCCATGACTTCTCTTTCTTCAAAGTTTCCTTAGCAGTGTCAAGTAGTCCTCGTGGTGATAAATTGATACATAGTTACTATGAGCATTCTACTTATAATAAAATTTATAGTTATCCCTCCTCACCTGGTACTACTCATGTCAGGTGCAGATGTTTTAAGGTTATCATAAGCCTCCCTGCCCACTTTAGTAATGGGTGCTAACTGTAACCCCAATACTACCCCTTCCCTCAACTCTAACCCTATACCTTAACTTAACAAAAATCTTCCCATAAATATACCAGTATTCAGACAAATTTTTGGCTAGTCTTCCAAGGGGTTTTAAAGCTAATATTGGGAGAAGAAATATTTTGTAGTTCATTATTTGCTGTATCTGATATTCTGTGTGTTCGAACTTGTATTTGATATTCTATATTTTTGAACATATTTTATTGTTGTTTTCATTTTGACATTAAGTATGTTCAATCATACAGTACAGATCTAGACAGAGAGAGAGAGAGATGGAGAGAGAGAGGCAGAGACATAGAGAGAGGCATATTTATCATTCTTTTGTCAAATGTGTAGCTTTGTCAAAAGAATGGAGTGCCTGTTTGAATGGTCAAATTTTGTGTGTTGAATGTATGTTTGGTCAAGTAATAGGAATGTTAAAAGCAGAAAGGTCAATTTGTGAAGTTGAGTATGATTTAGAGGATGGGAAAGTGTGAGTGTGTGTGTGTGCGTGTGTGTGTGTGTGTGTGTGTGTGTGTGTGTGTGTGTGTGTGTGTGTGTGTGTGTGTGTGTGTGTGTGTGTGTGTGTGTGTGTGTGTGTGTGTGTGTGTGTGTGTGTGTGTGTGTGTTATTAAATTAGGTTTAGAGTAAGGGTTAGGTAAGGGGATATATACAGTGTAGAGAATGTGTGCAAGTGTTTGCCGGTTAGAGAGTGAGTAAAGGGTAGGCATGGAGAAATATGTAGTGTTGTGCATGTATGTTAATGTATGAGGTGAGTGTCCTTTTGTCTCATGTAGTGGTAGAGTTATGTAAATAATATCTCTAAGGCAAGATTTAGGGGCTAGGGTTACAGGCAAGGTCATTGTTAGGGTTAACACGGGAAGACCCCAGGTCCATCTTACTAAAGCTGCTCTTAGCTCCCACACACTTTCTCATTCTAATGACAGCACAGTACTTAGTTAAATTCTTAAACTGGGTAGAGTAAATTATACCAGTTTGAATAAGTAGCTCACATATTTTTCGATCTTTTGATGAAGGAGCTATTTTGCACACATATACATTCCTGGGTAAATATGCTTAATGCATATCTCTCAACTTCTCACTATAAAAATGTGTCAAAATGATGGGGAGTGAAAATCCTAAAACTAGGGACATATTTTTAAATATTGCTTTATAAACTTAGAAATTTGCTCAAATGACAGGTTCTGCATTAACACACAGTCCTTTTCATAACAATATCTATATTTAGGCAATTTATGTCCAGAAGTTGATACGTTTTTGTTAACGGATTGCAAAATGAAACAACCAGCTGTTAACCTTTTGCAATATCTTGATTTTTCCTAATGTAAGTTTTTGAGTTTGCGATTGTTAAATATGCTGTGATCAATGATTTATGGTCTGATCTTTCAGCATATTGAACAATCAATGTAGATCTTATATGCATATATACATATAAGTGCTATATGTTTGATCAGTTTGCACATTAATCATATGCTGAATTTTTAAGAAAATGTGTCAGTGGTATGGTTGAATTATGTTACAGTTGAACTTTGGATGACTGACTATAAATTCAGGACATTTTCCCTTTTCCCATGGTTGTTCATCCCTGGAGTTAGTTTATTTAAGTTTTGGTAGTTTTGGGGGCATATCCCTCATGTCGTTAAGTGTGGGGAACAAAGCCCCACCTGTCAAAGGAACTTCATTGTTTTCTGATGCTCACATATGTAACACATTGGTTTATGAGTCCCTTCAAAGGCTCAGCATTTTGCAACATCGAATTACTGATCTGTGAAAACAAGATGATCAAAGTTGTGAAATATCGAACCTTGTGAATGGAGATCGCCATACTGTGGGGAATGGGAAATTTACTGTTCTCTTCACTGTAGTGTGATCTCAGAGTTGCTATATTTAAGTAGCAGGAGGTGTGGGGTACAGGGGGGCTTGTGCCACTGCAAAAACCTGAAATGTTTTCACATTTTAGTTTTCTTAGGTTTGATATTTCATAACTTCGATGACATGGTCTTCAGTGATCAGAATTTGCAGTCAGTTTGTTTAGATTATTTTAACCTGATGTTGATTGATCTCTTTTCTTCTGCTCAATCTCATTGGCAATAATTTATTGCGTGTGTGTGTGTGTGTGTGTGTGTGTGTGTGTGTGTGTGTACACACACACACAAATATATATATATATATATATATATATATATGTATATATGTATATACTGTATAGGGAAAGAGAGAGAGTTAGGTAGATAGGAACACATACAAATAAAGTAACATTCTCCTTGGCAAGCCTAGATTCCAACATATTATGCATCCCCATTATTGACATTCATTCATCATTCTGTCTAACTTTTTAGTTAGCTTTCTCATTCTAATGACAGCACAGTACTTGGTTAGATTCTTAAACTGGGTAGAGTAAATTATACCAGTCTGAATAAGTAGCTCACATATTTTTCATTCTTTTGATGAAGAAGCTATTTTGCACACATATACATTCCTGAGTAAATATGCTTAATGCATACCTCTCAACTTCTCACTATGAAAGTGTGAACAAAGTCAAAATGATGGGAAGTGAAAATCCTAAAACTAGGGACATATTTTTAAATATTGCTTTATAAACTTAGAAATTTGCTCAAGGTATGAAGTCAAAAACTCAAAGGTCTGTCATTTAGTGATTTCATTATTCAGTGATTTGCCAGAAAATCACAAATTTTATGAAGAATATACAAAAAAATATGAGGCCCAAATATGGACATTCTGCAATATTCTGGACAGTGAAGAGAGGTATGACTTTTGCAGTTGTTAAACATATTAGCAATACAAACCATATAACATTTGCACATACAGTGCACAGTGGTTCTTTTTTGGTAAGTTAATTTTAATTTAGAGGTTCTCAACATCACTTTTCAGGAGTCAGTTATTTTAACAGGAGGAAGTACTTGACATATACTATCTCAATTTGGCAGACATTAACTTAAGCAGTGTTTTCCATTTGCTCAATACAATACTTGCACTGACTGCTTGTTTCAGTTTTGACATAAGGCAATTTTATAAAGCTACTGCAAAGAAAAATATTTAATTCATGGAAAATATTCTTAGTTAATTATACTGCAGCATAGGTTTTGCTGCCAGTTGTATAGCATGCAGTTACAGTTGGATATTAATTTGATTGGACACAAGTATCATTTGAATCCATTGATCTATGTATTTTAGACCTGTTTACTTCTAATACCTAGTTATTATAATAAGACGAACTGTTTTTATAATCAAAGTAACCACATTAGAATAATCACTGTTTTGTACTTAAAAAAAGACAGACTGACAATTTTATAAACTGTATTTACTGTGATTTAATTTGTACATATTGCATTTGTACCAGTTAAAAAATGATTTCAGTCTTTAAGTTTGACATGTTTGTTGTAGCAAAAGTCCTTGACTGTCTGATAGCTCTAACAAAATTAACTTTGTAGTTCACTTACTAAGCATGCCAAACATGTAAACCTGTAAAACAATACATCTTTTCTGTTATGATATTAAACTAACAGTCTAGTAATACTTTATGAAATATGTGCTGAAGGACAGCAGTGCCTGTACAAATGGAAAGTGAATGTGCTAATACAGCAGAACACTTTAATATCAGGAACGTATTATTTTCTAGGTCTAACAGTAAAAACATCTCATGCTCTCCCAGTCTTCCTTCTTTAAGTGTCTAAAGTCTTATTTTATTTTCAACATTATTAGCATATTCAGTTGTATCTGCTGTACAAATTGTGACAATGATTGGATAGATTATAAGTGATGTATAATGCCTGCAACTAAAATTATGTCAATATGGTTTGTGAGGTATAATGCTTGCAACTAAGATGATGTCAATATGGTTTGTTTTCATTTATATAACTATATGATTGCCTATGTTATAAAGTGATAATTTACTAAAGATGTTTCTTGTTAAAAAAATTTGAACTTTGTAACTCATAACATTTGTTCAATACAACTTTCACATGACATTACATTATACATACATTATTATCAGAATTGCTTTATCTGAAAAAAATAGCTTTCACAGATGATGCCACTATATGATATGGCCACATAATTGTTTAATATTCTGGTTCCAATAAAACAGTATATGAAGGCATGCCAGGCTATCACATTTTTGCATTCGAAATCTGTACATGTGCTTCAGATACAGTGAATGACACATGACACATGTAGCCAAATATGCAGTTGTATGTTAGTTCACATTCCATATTTAACGGGTGTCTATATTTGTACTATCTTGTCAAGAATGATTTAGAATCATCTTTCACTTACTGAAGTTTATGACCTGTAACAGAGGCATTTCTGACACTAAACCAAGTAGCCGTGTTGTTATATAAGCAGATTCCTGTGCTTTCAAATAATGATTATGGGGCATTTAAATAAAGTATTCTTGAAGAGGTTTTATTACATTAGCATACACCAGTGTCTACTGGAAGAAACAATTTAGACACACTCAAATTCAGATTCAGTTTTAAGTGCCTATTGGCTAAACAATATTACAGTACAAAACAAGTAAAACAAATGTGAGTAATAAAGACCAAGACACTTAACATATATATAAAAGACATATACGTTCATAAGTGAATACAAGGCTAATTATCATGCAGGGCCATTTTAAGCCTAG
This sequence comes from Protopterus annectens, assembly GCF_019279795.1. Lineage (NCBI taxonomy): Eukaryota > Metazoa > Chordata > Ceratodontiformes > Protopteridae > Protopterus > Protopterus annectens. Next base: position 1,775,091,434 of record NC_056735.1, on the reverse strand, counting down.
GCAATGGTGCTAGGTCAGAATCAAACCTCATGCCTTCTGCCTATGAGGCAAAAGCCATGACCATTATGCCAAGCCAATCAATCTAAAAAAAGAAGTAATATATTACTCCTAATCCTCAAGATCAAGATCAAATAACCTTTAAGAAACATGAAACCATTATCAGTTGGAGGTTGACCTCAGCCACCCAGGTAGGAGAATCTGGAAAGCAAAGAACCCCTCATCAGATGTTCCAGTTGGATCCTTTGGACCTCAAACAGCCCACAGATGGATGGCACAGTGCAAAGTACAAGCAGTTTGGTACTTACTGGGGTATATTGTTAAAGCTCCTCCTCCTCCTCCTCCATCTTCTCACCTGACTACTACTACTTGTTGTTGTATCTTTCGGCTTTTCCCGGTTAGGGGTCACCACAGTGGAACTCCGGTTCTCTAATGATTGGCAGTAGATTTTTACGTACCGAGTTGCCAACCCTGACATACAACCTTCAACGAAGGTATGCCCATTCACGCATGTTTCCACACAGAAGACACTTTAGCTGAGAATCGAACAGGACAACGTCTTATTGTGAGGCGACAATGCTACCGCAGCACCACCACCATGGTTAATTCTAGGTCTGTGAAGTTACAAATAGCCTTAATTTAAAAGAAGCATAGAGACCACTCTCCAGCAAATATTGTAATAGCACATTTAAGGCAAATATAACTGCATCTCCCTTGGATACCTTGTGTCCCCTCTGCTCTCAGAAAATTAAAAAAAATCTAAACTCTTGCATGATTCCCCAAAAGGTATGTTAGTAGGAGATAATCTTGCATTTAAAAACAGAATCACATAAATACATGTCCTTTAAGACACTTGTTTTAACTTCTGCAGAAAGCAAAGGTGACAGTATCCATGAAGCAATCCAGTTTGTCCTTTTATACTTATAAGTTAAGGCAAGCAGGCAACAAATAGAGACAGAGAAGACCGATTGTTTGCTGCAATTCCTTATGCAGGTTTCTGGAAGGTGCAAAGGCAGATTAAGTGCATCTACATCTCCAGAACATTTTCAAACCATGTGTCCGCCCCTCACTTGTATTTATTAGGAACATGCATACATTTCCTACTGCTGATTCTAACATAAGGACAACTGTCCATGTTAAAACTATTACTGTCCAGATCAGAGAGTAATAATCAGGTGAAAGGTGAAAGTTGAAATGTATGTATATCTGTGTGTGTGTGTGTGTGTGTGTGTGTGTGTGTGTGTGTGTGTGTGTGTGTGTGTGTGTGTGTGTGCATTTGATGGTGATTTTGCAATATTTTCTGTACACTGATTGGCTCACATGTCAGACTGTGTGGGATTTGTTCTTTTCCTTTTTCACCCAATTACTGTTTTTCCTCATGCATGACACCAGACTTATTCATGAACCTTTCTGGTAGCTACTGTAGCCTAGTAATTTAGTGGGGAAGGTCAGTTCAATGTTAGTTTTGTTAACCAAATGCCTTTCAAGTTATTGTTTTCATGACATTGAGGTTTGGGAAAGAAAAGTAATAATTTTATTTTTCTTTGAGGGGGGTCTTTGGCATCAGTTGAAAGTAGTGCAGCCATTTTTCAATAGCAGTAAAGGATTATTGAGTAATTTGTTGAAGGTATGCTGTATCATTAGATGAACATCTGGAGTTATCAGCATACTGTATGAAACAAGCATGTTGTATATATGAATGGAGTGTTGATAAAAATATTAAGGATGAGACAATCAAGGATAGATCCTTGTGACGAGACAACCAAGGACAGATCCTTGTGACACCAGTATTGACAGTGTGATAGAGTGAGAGTGTGGTCTGCTGTTTCACTGACTGGTGTCTGTCACTGAAATAGTTCTTGAACCAGTTTAGGATATCTGGTGTTAAACCAAGTGAGGACATCTGCATAAAGAGTTTACTATGACTGACTGTCAAAAACCTTTTGTAGGTCAAGGATTTGGGCAGAAACTAATTTAAAAAAAGCAATAAGGCCAGCAGACTGTGGTGTAAAGATGGTGAGCAAGTTAAGCAGCCTTCATCAGTGTTAAGTTCACTTAACATTGATGAAGGCTGCCTAACTTGTTCAGCCGAAACCAGTTTGTTATTGCTCTACTTTTATTTGCTTTAATAAAACATCTTTACACCACAGTCTGCTGGCCTTATTGCTTTTTTGAATTGAATTGACTCTTTTTGAGGCTGTGCAGTTGCCATACTTGCAAGGGCTCTGTTACACAAAAACTAATTTGCCACTGACCCTAGCTTTGCTGACCGTATCAGTAAATGCTAGAAGAGTTGTATTGATACTGTGGGAAAGTCAAAAACCATGTTAGGTAGGAGAAAGAAGTTGTTTCTGAGTGAGATAATGGTGAAGTTGCTTTTGGATGCACCTTTCTTATATTTTTGAAAGAGGGGATAGGATTTTTGTGTAAGATGTGGAATGGAGGAGCTGAAATCTTTTGTAATAGAGACTATACTATCTATAACATAGATATTGAATTTTATAGCAATATCTACTGATGTACTATTTACAGATGGGTTGGGATTATATTTGTCCTATTTAGAGTATTTCTTTAATAGTTGACGAAAACTTATTTGGATAATTGTTTCCTACTATTCTGGAATTTACTGCAATATGTTTTTTGTTTGGGTCTATATTAGAACACCGAACATTCAAAATGTCGAGTGTTCTAATATCGAACCCTATGAATCAAAAATTGAAAACATCGAACATTCAGAACAGCGATTTTTTTCCTAGGGAAAAAATTTGCTCTTCCAAAACACATACACACAACACAAGCACACCATACAAGCAGCAATCCACACACATACACCTAAACTCTTACACCTAACCCTACACTAAACTATACATACACCACTAAGTATCCACTTACCTTAACCCAAACCCTAACCCTAAGGTCCGTCACTATTGCACAGTCACCTCACCCGCGCCCTAACCCTAACTCACCTAACCCTCTCTAATCCTCATGTCCACACAATCGCACACTTACCTGAACCCAACCCGTAACTTTCCACCACAGCACTGAAAATACCGAAGCAACAGAAACGGGCTACTGAATTCTTTCTCTAGGAAAAAATTTGTTTTTCTGTTTCTTTGATATTTTCAGCGTTCGCTGAAAACGGGTCAATATTAGAACATTTGAAATTTTGAATGTTCAGTGTTCTAATATAGACCAATTTTTTTTTTTTTTTTTTATCAGACATTATTTCATGTTTATGCCTGATTGCAAAGGTTTGTTTTTTATAATGGTGGGGGTTTTGTGCAGTTTTATTTGTCTGCCAAATTTCCAGGCTTTATCTTTTATCTACATATCATCATTAGTAATACTGGTAAACCATAGTACATTATTTGTTTTTATTTTCTTATTTCTGAGGGGTGCTAACTTATTTTCTGTAATAAGTAAGACTGAGTTAAATGTTACAGCATCATCCAGGGTAGGGATTTTAGTTTATTCCAGCTGACTGATGATAATGATGTGTGGAATGAAGTTATTTGAGTTCAAATCGTTTTTAAAACTTGTTGATTTGGGAGGTGTTGAATGCATCGCTTGGTAATAGAAGGGAGATGATTGACTTTGACAAGGTACCCGAGAAGATAAATTTACTAGGATCTGATACTAGGATCCAGTCCAAGAGAGAATTTGTATTTTTGCTATGGTATATTGGACTTTCTATAGGTTGTTTAAAATCAAACAAATGTATACTGGAATGTAAAAGTAGAGGGAAGGGTTATGTTGCTTAGCTGTGATAAGACTGTTCTGTTAAGGGGAACATGTGTAATAGGTAGAGGCCTGGAAAAAGTAATAATGGTGAACATTTGAAATATTATAATTTAAAGTAAGGTGCTATGTTAGAAAATATTTTAGAGAGAAAGGTAAGAAAGCAATACTTGTTTCTGAGATGTGGGTGTATGTTCTGATTTAAAGGGAGTGGGGTAAGACAGGTCAGTATAAATGCAATGATACAGAATGTGACTGGAGAATTGGAGTGAGATGGGGGCAAAATGGGCAGAGACTTGCATGTTAGCAGGACACAAGTCTGTGCTTGCACAGATTAATGAGTTGTGAAAAGAACGCAGCTGCTAGTAGCAAAAAGAAGGTTAGAAATAAAAAATGGCTAATTTATAGTGTTTCACTCTAATAAATTTAGTAGCCTCACAAGTGAATAGCGATTAAAATAGTAATGTAAACTACATCACAAACTATAGCCAATTAGTGTGACCACTGAATGTCATAAAGTTGATACAAAGGAAATTCCTTTTATGGCTCTTACTGAACCGTAGTGACTAGAGTTCCCACAGCCTATACTTATATATATATATATATATATATATATATATATATATATATATATATATATATATATATATATGTCTATGTCTGTCTATGTAAGTGCTATCTCTAAAGTCAGCTGTTGGTATAGTCAACAGTTTTGTCAGCACAATTTGGTTGGGGAACATGTTCTTCCCCTGGTATTTGTCAATCTCATGTATTTAAGTGCCAGGGGGTGTTGTGGTGGTGGGGTTTGCCCTCTAGCAGGAAACATTGTTTTTAGGTGCATGTTCAGTGTTTTTTGTCTCAAGCATGGGCCATTAATTGTTGATATTTTTGTGTGTGTGTTGGGGGGGGGGTACCTACTACTTGGTCAAATGTTAATCTGTTTGAATGTATTCAGTGATGGGTAAAGTCATCAAAAATTATACAGTCTGAACAGATTAAGTGGAAGACCAGTATTTTTACAAGATCACTAAATACTTGCATAGGGGAATTTTTCCCTTTTCCCAGTACAGTGTAATTTTATAATTGGTATTTTTAAGTAGTTAGGGAATGGGTAACTCAGTCCCAATGTAGGGGGGAGGTGTAGGGAGGCTTTCTCCCATAGACACATTTTTTTTTTTGTTTGAAAAAAAAATGGTCTTCAGTAATGTTGGTTTACAATGACTGGTCATGTACTTTTTATGTGGTCGTATCTCTGTATGTATGTATGTGTAAATACACACACACACACACACACACACACACACACACACACACACACACACACACGTCTACCAAAAGTTTTAACACTATGACATACAGTAAAACAACATGAATTACAAAGATTTGAAAATAAAAAAAAATTTTTGCAGGGGGCTACTCCCACTGCTGATTATATATGCCATCTCCATAATCACACTACAGTGGGGAAGGGCAAATTTCCTGATGCCCTCTGTACTACAACTGCATGCAACTAAATTAATGTAATGTTTGAAAAGCTCATTTTCAAGCTCTGCAGCTGATAATTATAACACTCAAATTCCTGACAGTTTGAGTTTTCTTTGGAGTTGTTGGTTACTGAGACTTGTCTGCATATATCAACTGGACACAAGCTGATTTAAGTATACTTTTCTCTGCACTTATTTAAGATTTGAGTCATTAAATATTGCGTCTCTGTTTATTTGCAGTTAGTTGCCTGAAGTGTGAAAAAGTGTAGCAATCTGGGCTCATTTGAAAGTTGTTAGACTGCTTTTGAATTCCTGTGTTAGTGTTCATAGGTTGGTACTAGGCTATCAGCTTTAGGACCTATAGATGCCTAGCCATAACAATTCCCTGGCTATTTCTTCGACACCATTTACTTCCCTTGACCCTTGTCTAGCAGGTTAACTGACATGATCCCTGGGGTGAATTTCCTTGCTCCCATCCAATCATCAAGGTTCCTTTAGAAGAGGCCCAAAACAATGCAAATGAACACCAACTCTGTAACCAAAACCTGGATATGCTGAACGCTGGATAAACCGCTCGTACACAAGGATGAAGAAAATAATTTATTGCCACACGAACACAGAGTAATAATACTGGTTAAGTGCTTTCAACTGTAGATTCCAGTCTTCTTCAGAATCAGTTCTGAAGAAGACTGGAATCTACAGTTGAAAGCGCTTAACCAGTATTATTACTCTGTGTTCGTGTGGCAATAAATTATTTTCTTCATCCTTGTGTACGAGCGGTTTATCCAGCATTCAGCATATACAGGTTTTGGTTACAGAGTTGGTGTTCCTTTAGAAGAGGGCCAAAGAGGTGCTCTGCTTGACATGTATGGGCAGTCTATTCCAGATTCTGGAGAGTCTCTGGATCAGGAACCTATCCCTCCAGCACTTTTTGTTTATTGTGATGACAAGGTTTAGATCCCTGGAGCATGTGGCTATGAGGGATTGGGATTTCTTTAAGTGTAGCATGTCCAACAGCTCTGGGTTTGACACGGTCTTGTATGTTAAGCAGAGATCTCCTCGGAGTAGACGATATGCGACAGAGTATAGCTAGAGTTTTTTAAGGCAGTCAGCATAGGGCAACTGCTTTAGGCCTGTGACTCTTTTAGTGAGGTATTTCTGCGGCCTTTCCAGTTGTTACAGATATCTCGAGAGGTACATACCAAATGGGGCATTGTATTCTATAATGGGTCTAATGAGGGAAGAGTACAGTGGGACAATTACCTCCTTTTTTCTGGATGAAAAGTCCTTAGTGATGAGGTGTGCCACATAGAAGGATTTCCTGACTGTTGTGGCGATGTGGTTATTGAAGGTGAGACCACTGTCCACCTGTGTCCCTATTAGTATATTATTAGTGTTAGCCTGGGGGTTTGAGCTTGCATTAAAATCTGTGTTGGTTAAACTTCTAGTAATCATTTTGTTCGGAGTTGTTGGCTATTGAGACTTGTCTGCATATATCAACTGGACACAAGCTGATTTAAGTATACTTTTCTCTGCACTTATTTAAGATTTGATTCAGTAAATGTTGTGCGTCTTTGATTCAGTAAATATTGTGTCTCTGTCTATTTGCAGTTAGTTGACTGAAGTGTGAAAACGCGTAGCCATCTTGGCTCATTGAAAGCTGTTAGACTGCTTTTGAATTCCTGTGTTAGTGTTAGCCTGGGGGTTTGAGCTTGCATTAAAATATGTGTGGTTACATTTCTAGTAATCATTTTCTTCTGAGTTGTTGGCTACTGAGACTTGTCTGCATATATCAACTGGACACAAGCTGATTTAAGTATACTTTTCTCTGCACTTATTTAAGATTTGAGTCATTAAATATTGTGCCTTTGTCTATTTGCAGTTGTTAGTTCCCCACCCCCCTCCCTGTTTCCTTTTGTGGTGTTAATCTTGGTGGCTTTGGAATTGTCCCCCCCCCCCCACTGTAAATCTGTTTTTGGACACTCCTCCTGGATCCATCTCATTTGCTCACTCAACTGATTACTGTGAGATCATATTTTGATTTCTGATACTCCTACCAGTCCCATCTCCTCTGCTGTGTACAGAGAGAGCACTTGGGAAGGACATCCCTTATAGTATCTTAATCTGCTCTGTTCCCTCCCACTCCACAAAAAAATACACTTAATCTGCTTTACTGTATTTGTGTTTCTTTCTACCTTATTACCTTATTTTGCTTTTGCCTCTTCTTAAAAGTACTCAATTGAATTTATTCTGCTGTATTTATTACTGCTTATTAGTAGCCTGATTAAATTGCAACTGTTTTTCTAAGGCTTTTGATTTAAGCACTTGGGCTTCAAACCAGTTGTTTTACATTAAGAAGGTTTGTGGTCTGCACTGTAGTGGCAGTACATTTAGCGCACATCCTTCTAAGTTGGGAATTGCTGATTGAAGACTCAGTGTCTGTTATTCTAAAAGTGTTTTAGTTCTGGGTTAAGCACCTGGGATTCAGGCCAGTTGTTTTGCATTAAGAAGGTTTGTGGTCTGCACTCTTGTGGGAGGAGAGGCTAGATTCTGCCCTTCTGAGCTGGGAATTTCTGGTTAAAAGCTTATTGTGCATGCTTATTTGAACTGTTTCTTTCTGAAATCGGTACGCCTTGTTTGCTGTAGCATAGACTAGATTCAGGCTTGGATCTAGCTTTGTTTGCATAACTTGTGCACTGATACAGGCCGTCTTTTTTGGAGGTTTCTCTGTACCCTAATGGCAGGACTGTGCAGTTAGAACTTGTCTGATTGAAGACTGCTGGAACAGGGCTCAGTTTTGAGCTTTTTAACTGGTTAATTGGGTAAAAAGTTGTTTTGATTGTATCTGCTCTATTTTCTGAAAAAACAAAACAAAAAACAAACAAAAAAAATACTTGTTTCCCACCTTTCTGAATTAGCATAGTCCAGTTTTCAGGTTATTGCTGAATCCAGAGCTTTGTTACAAGTTTCTGTGTTGCCGATACCTTACTTGGATACAAGGACGTTTCTCTATTTACCTGTGAAAGAGGAGAGCTTTGAGCAGCCTACCTAACCCTGGAGGAGTGGTTTCAGCCCAGAAGTTAGTAGTTTCTTGGCCATTTTGGGCTAATTTCTATCTCTTTCACTTCCCTGCTATAAAAAATGCATTTGAGCAGTTTTTGCGCTTGTATTCCACTCAGCAGGTGCCTTCCAGGTGTCCTGCAGAGACTACAGCAGCAGAGAGACAAAAGAGAGACTTTGGAGTGATTAGGTATCATTTTTCTGCTTTTCTTGCTGTCGTAAACCAATTCCGCCTAAAACGCTGATTTTTTTTTAGCGTTTCTGAGATTTAAAAAATTTGTTATTGCTACATATTGTATTTATTTGCTGTCTGCACTTGAATTAAGTCATTTTTTGTGCTTTCTAGGCTACACACTAAAGTGTGATAGCCTTTTCTGTGCATTTAAATTGTTGTTTTGATTGCATCTGCTCTATTTTCTGAAAAAAAAAAAAAATATATATATATATATATATATATATATATATATATATATATATATATATATATATATATATATATATACTTGTTCTCGCCTTTCTGAACTAGTATAGTCCAGTTTTCAGGTTATTGCTGAATCCAGGGCTGTGTTACAAGTTTCTGTGTTGCCCGTACTTTACTTGGATAGAAGGAAGTTTCTCTGTTCATTTGTGAGAGAGGGGAGCTTTGAGCAGCCTATCTGTCCCTGGAGGAGTGGTTTCAGCCCTGACGTTAGTAGTTTATTGGCCATTTTGGGCTAATTTTTATCTCTTTCACTTCCCTGCTACAAAAAACACATTTGTGCAGTTTTTGCACTTGTATTCCACTCAGCAGGTGCCTTCCAGGTGTCCTGCAGAGTCTACAGCAGCAGAGAGACAAAAGAGAGACTTTGGAGTGATTAAGTGTAATTTTTCCTGCTTTTCTTGCTGTCTTAACCTAATTCTGCCTAAAACAACTTTTTTTTAGCATTCCTGTGATTTAAAAAGTTTGTTATTGCTACATATTGTACTTATTTGCTGCCTGCACTTGAATTAAGTTGTTTTAGTGTTAAATAATCTGTTTAACTGTTATAGTCTACAAACTAAAGTGCAATAGCCTTTTCTGTGCATTTAAAGTGTTGTTTTGATTGTACTGGCTCTACTTTCTGAAAAAAAAATATTTATTTCTTGCCTTCTGAACTAGTATAGTCCAGTTTTCAGGTTATTGCTGAATCCAGGGCTGTGTTACATGTTTCTGTGTTGCCCATACTTTACTTGGATAGAAGGAAGTTTCTCTGTTCACCTATGATAGAGGGGAGCTTTGAGCAGCCTATCTGTCCCTGGAAGAGTGGTTTCAGCCCAGAAGATAGTAGCTTATTGGCCATTTTGGGCTAATTTCTATCTCTTTCACTTCCCTGCTATACAAAATGCATTTGCACGTTTTTGCGCACTGGGCAGAGCCGGTTAGCTAGGGCTAAACTATTCCCGGCTCCACGAAGTCTACTCTTCAATTTTTCCCTTGGAGCTAGACAAACCCTCAACTTTAGCACTCAAACCATTCATTTCACAGCCAAGCACTTGCTAAAAACTCATAGCACACACTAATTAACCCTAGCACTAGACCCCCCTATACTGTCCAGAAGGACAAGTCTCTCTATTCGTCCCCACTAGCCAATCAGAAAAAACAGCTTAGTCTACCTATTCAGGCATGTCCAAAGGGCAGTTTCCATTATACTGTCTGGTCCAATTGGTGAATCTGGGCATTTTGAGGCAATGTTACAACTGCCTCATGTACACAGACAACCCTCTCCTCCTACCACCTAACACTAATATATGTGAGAGATGCAATTATACAGCCAAACTGGAGGCAAAGCTCTCTCAACCCAAGACTGGAACTGAGAGTCAAGAGGATAGGGGTAATACTTGCAACACCCACCAGTCTCATATAGACCTAATAAACCAACACCGGCAAATAGCACACATAAATATATGAAAACATACTCGGAGGCTCTAAATAAAAATCTACAAAAGCAACAGAAACCTCCAAAGCAGATATCCAAGCAACCTCCACACCCCATCACCAACCATGAAACACATACTTTACATAATCAGTGTGCCACGCAATCACAGCCTTTAAGGCAAAATAGTATACCCAACACGCTAGTAATAGGCAACTCTATAGTCAGGCACACTGATGTCCCACTAACCAAGCTGGACAAGGAGAAGATTACAGTTAGCTGCCTGTTGGGCACCAGGATCCACCACATAACACAAGCACTCAGGTCACTCCAGAACAAGTACAAATACGACTCGGTCATTGTCAATGTTGGTGTGAATGACCTGAGTCATACTTCCCTGGACTACATGAAAAGAGACATGGAAGAGCTCTCTGATCGGTTTACTATTAAAAGGTCGAATGGCACTCCTTCGAATGTCGTATAGTCGACAACGGAAGGTCATTAATGTCGAATGTCGAAGTCGGAAAATCAATCTAGGAATGATATTAACATGGGTTGAGGTAGGTGTTCGTATTATTCTTAACTACTAACATCTCCCCTACCTCGACCCATGTTGAAACCCATTCCTAGATTGTTTTTCCGAGTTCGCGATTAGCAGTTTCAGCCTTCCGTTGTCGACTATACGACGTTCGAAGGAGTGCCGTTCGACCTTTTAATAGTAAACCCTCTGATCATGTAGCCCAGGCCGGTATGACCCTGACCCTGAGTAGCATCCTGCCCTCACCAAGAATAATGCCACAGTATAAAGATAAAATGATCAGTTTCAACAACTGGCTAAGTTTCTGGTGTCATTCAAAGGAGATCCAGTATCTGTCCACCTGGGATGACATGCTCGACAAGCCACGTTGCTTTGCAAATGATGGCTTGCACCTGTCACCCTTAGGCTTTTGAATACTGGCAAAGGCTCTTGCCGCCCCCATAGTGCCTTTTTTAGGCAAGGCTCAAAAGACAAACCCACCGCTGTAAATAGCACAAGTAACCAAATACCGAGGGTAATGCTACTCAATGCCAGAAGTCTAAACTTCAAAATGCACACACTCGAGGCACTCCTCAGTATGGAGAACATCGACATCTGTGCAATAACAGAAGCCTAGTTTAAGGCTCCTGAGAGCACCCTAGCTCTACCAGGCTATAACTCATACCATACCTTTTGGCCAGAGAACCAGGACCGAAACACAAAAGGCTGGGGTGTATCCATATTCACCAAGGATACCCACACCTCCAGGTTAGTGGCGCAACACAATGCAGAAATCATCTATGTGCAACTAACAATGGGTAAAACTGCAATCCCATTTGTAGCTTGCTACAGATCACCCACCATGACCCCGGATCCCCATTCCACATTTCTGGAAACACTGGGAAATATGAAGGTCTTACCAAACACCCTAATACTGGGTGATTTCAATTACCCAAACATAAACTGGGAGAACAAATCAAGTACTAATTCCCTTGCCCAACGCTTCCTAGAATTTATAAACTCGAACACCCTGGTCAACACCCCCACCAGAGGGAACAACATATTGGGCCTGGTCATAACCAACATGGGCAACCAGTGTTCCACACTGGAGGTCAACCCTTTGCTGGTTAGATCAGACCATAGACTAATCACTCTGGATCTCCACATTCCGCCCCCACCCCCAATCAAGGAAACCATCATGAAAAATGTTTTAAAAGCAAACCACGTTACTTAAGACTGAGGTGGAAAGGTTCACAGCCCCCATGCTAAAGGACAATGCTGTCCAAGCTGCTGAAACCTTTACAAAGGCACTCTATGAGCATCTGCAGAAATGCATGGATTGTGCTATCCCAAGTAAAACCAAGACTCACTCCTCCAAGAAAAGGAAACCAGTCTGGTGGACCCCTGCCATAAACAAGCTATACAATAGAAGGAGGAAACTAGCACAGAAAAGAGTAAAATCCCAAGAAGGAAAGACATCCCTGATCAGTATCAGCAAGAAACTATGATCCCACATTAAATCATCCAAGGCTAACTTTGAAAGAAAAATTGCCAAGAACTCCAAAGATTACCACAAAGCGTTCTTTAGCTATGTCAAGAACCTAAGTGGAAACTCTCAGATCTGCTCTGAGTTAGTGCAGAATGGCACAAAATACACTAAACCGACTGATATTGCCAACATTCTGGCAGAAAGGTTTAGTGCAAACTTCACCCTTCTCTCACCCCCTAAAGGGCCCATAACCATACCAGAAGAATGTAGGGCTCTGTCAATCACTGACACACATGTTAAAACAGCCCTATCTAAAGCCAAAAACACAGCTTCAATGGGACTGGATGGTGTCCCAGGCTGTGTCTTACAAGAGCTCCAAAATGAATTAACCCCCTCACCTTAACACACTGTTCAAACTCAGCCTCTCTACAGGCTACGTACTCACAGAGTGGCGCACAGCAACAGTTATCCTGCTCCACAAAGATGGAGCCACAACAGACCCAGGGGGAACTATTGTCCTATAAGCCTGACTAGCCTGGTCTGTAAGGCTATGGAGTGCATCATCATGGAACTCATTAACAGAGATATTGGGAACCTCCAAACCTTGGACCCTACCCAGTTTGGCTTTATTAAGGGCAGATCATGCCTCCTAAACCTGGTGGACTTCTTTGGGACAGTTACCAAGGCATTAGATGAGGGAAAGGAGATCCACACAGCCTACCTAAACCTCGCAAAGGCTTTCAACACCATTCCCCATTCTGGTATTATAGACAAGCTCACCAGCTTGAACATAAACCCTCATGTCATGAGATGGGTTGCCAACTGGCTCATGGATAGAACCCACATGGTGAGAGTTGCAGGCTCTAGGTCCAACTCTAAACCGGTTACAAGTGGCGTCCTCCAGGGCTCAGTCCTAGGACCCCTCCTGTTCGGTATATACTTCTCAGAGGTACAGGCAAGCACAGGAGAACTATGGCTGACCAAGTTCACAGATGACTGCAAACTAGGGGCCATAACTGATTCTCCAGCTGATACAGACACCCTCCAGAAGGGTCTCACTAAGACGGATACCTGGTGTCAAAATCATGGCCTCAAGCTAAATGCCAAAAAGTGCATAGTCATCCCCTTTGGAAAAAACAAAGTACCCATGAACTACCACATAGGTGGTAGTCCCCTAAATACAGAAAATGTAATAAGGGATCTGGAGACCCAGGTATATAATAATCTCTCCTTTGATAATCATATTGCCAAGGTGGTTAGAAAATCCTTCTATGTGGCCCACCTAATCAAAAAAGGGTTTGCATCTAAAACAAAAGAGGTTATTGTGCCTCTCTACTCATCACTCATTAGACCCATCATAGAATACAATGCCCCATTTGAGATGTACCTTACAAGACACCTGCAACAGCTGGAAAGACCACAAAAGTACCTCACCAAGAGGATTACTGGCCTCAAACAGATGCCTTATGCAGCCTGACTCAAAAAACTCCAGCTGTACTCGGTTGCATACTGCTTACTCAGAGGTGATCTCTGCCTGAAATACAAGGCCGTGTCCAACCCTGAATTGATGGGCATGCTCCACCTAAAAAAAAAAAACAAATCCCAGAGAGCCACACTCTCTGGAGAAATAAACCTCACCACAATGATAAATAGGATGTGCTGGAGGGATAGATTCCTGTCCAAGAGACTCCCCATACTTTGGAACAGGATTCCAATATACATCAGGCAGAGCCCCTCACTAACACTCTTCAAGAGAAACCTTGACGGGTGGATGGGAGACAGAAAATTTACCACAGGGATCACTGCAGTGGCTCTGTTGGACAGAGGCACAGGGAACTAATGGTTCTGTTGGACAGAGGCACAGGGAATTAATCTAAGGGGGTGGTGAAAGTCAACACATTCTGGCTAGGCTTATAAATTCCCTTGGACAGATAGCCTAGTACTTACCTATGAACCTATGAACCTATGAGCATATGGCTGCATCTTCATTACAGACACTGAGAAATAGAGAAAATTGAAGAAATGTTGAGGAATCAGAATTTCTACAATGGAGTGGATATTGAACTAGTCACAAAAGCTTACAAGGTCATTGACATCAAAATGGGTAAGCTAAACTTAGAGAGACTTCTAGACAATGACTTATTTAGCTTTCTGACAGTCTCCCACCCTAGGATATGCATTTTTTGGCATCTCAAAACTTCACAAAAATATAGAAAATCCTCCTTATTGATCAGTGGTTGCATGGAGTGGTTTATCCACTGAAACAGTATCCCTTTATATAGAATTTAAGAGGAAACAGCTTGCTAGGAGTACTCTCTCCTTCATTTTGGACTCACTCGATTTCATGAAAAAATCAAAGAAGTTAAAATACAACAGGAGACAATACTTGTCATGACTGATGTGAAAGTCCTATACACTGTTCTTCACCATAACTACCGTATTAATGTTATGAAAGCGTACATTAGCTCAAGGGCCAACACTGACCACAGAGAAATTAAACCTTTCGGGATTATGCTGAATATCATACTCACCAATAACTACTTTTAATTCAATCAAAAATGATACAAACAAACAAGGGGGTAGTTGTGGGTGCTGCTATGGCCTCTTAGCTTAGCCGTATAGCCTTGGAAAGACGGGAAGAGAACACCATCTTTTCCTCAGTTTCTCAGAGCTCTGTTATTACATGGATTGGGGTGGGAGGGGTGGCATAATGGTTAAGGTGATTATCTTATAAACACAAAGTGCAGGGTTTGATTCTCACATGGGGTAATCAGCTAGGCTTAAAATGGCCCACAAGGGCAGTTAGCCTAGTACTAACCTATGATTGTTACTATTGTTTTATTGCTGATATCTTTATCACATGGAAAGGCTCCCTGAACAAGCTGCATAACATCTTCTTCTATAACGAAAACACCACATCCTTTTTACACTTCATCAACCACTACAGTTATGATAAGGTGGGATTCCTGGATATCACCATCTATAAGTACGGAATAGAGGTGGAGCTTAAGAATGGCCTGTACAGAAAACCTGTATGAGTAAATCTTTGCCTACATGCTCACAGTATGCTCTCACAAATCCCTAAAAATTACATCAAATCACAGGGAATGAGAATAGCCAGGGTTTCTTGAGAGATGGACTGATTTCTGACCAACCTGCAGCAAGATTTTCTGAAAAGAGGACACAGTGAGAATTTGGTGGCTAACATACTGAGACCCATGAAACTCCTGAAACAAATAATTATTGAGTTCTGGTGACCACTCCTAGAAGAAAACTGTTACAAGGCACACAACCTAATGTCAGTGAAGGAAATGACAAAAATAAAAGAGGCATGATCCTAATTAATTCCAAGGATTCACAAGTATTGAAAAGAAAAATGACTGAAAACTTGAATATCATTGGGTAAATCAACCTATCAGTGAGATTCTGGACCTACAACCATCATTCCTTTATTGAAAAGGAAGAAACATTAGAAGCTTGGTAGAAAAGTTAAAAATTAAAATAAATTAATGCACCCACATAATTACAGAGAGGAGCCTTTCCCTGTAATGCCCCAGGCTGCAGATGTTGTGCATTTATGAGCCAGAAGAACTATTTTATATGTCCAAATTCAGAAAAGAATTACATCTGAAATGATAGTTAAAACTGCAATAGTAACTTTGTAGTATACCAGGGAAGCTGCACAAAATGCAAAGAATTTCAGATTAGAATAGCAATTGGTTTCCTATTACCTGATCGAACATTTAGGTTAGCAAATATCTAAATGTTGATCTGGTAATAGCGAAAGAAAAAAACCCAAACGGCCAATTTAATGCAGCGAAAGAATTCCCTTAGCTGTTTATGCGGATTTTGCCCTTCCCCCATTGTAGAGCGGTCTCGGAGTTAATATATTTAGTTGGGGGGAGGAGGGGGCACAGCCCCCCACATCGGGGTGGGGGGGTGAAGACCCCACTTAGTTTTGGTTTAATTTTTTATTTTTTTGCATCAGAGGGGAATTCATTCCTTATGTTAAATTGGCTGTTCACTGTTTTAATTTTTCGATATTACCAGGTCAACGTTTAGGTATTTGCTAACAACAATCCACTGTTAGAAGTGTCCAGGTCTTCCAGAACTATGAAAAGTTTGTTCTTCATGTAAAAGAGAGAATTAATTTGGGCTCATTACAAGGCAGTCTGAATGCAAAGGTAGAGAAAAGAGAAACTGAATGGCAGATTCAACTTAAAGCTTATTGGAAACCAGGACTCAGTCGGACATGCTCCATTAAGAGCATACTTGAGTTAAAGAAACTGGACCATAATAATTTTTACTAAAGGCAACCAAAGTATTTTTTTTTCGTTAGTACTAGATGTTTAATTTTATATTTTTATTCATGTATAGTTTGTTAGACTTTTGATTTTTATTTTTTCTTCCTTTGTAACTCGTAATTATCCAAGAATTATTTTAATGTCAATTTGAACTGTTCAGATTTTGATATGTCTAATCAGAAGTTTAAACTACCAAGTTAGTATATGCTAGTATGGTGAGACTTGAAGAAGCCCTTCCCTTCATTAACAGAAATGGGCAAAAACACTTTAAAATAATATTTTTTAAGTAAGCACAAGTTAAGGCACATGATTTTACTTAACACAACTTCCTTTATGTATTACTTGAACATTCACTCCTTTTTATGTGATATTTATTGTGTCTATTTATTTAACATTTGTTTACCGGGGAAAGTCCAACTTGGAACAAAGCCAATTTTCAGTGTAGGCCTAGGGAGAAACACTCCAGATGCATGTCTTTGTAATGTGGGAGGAAACCAGAGCACCTAGAGGACACCCACACGAATGCAGGGAGGACATGCAGACTCCGCACAGAAGGCACTCCAGCCGAGAATTGAACCAGAGAACGTAACAACGCAACTGCTGCACCACTGCACCATATCTGTGTTTATTTGTGTGTGTGTGTGTGTGTGTGTGTGTGTGTGTGTGTGTGTGTGTGTGTGTGTATATATGTGCGTGTGTATATATGTGTGTGTGTATGTATGTATGTGTGTTTATATATGTATAGGCATTTGTATGTGTGTGTGTGCCTATATATTTAAGTATTTGCACATGTGGCTTACATACTTTTTGGTTTGTTTTGACTCTGTCATTGTGTGACCCAACCCTAATACTTTTCATTCCCCTCTACCCTATGTGCTCTGAGCCTGAGAATTTTCATGCACACACACACGCACACACACGCACACACACGCACACCCACGCACACACACACACACACACACACACACACACACACACACACACACACACACACACACACACACACACACACACACACATTTTCACACTTTTTTAACTTGCCTTGGTACCAACCCCAAAGGGCAATTGACTTAATTCTTTTTCCTCAAATACTTGCTAAATTCAAAGACATTTGTTAAGTCCTAATTACATGTCTGCCTTGAGCAGCATATGTTTTGAGTTTAGATAGCCACCATTCTCCTTCCCTCAGCATCACAGTGTTTCACACAGAAGTGTATCCCACTGCCATCTGTTTTATTATTTACTATAGTAAGGTAACAAAAAAGCAGGACTAGGTGTTTACATTATTTGGCACTATATTGACCACACTAATTGGCAGCCAAATACACAGTTAGTTCATACACATCAATCACAATAAAAATGCAAACTATGTATGTCTCATCACTGTTCCAATCACTGTCACTGAATGTGATGTGTTTATGTGCTGTTGGATTATTGCCTTCATTCTAATTTGTATGGCTTTTTATATGGAAAATTGAAAAGCATATATTACTTGTTACTTACATGAATAACATATCTGATGAAGCTCTGACAAGCTATCATCTATTGTTTTTACTTAATAAACCGTGAGTTAAACAAGCAATACCATTTTGAATCCTGCTTTCTTGTTTTTAATAAGAATGCAAGGTAATCTTTAACATGGATCTTACATTAATATTTCTAACAACAGTATATTTTAGGATGTCATATGCTGGTATTATTCTTGTACAACTAGTTTTTCCTTTTTCTCGGTTTGCTCTTCTTTAAGAAAAGTGTTTACTGTCCTCAAGGCTGGAAAACTACTTTTCCTAGGCACTAGATTTCATTGCCTGTAGATATGCATCTATATATATATATATATATATATATATATATATATATATATATACATACATACGTACACACAGGTGTGTGTGTGTGTGTGTGTGTGTGTGTGTGTGTGTGTATCTATATATATATATATATATATATATATATATACACACACACACATTAATATACACACACACACACACACACACACACACACACACATATATATATATATATATATATATATATATAAACACACATATAGCTGTAGAAAACCAGTTTCGTGCATTAACCAAGTAGAGTTTCTTATTCACTATTATCCTTTATTTCAGTATTACTTAAATTGCTCATGTTTTGCCTTCCCTTAAGTTTTATACTTCCTCATGAACATTTTTCTTCATTTATTGTTCTAACAAATTCACTTGCTCTTTTTCTTTTGTAAAGATCCCCCCCTCCAATTATTTTATTTCTTTTACAATATTTAGAAAATGGAAATCAAAAATGTACACCAGTCTTTTTTCTTAATCCCATTTTATTCACCACTAAGGCACAACCTCTCTTTCATCACAATATCTAGTAGATCATATGTATTGTCCATACAGTGCTGTTAATCTGCTTTACACAGTTTTGCTGTCTGTAGTTAGTACAAGACCATTCTATAAAAATCCTTCCCATACCTGCCATTCCCCTACTGGGTTATACTTAGTAAATCTGTATCTCAATGTATAAAAATTACATGTCCCTTGTACAATGCAGACCTCATTGCTATTGGTGTTAACTGGCAATACCCAAAATATGTAGAACATTTTTTGGCAAATTTGTCATGTTCTTGCAAGTATTTTATTAATTATTTTTAATTGGGTAATTGGTAACACACACAGATACACACACATCGCTTGGTTGGCCATGTGCTGCTTGTCTGTAATGGATTCAGTGTGATTCTGAGGTATGTGTAATTACCATGTCTCTGAATTCTCATTAAAATCCTCATGTGAATGTCTGTGAAACACTTACCATGCAGTCTGAGCAGCTGCAGATACCTGCTCTGTTGTGTAACCTATAACTGACATCCACAGGTACAGCCTACTCAAGTTAGGGAACCAGTGCTACCCAATGCAGCTGTGAGCCATATGCACGCTTCATGGAAGTTGTGTTTTCAAGTGCGTCTTTGACACACTGTACTACATAACTTAAGTGTTACTGAGAATGACTATGACAAGCAGAGGATTAATTTACATAGTTGGTACCCACAGATTGCCACATTTGTGTACAGCACAGAAATACCATTGTGGATCATTATACAGCTGGGCAGCAATGGTCTGTGAGTCAGGTTTCCCTAATGTACTCTGCAAGGCTGCATAAGAGTATGTAAGGCTTCATGAATACTACCCTCAGCAATATATATTTTGCTGTCGGTCTTCCTCAGTGTAGACAACTACCCTAAGCTCTCATGAAAAACATAAACAATTGAAAATGTTCTAATATTTTGTCCCACAAAACCTTATAGTAAAAAATATCCACTGTGGGCATTTTAAAATGGTATAACCCTTTTATATGGCAGTTGGTTGGCTTATAGGCAAGGATTTCCATGTATAAATTACTAATATATCTGTTCCAGCCACAAATCAAATATTAAAATAACCGGTCAGCCTGTGCTATTGCACATTTATAAATTTTATATATATATATATATATATATATATATATATATATATATATATATATATATATATATATATATTATATAAAAAAATGCTTATTATATATTCATCTTCATTTCAGATGTTATTTTTCACTTGTATGGTTTCTACATAAGCTGTAAATGTTTCTTTAATATACTTATTTGGGAATGATTATTTCTAAAACCTAAAAACATTGAAACAAAAATTCATACAGTATCTTAAATCACTATGCTTTTACCAGAGAAATTAAACTTTTTTCCAGGATGCAATGTTTCAAGTGAGGTACCAAATGTAAGTCACAGTTAAATACTGCCCCCAGCTGTCCAGTAGTGGATATTACTTCCACAATAATTTGGAAAAAAAAAAAAACGCGTAACCAAACAAGTAATGCATAGGGTTACCACCTGTCCACTTTGCGAGGGACAGTCCCTCTTTGGGCAGTTGTGTCCTGCAAAGAAATCAAAAAAATTGCAAATGTCCTGAGATTTTAGGACAAGCTTATGTCATATATTTTATGTAATAGTCGCAGAATGTATCTGAAACACAAATGTTATAAGAAACAGAATAAGCAACTAAAATGCTACAAGAATAAGCTTTTATTTAGCCAAAAAAATGAATTTCTGTCCTTTGTACTGGCCATGGGTATGTTTTGCCTTGCAAAATCTGACATTTATACCAACAATGTCCCACTTTGGGCATTTGAAAAGGTGGCAACCCTAGTAATGCAATGCTCAACAAGAGCAGAAATGCAGTTTAAAACCCAGTCTGTACAAAGCATAGCTTTAAAAAATTGTAAGGATTTATGTCATATGACTTTGCCTTACTTCTTTATAATTTAATCACTAGACAGAAACGAAAACATCTGACCATCCATGTGGTATCTATATCCTTATTAGCAAACAGTTGCATTGACTTTCTCTCTATTTCTGTCTACCTATCTAAATATCTATACCTTCAAATATCTATAAATATCTATAAATAGCTATATCACTATCTATATAACTATAGCAATAGTTTTCTCTCTCTCTCTCTCTATATATATATATATATATACACACACACACACACACACACACACACACATGCATGCATATAGATGCGTGTGTGTGTGTGTGTGTGTGTGTGTGTGTGTGTGTGCGTGTGTGTGTTTGTGTAGATAGATATCCTTTTTAGTGTCTCTGCGGTGTTCCTCCAAAAAGCATTTTACGTGTTTCCATCTCAAACTCACCCAAAAACAAAGCTGTGGGCAGCAGCACAGACTGTGGAGGGTGCCCCATAGGGGGAAGAGTTGTATAGTGTGACTGTGGCCTATTTGGATAAGTTATAGGACAGAGTGTTAATAGTATCATATGTAAATCAGGTGAACAAGCACTGTAAGGGGGAAGGGTACCTCATGGTCAGTTTTAGGCATGCTAGTGTTAGCTTAAGTTATGCAAGTTGCTGTTGTCATTATTTGAGTTTTTGAATAAACCAATTTAAGACTACATTATAGCAGATAAGGAATGTAATATGGGAGCAAAATGATGGTAGAAGAACATTAAGGATATAAGATGAGCACAATTAAATTAATATGTTGGAATGTGAATGTGGTCACTGGCCCCATAAAGTGGGACAGGATACTGGGATTGCTGAAAAGAGAGGAAACAGGTATAACAGTCCTAACAGAGAGGCATCTAACAGAGACAGATGATGTAAAATTAAATAGAAAAGGTTTACAGGTGCAGATAGACCCAGTCTATCAAGGGGCTAGAAGAAGGATGCTGATATTATATAGTAAACTAGCGTTCAAAGTAGTAAACACCATGGAAGACAACTGGGGGAGATATGCAGGTGTAAAAGGAAACTATCAGTCAGTTATTTATAATAGTTCTCTATATACGTTCATCTAAATCACATTTTATGAGAAGTTAGGGAATAATAGTTGAGATATTGACATTTTCTAAGGGAACAATATGTTTACTAGAAGAATTGAACCAAATACATGATGGAGAGGGACATACAAGGGCCTCAAATGAGGCATAAAATGAAGAAAACAGAGAAGCTGACTAAAATGTTACTAAATCAGTTAGGACTGACTGATATCTGGAAAAAAAGGAGAGACTGGACAGAGAAAAGGAATATACAGGAGAGATGTGTGACAGGAGTACAAACACTACATAAAAGTAGAAGTGGACCCCTGGATTCACTCAAATCATGCCTTTCTAAAAACAGAAATGCAAATAGTAAAAAGGTAAGAATGTCGAGCCTCTGGAGCTTCCCAGCCTTTAAACTGGAAAGCAAGAAGTATGAACAGTAAATACAAGAAATACTCCTAAGACAGTAATAAGTAGGGAGGGGGGGCAGGGCCGGTGTTAGCATTTTGGAGGCCCCAGCAAATGTTAATTTGGGGGCCCCTAGGGACTTCCTGTCCAAGTATCACCTTATCACTGCCACCCCTTCTAAGCAACCTTTAAGTTCATACTACAAACTTTTAGGTGTAGTATGCACAGCATGACTTGTAGCTACAATACTATTGCATTACAACAGGCCTGTGTACCACACTATGTTGGCCCATCTCACAAAGGGAGATTTACAATTGCTGGCATTTACTTGTATCAGTGATACATTACAACAACTGTATGTACAGGTCTGGACTTAGGTGAAATGGAGCCCTAGGCCTACTGTTTCAGCCCCCTCACACACACACACACACACACACACACACACACACATACACACACACACACACACACACATACACACACACAAACACCCTCTAGGCCTCCCTTATGTTTCTTCCCATCTTGGGGTCCCCACACCATGCACATTACTTTTTTCTTCCTTTTCTCACATTTTGCGTTACTCTTCAGCTTTTTCAATAAGCCATAACTTTCTATATGTTCTGAAATGCAATTTATTTATTTTTTTCTTTTTACACAATCTCTTCATCATTGACAGCTTGAACAGAAGTTATGATTAAGTTAATTGTGAGGAAAGTGAAAAAAAATGATGACAGTAATGTATTCTACTTTGTTGCTCCTATATAGTACACTGCCCCTGCACAAGCTATGTGATAAAAGTAAAATAATAACCACACTGTCTTCAACCCAAACTCAATGACCTCCTGTGCACACCTGTAAAGTTTGACTGTGATGAAAATTAAAGATGCAATAACCACACAATCTCCAGGCCCCCCATATAACCTACAGCAGCTTTATGTAAACACACACACATGAGCAGGGCTGGTTTTAGAATATGAGAGCAGAGGTAATTATCAACTTTATCATATCATAGCCCTGTTCAGGTTAAAGAGTATAATCAGGCAATTAATACATTTTTCTCCAACCAGCAACAACTTTTGTGGGGCCCTCGCACAGTCAAGGAGGATTAAGGGAGCTCCTTGAATCCATTTATACAGTCTGGGTAGTGGGGGCCACTGAACGTCTAGAAGATCTAAGTGTATGAATATTCCGTGATATGTTTTATGCCATACCTTTGAAAATTAAATATAATGCTCTGTATATTCTTGATGTTTTGCTGTTGTGGAGCTTTTCTCCCTGGGCCTTCCCTGAAAATGGGTTTTTGACCCAGTCAGACTTTCCCAGTTAGCAAATGTCAAATAAATAAATACAATTACTTGTCATCTGCATTTTTATACTGGTACCCAGTAGAATAATATATATGTTCTGGCATTATTTGGTGTGTGCACAGACAATCAGTGATATTTTTAGAGAAACACAAGCGATAACAATACCAGTTTTGTACTTATTTTCAGAAAATAGCAATACATTGTGCATCACTGGTACTGTCACAACAGATCAGTGACTGCTGTTTAGCATTACAAACAGAAGCAGGGTTAAGTCATTCTTATTTGTCTCATTGAAGAGTAATGCATACCTGTCGCTGTCCCTGATTTCACACATATGGCTCATAATTTTGCTCTGTCCATCATGAAAGTTTGATTTGCTGATAAATCATTCTGGATTACATATGATCAATAAAAGCAGACAGAGTTTTATAGTTCTTATTATCCAAAAAAATGCATGTTGCTGCAAAAGGTGTTAATTCTATTAACTTTTTAAGCGAATTAGAGTGATATTTAATACATGTTTCTGATTTTGGGCCTTTATTCTGCTATTTATGGCACTGGCTGAATTCTTCAGCAAAGAAGTTTAGAGTTATATCTGGTATTCTGCCAGAATTTATAAGACTTCCAGAAAGATAAAAATCATCCCTGAAAATTGTAAGCATTAGCTCTTCTTAAAATTCAAGGTTTGCACTGAGATCAGTCACTCTGGGCTGTTGATCTCTCTAGTGCTTTCCTTGCTCATGTTCATCATTAGCTTTATCCCATTAGGGTCATAACACAGCCCTGTTCAGGTTAAAAAGCATAGTA
Source organism: Protopterus annectens (assembly GCF_019279795.1). Taxonomy (NCBI): domain Eukaryota; kingdom Metazoa; phylum Chordata; order Ceratodontiformes; family Protopteridae; genus Protopterus; species Protopterus annectens. The sequence goes on along the minus strand of NC_056735.1, from coordinate 1,775,067,105 downwards.
AGGAAGCTAATACATTTTTTCCTCTTCATTTTGCCCCAACCAGCAACAGCTTTTGTGGGGCTTCCCACAGTCAAGGATGATTTAGAGCCCCACTGCAGCCACAGGTATTGCAGGTACCTAAAGATGGCTATGATAGTTTTAGTGTAAAGAACATCCCCAGTAGGGTTTAACTAGGCTAGGGGCACTATGTTAGTGGTAAAATATTTAATGGAATTGTGAAGCCTGTTACTTGATAAAACGCTGTTAATATAACCAGAGATATCTTTAAATTTTAAAGGAGATATAAATAAGAGTGATTGCTCAGCTAGTTTATTAAGTACACAAGATTGTTCTATTAGCTTTGTTGGTTTGACAGACATGTTACAAATTATCAAGATAAGATAACTTGCTGTGGTTGTATGGTTGAGCCCCCCCAGGAACAGGAGGCCCCCAGCGACTGCAGGGTTCGCTGGTGCCTAAAGCCGGCTGTGGAGGGGGAGAAATAGAAGAGGGAGGCAGCAAGGGAAGTGAGGGAAATGGAGCAGCATATCAGCTTTCGAAACAAGTAAGGGAGATCCACATGCAGGGAAGGAGTTTAAATAGGGGGAACCAGGCAGCTAAGGGAAATCAAGCAAAAAGCACCCAAAAAAGAAAACAATAAACAATAAATCTATCAAACTCATTAAAGTAACTCAGAGTGAATGTTATGGCATGCTTGTCCACTGCATTTCCCATAACAATCTGAACTTGAGAGTAGTGTCTACTCTTCTCTCTACTATTTGCTCTGTGCCTTAGCAGAAAAAAATAAGACTACTGCTAATTGAAGGATACAAAAAAAAAATGTATCTGCTTTTACTGTATTTGTGTTTCTTCCTACTTTATTTTGCTTTTGCGTCATCTTAAAAGTACTCAATTGCATTTATTACTGCTTGGTGTAACTCATTCTAAGCCTTTTAGTTTAAGCACTTGGGCTTCAGACCAGTTGTTTTACATTAGGAAGGTTTGTGGCCTGCACTGTGGTGGCAGGACAGGTAGCTTACATCCTTCTAAGTTGGGAACTGCTGATTGAGGGCTCAGTGACTGTTATTCTAAAAGTGTATTACTTCTGGTTTAAGCACTTGGGCTTCAGGCCAGTTATTTTACATTAAGAAGGTTTGTGGTCTGCACTCTTGTGGGAGGAGAGGCTGGAATCTGCCCTTCTGAGCTGGGAATTTCTGGTTACAGGCTTTTGTGCCTGCATATTTGAACTGTTTCTTACTGAAATTGGTACACCTTGTTTGCTGTAGCATAGACTAGATCCAGGCCTGCTGAGTCTAGCTTTGTTTGTGTGCTTGTTGTTTGTTTGCTTATTTCCCTGAAATGCTAATTTCACCTAAAATGTGGCTTTTCAGCGCTTCTGTGGATCCCTAGAGATATCTGCATTGCTTACTGTACTTATTTCCTTGTTTCACTTGAAAGAAAGTTACTGTTTGTCGTTTTTGCATTTAAGTTACCTGTAACACATTGAATTTAAGTTACCTGGCACTTGCTCACTAAGTCAGCACTAAAAAATTAAAAGCACTACACCCTCACAAACTCCCCTTGAGTACCTTGTTTCCCATTGGCCCTTTTTTTCAATTATAAAGGAATTCCCAATACTATTCTAGCATGTCCAGAGGTCAGTTGTCAATCTCCTCTCCAGTCCAGCTGGTGAATCTGGGAATCTTGAGGCAATGTTACAACTGTCTCGTACACAGATAACCCTCTCCTCCTCCCAACAAATTCCAACACATGTGAGAGATGCAACCATATCGCCAAACTGGAGGCTAAGCTCTCTCAACTCAGTACTGGTGTAACCAGTCAGGAGGAGAAGGAAACCCCACTCACTACAATTCCAGTCTCACATAGACCTACCACGACAGCAACCCAAACACATAAACACACAAAAACATACTCAGAGGCTCTAAATAAAAATCTGCCTAAGCAGCAGAGACCTCCAAAGCAGACACCCAAGCAACCGCTACCCCAAAACAAAACACATGCAACACATAGCTCACAAAGCCAGTGTGCCGAAGAGTCACAGCTCATAAGGCTAAACAACACCTGATACACTTGTAATAGGTGACTCTATCGTCAGGTACACTGACGTCCTGCTCACCAGGCTGAACAAGGAGAAGGTCATGGTGAGCTGCCTGTCGGGCGCTAGGATCCGCCACATAACACAAGCACTCAGGTCACTCCAAGGCAAGTACAAATATGACTCAGTCATTGTCCATGCTGGTGTGAATGACCTGAGATGTACCTCCCTGGACTACATGAAAAGAGACATAGAGGAGCTCTCTGAGCATGTAGCCCAGGCCGGTATGACCCTGACCTTGAGTAAAATCTTACCCTCACCAAGAATGATGCCACAATATGAAGACAAGATGATCAATTTCAACAACTGGCTTAAGTATTGGTGTCATTCAAAGGGGATCCAATGCCTGTCAGCCTGGGATGACATGCTCGACAAGCCACAATGCTTCGCTAGGGACGGCTTGCACCTGTCACCCCTGGGCTTTCGGATATTGGCAAAGGCTCTTGCTACCCCCATAGTGCCTTTTTTAGGCAAGGCTCAAAAGACAAACCCACCTCCATAGGTATCACAAGGGATAAGAAACTAAGAGTAATGCTACTCAATGCCAGAATTCTAAACCTCAAGATGCACACACTCGAAACTCTCCTTAGCATGGAGAACATCGATATCCGTGTAGTAAAAGAAACCTGGTTCAAGGCTCCCGAGAGCACCCCAGCACTACCAGGTTGTACCTCGTACCATGCTTTTCGGCCCCAAAACCTGGACCGAACCAGAAAAGGAGGGGGAGTATCAATATTCGTCAAAGATACCCACACCTCCAGGTTGGTGGCACAGCACGAAGCATCAGAGACTATCCATGTGGGTAAAACTGCCTTCTAGTTTATAGCCTGCTACAGACCAGCCTCCCAAACCCAGGAACCCCACTCGGCCTTCCTGAGAACACTGGAAAATATGAAGGTCTCTCCAAACACCATTATATTAGGCGACTTCAACTACCCAAACATAGACTGGGAGCATTACTCCCTAGCCCAAAGGTTCCTAGAATTTATAAACTCAAATGCTATGGAACAACTTGTTACCCTCCCACAAGAGGGGAAAACATACTGGACCTGATCATCACCAACATGGGGACTTTATGCTCCAGACCAGAAGTGTATCCCTCACTGGTAAGATCAGACCATAAACTAATCTCACTGGATATTCACATCCCGACCCCACCCCCTGCCCAGAAAACCACAGTGAAAAACTTGTCTAAAGTAAATTTCGCACTCCTCAAAACCGAGGTGGAATCCTTCAAAGCCCCCGGGCCTGTGGAAAATACGTCCCAGACTGCAGAATCCTTTATAAACGCATTCTATGAACACCTTCATTAATGCATGGATCTTGCAATCCCAAATAAAACCAAGACCCAATCCTCCAAAGGCAGATGTCCTGTCTGGTGGACCCCAGCCATAAACAAACTATACAATAGAAGGAGGAAGCTACTACATGATAGAGCAAAATCCCAAAAAGGGAAGGCATCTCTGATCAGTATTAGCAAAAAACTACGAGCACTCATAAAATCGTTTAAGGCCAGCTTTGAGAGAAAAATTGCACAGGACACTAAGGATAATCACAAGGCTTTCTTTAGTTATGTTAGGAACCTGGGTGGGAATTCCCAGATATGCTCAGAATTAGTCCAAAATGACAAAAAATACACCGAACCCACAGACATTGCCAACATCCTAGCTGACAGATTCAGTGCAAACTCCCCCCCCCTCCCCACCAAAAGGGCAAATATCTATCCCAGCAGAGTACTGCCCCCCCTGACATCTCAGATGCTCAGGTAAGAGCCGCCCTCTCCAAAGCAAAAAACACAGCATCAATGAGACCAGACAGTGTCCCGGGCTGCGTCCTACATGAACTCCAAGAAGAGCTAAACCCAAACATAAAACTACTGTTCAATTTCAGCCTTACTACAGGATATGTACCCAAAGAGTGGCGTACAGCAACAGTGGTCCCTCTCCACAAAGGTGGTGCCTCAACGGATCCTGGAAACTATTGCCCCATAAGCCTGACTAGCTTGGTCTGCAAAGCTATGGAAAGGATCATCATGGACCTCATAAATAAAGATATTAGGGACCTACAGACACTGGATCCTACCCAGTTCGGCTTTGTTAAGGGCAGATCCTGCCTCTTAAACCTGGTTGATTTCTTTGAAACAGTCACCAAGGCCATTGACAAGGGAAGGTGGTCCACGCAGCCTACCTGGACTTCACAAAAGCCTTCGATACAATACCCCACTCTGGCATTATAGATAAGCTCACCAGCTTAAATATAAACCCCTATGTCACTAGATGGGTTGCAAACTGGCTCAAGGACAGAACCCACATGGTTAGAATTGCTGGAGCTATGTCAGACTCCAAACCAGTTACAAGTGGTGTCCCACAAGGCTCAGTCCTGGGACCTCTCTTGTTCGGTATATATTTCTTGGAGGTACAGGCCAACATGGAAGGACTGTGGCTGACCAAGTTCGCAGATGACTGCAAACTGGGCGCCATAATTGACTCTCCAGCTGACACAAGCATCCTCCAAAAGGGCCTCATAGAAACAGACAACTGATGCCAGAGCCATGGCCTCAAGCTAAACGCCAAAAAGTGTATAGTCATCCTCTTTGGCAAAAACAAAGTGCCCACAAATTACCACATAGGTGGTAATCCATTAAGTACAGAAGAAGTAATTAGGCACCTGGGGACCCAAGTTGATAGCAATCTCTCATTTGACAACCACGTGGCCAAAGTGGTTAGAAGAACATTTTATATAGCCCACCTAATCATGAAGGGATTCACATCTAGATCAGGGGAGGTCATCGTGCCTCTTTACTCATCCCTCATCAGGCCCATAATTGAGTACAATGCCCCTTTTGGGATGTACCTTACCAGACACCTGCAGCAACTGGAAAGACCCCAAAAGTACCTCACCAAGAGGATCAAAAGGCTCAAACAGATGCCATATGCTGCCCGGTTAAAGAAACTCCAGCTCTACTCAGTGGCATACCACCTGCTCAGAGGCAATCTGTGCCTGACGTATAAAGCCATGTCCAACCCGGAATTAATGGACATGCTGCACCTCAGAAAATCCAAATCCCATCGAGCTACGCGCTCGAGAGACTTGAACCTCAGCACTGAAATAAATAGGACATGCTGGAGGGACAGATTCATAACCCAGAGGCCCCCTTCACTCTGGAATAAAATCCCAGTCCAGGTTAGGCAGTGTCCCTCATTGACTCTGTTCAAGAGGAATATTGATGAGTGGATGGGAGATCGTAGGTTTACCCCGGGTATCACTTCTGTGTCACTGTTAGACAGAGGCACAGTATACTAACCTCGAAAAAGGGCATAGCAAAATTAATTTAAAATGGGTGGCGAAAGCCAAACACACTCTGGCTAGGCTTATAAATGCCCTAGGGCAGATAGCCTAGTATGAACCTATGAACCTATGAACCTGTGAACAAACTGGGAAATGCTACTTTAAAAATAGCCTTGCTCACAGATGATATAATACTGCCAATAGCAGACCCAGAACAGGACCTGTTGAGACTGGTAAATATTGCAGGACTTTGGAGATCTACTGTGATGTAAAATAAACATAGGTAAAGCACAAGTCTTTGATATTAGCATAGAGGTAATCAAAATGGACTGAGAAAATTGGGAATGTGGGAACATGAATATATAAGCTACTTGGAATTAAGACTGACAAGAAGTCTAGAAGAAATTAGAAATTTCCATTAATGGAAAATAGTGAAAAAATACATACATGCATAAATAAATAAATAAAATAAGGGACAACCTCCAAAATGTAAAACCTTGTACCTGGAACTTGATCAGACAGCTGTGGTATTGCATTGATACATCTTCTCTCACTTGTTGTAGCCAGAATAAAACCCAGATTGGAATGATAAAGGCAGTCCTGAAATATAAGGGAGGAATACTGGGTACTCAATATTAGGAATCATACTTGTTGTGTCTTTCGGCTTATCCTGGTTAGGGGTCGCCACAGCGGAACTCCGGTCCGCTAATGTTTGGTAGTGGATTTTTATGTGCCGAGTTACCAGCCCTGACGCACAACCTTCAACGAAGGCACACCCGTTCATGCATGCCTCCACACAGAAGATGCTCTAGCTGAGAATCAAATGCGACAACATCTTGCTGTGAGGCGACAACGCTACCGCAGCACCACTACCACGGATCCTAATATTAGGAATTATACTAAAATTGTTAAAATAACCATTTATGTAAGACTATAACAGCAAAAGTACACATCAAGATGGAAGGATATAGTTTTTGTGAGAAGACTCAGTGAAGAGAATGACAGCTATGCTGGCACTGGCATGGGGAAACAAGAATCATAAACTTAACTCTTCACTAACACAGGGAGTAGAAGAAGCTGGAAAATAATTTCAAACAAAGAACTAAGTGGTTGAAAGCAAGATGTTCTCCCAATAGGGGGCATGAAAAGGCAAGGGGGTGATATTGGACAGATTGAAATACTAGAATGAAATGCTAACTGAGGGAAGAGTTTGGCCTACCTGACAGAGCATGACCTCAATAAGAAGGGATAAAAATGGGTGAAATGAAAAAGGACAAATGGCCGCAAGTGGTGAAAATAATAATCAGCACTAGGGTAGGAAAGGTGGGGACTATAAGTCTAATAACCTGGGTATTTAGAACCTTAAATATCTTAAAAAATAGGCTGGACAAGAAGGGGGAGAGTGGGAGCACCTCTTAGAAACAGAAATACTGGAGCAGTGGTAGAAGCAGATAACAGAGTTGTCTAGCTATGTGACAAAAGCTAGAAAGCATAGAATATTCTGGTGCAAATGTCAGCACAGATACTTCTACATGACTAGAAGACTGGCAAAGATTTTTCCAGGAGTCACTCAGAGTTGTTAACAATGTCAGAGTGCAGTCAGGGGCACATGGTAACATATATTCTGGAACTGTAGATGTGAAGCGCAAGAAAACTATTGAAAGGAAATTCAGCGTGCACTGAAAGAGGTCACAGGAAGAGAAACTGAGCTCACTAAAGAACTGTACTTTACAGTTACATTCCTGCACCATAGGTCTGGCAGCTGGAGCAGAAGGTTAAGAATTGGGCTGTAGTTCCTGTGGTACATTGTTTGATTTCCTCAACCCGCATTCGCCTACTGTGTGACCTTGAGCAAGTCACTTTACCAGAGAGTGCTTGGGGACAACTGGGAAACTGGGCTATGCTCCTCAGTTGGACTACAAGCGCACTAAGTACCTATGAATCTATGAACTTATAACATACCACCACTAAAGAACACTTACTCTAGAAAATACTGTCGCTAACCCAAAAAAAAAATTAATGTTGGAAAAGTCAGATCTCTCTAACCATAGGAGATGTAAACATGCTGATGTATGGCCTGAAACAAGAACAAAGGAAATAGAATAAAGGAGTTACTGGGGGGATGAAAATAAATGGAAGCCATGGCCATTCAGAGAAAAGGAGTAGGTAATGGTAGGCCAAGAAGAGCTAAAGAACCTAGGTTAGACCAAAACAGGGTGATACGATGAATACTACAACCCTGGGGGAACATGTTATAGAAGCTAAACAATTGGCTAAACTTCTGGTGCATTCTAGGGGGATCCAATATCTGTCTGCCTGGGACGACATGGTCAACAGACCATGATGCTTTGTCAGAGATGGCCTGCACCTGTCACCCCTGGGATACTGGTTAGGCTCTTGCTGCCCCTATAGTGCCTTTTTTAGTCATGGTTCAAATGACAAATTCACCACCGTAACAGGAACAGGCAAGCAAAAACAGAGGGTAATGTTACTCAATGGTAGAAGTCTATATCTCAAAATGCACTTCCTCGAGGCACTCCTTAAAATGAAAACATTGATATCTGTGCAGTGACTGAGACCTGGTTCAAGGCTCCAGAGAGCACCCTTGCATTACCAGGCTTTAACTGGGAAAACTACTCATGCACCAACTCCTTCACTCAACACTTTCTGGAATTCATAAATTCCAATGCCCTGGATCAAGTTATCCACATTCCCACCAGTGGCAACAATATCCTAGACCTAGTCATTACCAGCATGAGTGACCGGTGTTCCACACCTGAAGTCAACTCCTCGTTGGTCAGATCCGACCATAAGCTAATCATCCTAGATATCCACATCCTGCCCCCACCTCTCCATTAAGGAAACCATGGTAAAAAATTCTCCAAAGCCAACTTCATGCTTCTTAAGACAGAAGTGGTAAACTTCATGACACCGATTCAGATGGACAATACAGTTACGACTGCTGAATCCTACACAGATGCACTCTATAAGCACTTACATGAGTGCAGGATAGTACTATCGCAAACAGAACCAAGATGCTATCCTCCAAAAAAAGGAAGCCAATCTGGTGGTCCCCTGCCATAAACAAACTCTACAACAGAAGGACGAAACTGTTGCAAAAGAGAGTAAAATCCCATGAGTGGAGAAGTTCCCTGGTCAACCTCAGTAAGAAGCTGAGATCCCTTATAAGATCCTCCAAAGCTGAAAACAAAATCACCACTAATTCTAGGGACAACCACAAAGCATTCTATGGCTATGTCAAGAATCTCAATGGCAACACCTAGATCTGCTCTGAGTTACAGCACAATGGCACAAAAATTACAGAACCAACTGATATTGCCAACATTGTGGCAGATAGGTTCAGTGCTAACTTAACTTTACCCCCCTCTCATCCCCTAAAGGGCCCATATCTATACAGGAAGAATGCAGAGTCCCTGTAATCACAACTACACAGGTAAAAGCTGCACTCTCTAAAGCCAAAAACACAGCATTCCATGGGACCGGACAACATCCCAGGCTGCATTTTACATGAACTTCAGAACAAACTGGCTCCCCACCTACTTAACGCCAAATGTGTGATAAGAGACCTTGGGACCCAGGTAGACAGTAGTCTGTCCTTTGATAATCACATCACCACAGTAGTCAGGAAATCCTTCTATGTGGCACACCTCATCACAAAAAGGTTCTCATCCTGGAAAAAAGAGGTAATTGTTCCCCTCTACTTGACACTCATTAGACCCATTATAGAGTACAACGCCCCTTTTGGAATGTACTTCACAGGATATCTGCAGCAGCTGGAAAGGCCATAGTAGTACCTCACAAAGAGGATTACTGGCCCCAAACAGATGCCCTACACTGACTGTCTCAAAAAGCTTTACTCGTTAGCATATTGCCTACTCTGAGGTGATCTCTGCCTAACATATAAAGCTATGTCAAACCCAGAGCTGTTGGACATGCTACACCTAAAGAAATCCCAATCCTTCCAAGCTACACGCTCTAAGGACCGAAACCTTGTCACCACCATAAACAGGACATGCTGGAGGGATAGATTCCTGTCCCAGAGACTTCCCATACTCTGGAACAAGCTACCCATCTATGTCAAGCAAAGTTCCTCATTAGCACTCTTCAAGAAAAATCTTGATGAGTGGATGGGAAATAGGAAATACACTCCAGGGATCACTTCTGTGTCTCTGCTTGACAGGGGCACAGGAAAATAACTTTCTTGGGTGGCGTAAGCCAGGGAACCTTGTTGGCTAGGCTTACTTATGCCCTTGGGCCGATAGCCTATTGCCTACCTATGAACCTACGAACCTATGAGTAAATGGGGGAGGGTGAGAACCCTAATGGTTAGACAACAACTCCTGTGTCCCTCGGCCCAGCCCTAAGAAAGTTACAAACTATAATCCAAAAAGACTGAATAAAAGCAATGGTAAATTGTTAAATAGTTATCAAAAAAATGCAAAAATAAAAAAATCATCTGAGTTAATTACTGTGAATAATATAGAGTGATAAGAAAAATAGAAATGTAGCTATTAGTTCTGGGCAGAATTAGAATGTACAAGAAGGAGAAAAATTGGCATAGATGAGTGATAGCAAACTGGCAGGAAAACAGATCCCGTGTGTGAGATTACCATTGGATTGTTATGGTGGAGACTTATCACTGAAAATAAATAAAGGTCTGAAGTGTCAGACACCAAAGCCGTAGACAAGGGTAAGGTGGTTCACACAGCCTATCTAGATCTTGCCAAGGCTTTCGACACCATCCCCCACTCTGGAATTATAGATAAATTATAGATAAACTCACTAAACTAGGTATAAATCCCTATGTCACAAGATGGGTTGCCAACTGGTTCACTGACAGAACCCACACTATGAAAGTAGCAGACTTCAAATCCGACTTCAGACCAGTGATAAGTGGAGTACCACAGGGTTCAGTCCTGGGTCCTTTCCTGTTTGGTATTTACTTCTCTGAAGTACAGGCTAACACAGAAGGTCTTTGGCTAATGAAGTTTGCAGATGACTGCAAACTAGGAGCCATAATCGAAACTCCTAATGATGTGGACATCCTACAAAAGGGCCTCACTGAGACAGATGCCTGGTGTCAAAGCCATGGCCTCGAGCTCAGTGCCAAAAAGTGCATTGTCATCACCTTTGGTAAAAACTCTGTACCCATGAACTACAACATAGGTGGTAGTATACTTAACAGTATACTTAACACCAAAAGTGTGATAAGAGACCTTGGGACACAGGTGGACAGTAGTCTCTCCTTTGATAATCACATCACCAGTCAGGAAATCCTTCTACCTGGCACACCTCATCACAAACGGTTTCTCATCCAGAAAAAAAGAGGTCATTGTTCCCCTCTACTCATCACTCATTAGAGCCATTATAGAGTACAACGCCCCTTTTGGTATGTACCTCACAAGACATCTACAACAACTAGAAAGGCAGCAGAAATACCTCACAAAGAGGATTACCGGCCTCAAACAGATGCCCTATGCAGACTGTCTCAAAAAACTCCAGCTTTACTCTGTCGCATATCACCTACTCAGAGGTGATCCCTGCCTAACATACAAAGTAATGTCAAACCCAGAGCTGTTGGACATGCTCCACTTAAAGAAATCCCAATCCCTCCGAGCTACATGCTCTAGGGACCTAAACCTTGTCACCACAATAAACAGAACATGCCGGAGGGATAGATTCTTGTCCCAGAGACTTCCCATACTCTGGAATAAACTACCTATCTATATCAAACAAAGCTCCTCATTAGCACTCTTCAAGAAAAATATTGATGATTGGATGGGAAATAGGAAATTCACCCCAGGGATCACCTCTGTGGCTCTGCTCGACAGTGGCACAGGAAAATCATTTTCTTGGGTGGCAAAAGCCAGGGTACCTTTTTGGCTGGGCTTGTATAGGCCCCAGGGCCGATAGCCTAGTACCTACCTATGAACCTATGAACTACATTGTCCTGCCACAGTGGAGAATATTTAATTCAGAAGACAACAGCATGTTGGAAGTAATGTGAGGATAAAATGGAAGAAAAGAAGCAACAGCGCTGACTGCATTGTATTACTGAGGAACTGTAGTAGTTAGCCAATGAGAGCTGTACTGTCATGATCCTACAGCTTTAAAGTTAGACAGTCACCACATCACATGATATCAGAACACCAAGTGCCACATTTATTATACAGCTGCAAGGGTCACTTAGTTTTATAAAACCAAGGAATGAGAAAAGATATGAAGATTTGAAAGGTTTCATTTGGCAAGTAATCTGCACTTAACACACGAATGAGAAAATGGATATGAAGGTTTGAATGATTTTCTGTGCAAGTAAACTGTTCATGTCCTCCAAAGTCAGTCCAGCAAATACATAATATTCTGTACAAGAGACTATGCAGGTGATGAGTTGAGGGGAATGCTGAATGTAACCAATAAAAAGCTGTAAAAAACTGTCCAGAAAAAATGTTTTCATTCTGAAACAGAATGCGATTTATAAGAGGATGAGATCAAATCCAAGAGTATAACTGTTGGTGGAATTATATGCAACTCATTTATTAATACCCTTTATACAATGGCTGAATATTGCAGTTATGCAAGCACAGGGAAGATTAATATTACCTCTTTCTCTTCCCCTACCCGCATCCTCAGAAGTAGGCTGCCATGTTTTTCTGAATTAGAATGAACTAATGAAAAATAGAACACGACACCACAAAAATTCAGTCTGGAAGTCTCTATTACACATCAGGAAGAAAATACTCAGGACCCCTAAAACATCACTGAGATGCTCCTAAGAAGTTACTGGGGTTGTTTATGACTTTGTGGGCAAAGGTAAGCTGGTTTAGTGTTAATAGGTTTGGAAGTTCCAGCCAGGTGAGTTGCTGAAGAGTGTAGCAATGATGAGTTTTATGGGGATGACTGGCTGCAAACTTAGCTATTTTATTATAGCAGGACTCTAGATTATTAAGGTCAGTCTTACGTCGGTTAGTGAAAATACATGAGCAGTAAAGGAAGGTAGATAGTAAGTGAGATCTAGCTGTGGCTAGTCTGGCTTGGTGAGTAAGGTATGGTTTGGCTCTATAGAGAGTGCCAAGTTTGATATGGATATTGATGTGTTTATCAAATTTTAGTCTGTCGTCTATTGTAACTCCTAGGAGCTTGGTCTGATTAGTAGGTTCATTTTTTGTTCCATTAAAGGAGTAAATAGGGAAAGTAATGAGCTGAGCTTGGATGATTTGTTTGAGAAAATCATTAATTTATTCTTGTTTGGGTTTAGGATGAATTGATGGTTGGAAAGGTCATTTTCAATGTACTGGAAAGATTTTTGCATTTTGTGTTGAGGTTCTTGGGGGGAAAGGGCTGAGCAGATAAGAGTGGAATTGTCTGCATATTGGATGATAGTGGCAAATTGGATGGTGGAAATTAGGTTGTTGGTAAATATGACAAAGAGGAGGGGACCAAGTATGGATCTCTGGGGTACACCAGTGGATACTGGTAATAGCAGGGAGAGTTTGTTCTCCCATTTTGTAGCCTGCTGACGGTTTGACAGATAGCTGTGAAACCATGTTAAGGATGATGAATTGAGATTGTATGATGCAAGTTTGTTGAGTAGCAGTTGGGATACGATGTCAAAGGCTTTTGACATATCCAGGAACATTGCTGAGACTAGCTGTCCTTCATTTCTGAAGTGCTGGATAATATCAGTAAAGGTTATTAGTGCTGTATTTGTACTATGTTTAGGTCTGAAGCCATGCTGTGAGCTGGATAGTAGGTTGTTAGTGGTGAGGTGATTCAGGAGCTGTTGGTGTATACATTTTTCTAGAATTTTGGCTATAGGAGAGAGGATGACAATTTGGTCATTAGTTTGAGATATCTCTAGATGGGCCGTCCTTGTGAAGGGGAATGATGTGAGAAATTTTCCAGAGCTGAAGCACATACTGTTTGGAGATAGAGCTATTGATTAAGATGGATATGGGGTAGGCAATGGAAGGAGCAGCTACTTTCAGGAATTCGTTGGGTAGTTGGTCGGCAACAAGACAGCAGGGTTTTAGTTTACTAAGGAGTCTTTTATGTAAGTACTTTGAATGAGTTTAAAGGAGAAAGAGTCTGTGTTGTCAGTGGTAGGGGAGGGGACTGTGAGTGGTAAGTTTTGTTTACTGCCTGTAAGGGAGTTGATAGAGATGATAATGAGAGAGTTGAATTGTGAGGCTAAGAGATCAGAGGTATTAGAAATGGTACTTTTGTTGGCAGGTCTGAAAGTAAGTTTTTTTTTATCGCTGGTGATTTTTTTTCTTAGCTTGGTTTCTTAATTGCTGATATAAGGAGAAATTAGTTTTGTCTTTGGTGGTATGATATAGTGACCAGCCTATTCCTTTGTTTAACTAGAAGTTTGGTTCATTAGATAGCAATGGTAATTGTTTGGATTGGGAGTGTATTTTCCTGGGGGGGGGGTAAGATTATTTGAGATGGCGAGGAATTTGTTGTTGAAGTATTCCACTGCAGTAGATTAAATATATCAGGGGAGAAGTTTTTCTTGCTATGTTGGATATGTAAGCTTGGGTTTGAATTCTTTTCTTATTAGAAACGTTAGGACATGGTCACTTATTGTGACTGGTAGGCAGCCAGTTTGGTACCCCAGGTTTGGCTTGCTGGTTAATATCCTGTCAAGTAGAGACTGTTTTTTTGGAATGTTTGTTGGTGTGAGTGGGACAGCTTATAGTTTGAGTGAAATTCTATAGGTTAATAAAGTTGGTAGGGCAGTCAGAGGAGTAGAAGATCCAGTTGAGATTAAAATCACCTAAGATGATAGTTTCTAGGCTGAAAGAGGAAGCAGACAAAGAAAGAGGGATTCTATGCTGGGAAGGTTGTTACCAAGGGGTAGGTAGCCAGCTATAATATTAATAACTTTGTGAGGATTAATTTGCAGGCATGTGATTAGTATTTCACCGCTGGGGATGACTGGGGAAATACAATTTCGTTTTTCCACTTTAAGAGAGTCTTTAAACATAATTGCTACACCACCACCTTGTTTGCTTAGTCTCTCTTGTCTAATAATATTGTAGCCATTTGATGTAATTTCTGAGTCCTTGATAAGGGTCTTTAGCCAGGTTTATGTTATGACAGCTATGTCAGGAGAGTAGGAGGCCAAGGTAGTATGGAATTCAGTAATTTTATTTACAAAGCTTCTGAGATTGAAAATGATTATTAGTAGATCTGAATTAGAGGTTATGGGTAGTGAAGTAAATAGAGTTGTTCCAGTAAGCTTTTGGATTGTTATAGTAGAAGTCAAGTCAGGGAGGTATTGTTGACTAGGAGGGAAATTGCAGTTGTGGCTTGGGTTGGGATGGATATTTGCCTGTAGTTTAATATGTGTTTAGGAGTGCAACATTAGTGTAGATCAATATGCATGTGTATATACTTTTAAGAAGGTATCCAATGGCTTGCACTAGAATATAAATACTGAGCATGTGCGAGCCTGACTGCCATTTTGTAGTTAGCTGTTGAGATGTGAACATGTATGTATGTATGTAAACTTTGTTTGTTGGTTAGTTTGTTCATATTTAAAGATGCTGCTTTCCATCGTGATGTGTTTCAATGTATTAAAGCATTTGAACAAAACCCCAAGCCTTCTTATTATTTGCAACAGAGACAAACAAGTGACAACTAGGTTTTTAAATGTGTCTGTTAGTTGGTTATAATGGTAAGTGGAGAGCTGAGGGTTGGTGGAGTTTATATGTTTGAAAGGGAAGAGAAGAGAGTTGCAGTTGTAGTATAGATGAGGGCTGATGTGAGTATAAAGTTTAACTGGATGTTAAGGAGTGATGTGTGTGAATGTTGGGGAGTGACAGCATTTGATTTTATAATTATGTAAGCCAGTGGTATTATAGGCTAGGCAGAGGAAGCATACAAGAATTGTGTAGTAGTGTAATGAGTAGTAGAGCACCATTGTGGCAGCAGATGAAAGAAAAATAGGGGGAATAGGTGGAGTAGTTGGGAGAGGGGGGCTGTGTTGTGGTGATGGTTATAAAGCTGTGAGAATACAGATGATTGGGAGAGAGTAAATGAAAGATTATTAAGGAGGGAGGGATGTAGAAGGGTAGGAAGAGTGGTGATTTGTGAGTTTGGTAAGGGGTGTGGTTTACTTAGGTATGAAGGTATTGAAAGAGGGGGTGGGTGGGAATAGGTGTAGGGTAGAGGAGCAGAGTGAGCCCAAGCATAGCGAGGATGAATGGACTGGGAAGAGCTGAAATAAGGTAAGTAGGAAAAGAAAAAAGCAATCTTGTTGAACTGAAGGTTTCAGGTACTTGTATACAGCAAAGAAGGGGTGTTATGTTTGTGAGATCTGAAGAAAAAGGGAAAATAAAAAATCAACTTTACAGTAGGGTATGATAGAACTGAGCCAGTATTTAAACAGACTGACTAGGAATAGAAGGAAAAAAAACCCAGAAAATAAATTAGTCTTGCTACCAAAGGGAGGTGGAACGAGACCAAAAACTGTAAAATTGTTGCTTTAGTAGTAGAGCGGGAGGACAGAAGTGGCACTGATCTAGTAGTGAAATGGAGGAGAATGGAGAAAATAAGAGACAAGAAATCATAATGTTTTTACTAAATTTGAAAGAAATAGCACTGCAAAGAAACACACTACTGTTACTCTTGAGGAAGTCTTGCCCCCAACACCATTTATATATTTTCAGTTTAAGACTGCTGATCTCATAGATGAGCACAATAATTTGGTTCATACTGAATTAGTTAGTGCAGTAATCTCTGATGTTGTGTGATCTCAAAAAGAGACAAATCCAGAACCGGCGATGCATGAACTTCAGCTGTTGATCATACACTTATTTCCATGCAGTGGGGCTACAGTTGTGTAGTTCATTATAACACTGAATTCAGCTAAGAAAAAAAAAGAGATTAGTCTAATGTTTTTATCAACTTGCAAAAGCATTTGTTGTGAGTGCTGAAGGTTTTTGCTTTTTTTCAATTCATTAAACTGTATCCATGATTCCTGACTGGTTTTATTCTGAACAGTATTCAGCTTACTGTACTATTGATACTGAACATTGTGTCATTTGGGTACTGGACCTCATAAATAAAGACATAGGTTACCTCCAAACCATGGATCCTACCCATTTTAGCTACGTCAAGTGCAGATGCTGCCTGTTAAATAGGTTCCCTATTAGGTGATCGAAATGTTAGGTTATCAAACACCTAAAAGTTGATCACTAAATGTCGAAATCTGAAAATTACGAATAGCTGTTTCCACATAGGAAATGAGTTGTTTGGCTGTTATGCGGATTTTGTTCTTTCTCTGCTGTAGAGTGATCTCGGAGTTTGTATATTTACATAGGGGGTATGGGGGGGTACAGCCTCCCACGTCGGGGAGTATGGTGGAGTGAAGCCCCCCACTTGATTTCTGTTTAAAACTTTTTTTATTTGGCCAATAGCATTGTTTCCTTTTTGGAAATGGCCATTTTTGATGTTAAAGGTTCGATATTTTGTGATCAACCTTTAGGTGTTCGATAATTTAAGGCAATGTAGACCCGTTAAATCTAGTGAAAATGTGACCAGGGCCATTAACAAGGGCAAATCTGTGCACACAGCATACCTCGACTTGGCAATAGTTTTGGACACAATCCCACATTGAGGCATTACCGATAAACTTAGCAAACTGAATGCAAACCCCTTCATTGTAAGATGGGTTGCAAACTGGCTCACAAACTGGACACATTCTCTCAAGGTGGGTGACTTCACATCAACCAGAAGACCTGTTACCAGCAGGATTCCACAGGGGGGGTGTCATTGATGGGTCCCCTACTATTTAATATATACTTCTCAGAAGTTCAGGTCAAAATTAAGGGGTTGTGGCTGACCAAGTTTGGAGATAACTGCAAACTAGGTGCAATCATTGAATCCTCAAATTATGTCAGAATACTCCAGGAGGGTCCCACACAGACTAGTGGCTAGTGTATTAGTCATGGTCTCAGACTGAATGCAAAGAAATGCATCATTATTACCTTCAGCACAAACAATGTCCCTTCACACTATCAAATCAACAACAATACCCTAAGTACCCACAAAGTGGTATGGGACCTAGGATCACAAGTTGAATGCAACCTTAACTTTGACCATGTGTCTGCTGTAGTAAGGAAGGCTTTCTACAGAGCACACTTGATTACTAAAGGCATCACCTTGAGAGCAAAAGAAGTTATAACCCCTCTATACTTGGCACTGATCCAGCCCATAATTGGGTATAATGCCCCATTTGGCATGTACCGTACAAAGCACCTGCAGCAACTGGAGAGACCTCAAAGGTTTCTAACAAAGAAGATCAAGGGGCTCCAGCACATGGCTTACACAGAGTGACTAAAGTCCCTAATATTGTACTCTGTGTTGTACAGACTTCTTAGGGGAGACTAATGAGTGGCCTACAGAGCAATCCAAGACCCAAACTTAATGATCTTGCTGGATATCAGTAAATCAAATAGGACTAGGGTTACCAATTTCAAGGACCTAAATATGGCCTGCAACTTAAATATGACATGCTGGACTGACTGATTTATCTCGCAGCAACTGCTGCATCTTTGGAACAGCCTACCAATTCATGTGAAACAGAGCACCTCTATGGCACTGTTCAAAAGAAACCTGGACGAGTGGATGGAGCATCATAAATTCTTTCTGGGAATAGAGCTCACAGCCCTCCTGGGCATGGGCAGTCATCACTAAATGCAATCTTGGGTATTGACTAGCATTTTCATGGTATTACATTGGTATGAAACAACAAGGCTTAAAATGTTCTCTGGGTCGATAGCCTAGTAATCTCCTATGATCCTATGGTATGTCATGGGTGGGTGGGAATAGGTGTAGGGTAGAGGAGCAGAGTGAGCCCAAGCATAGCGAGGATGAATGGACTGGGAAGAGCTGAGATAAGGTAAGTAGGAAAAGAAAAAAGCAATCTTGTTGAACTGAAGGTTTCAGGTACTTGTATACAGCAAAGAAGGGGTGTTATGTTTGTGAGATCTGAAGAAAAAGGGAAAATAAAAAATCAACTTTACAGTAGGGTATGATAGAACTGAGCCAGTATTTAAACAGACTGACTAGGAATAGAAGGAAAAAAAACCCAGAAAATAAATTAGTCTTGCTACCAAAGGGAGGTGGAACGAGACCAAAAACTGTAAAATTGTTGCTTTAGTAGTAGAGCGGGAGGACAGTAGTGGCACTGATCTAGTAGTGAAATGGAGGAGAATGGAGAAAATAAGAGACAAGAAATCATAATGTTTTTACTAAATTTGAAAGAAACAGCACTGCAAAGAAACACACTACTGTTACTCTTGAGGAAGTCTTGCCCCCAACACCATTTATATATTTTCAGTTTAAGACTGCTGATCTCATAGATGAGCACAATAATTTGGTTCATACTGAATTAGTTAGTGCAGTAATCTCTGATGTTGTGTGATCTCAAAAAGAGACAAATCCAGAACCGGCGATGCATGAACTTCAGCTGTTGATCATACACTTATTTCCATGCAGTGGGGCTACAGTTGTGTAGTTCATTATAACACTGAATTCAGCTAAGAAAAAAAAAAGAGATTAGTCTAATGTTTTTATCAACTTGCAAAAGCATTTGTTGTGAGTGCTGAAGGTTTTTGCTTTTTTTCAATTCATTAAACTGTATCCATGATTCCTGACTGGTTTTATTCTGAACAGTATTCAGCTTACTGTACTATTGATACTGAACATTGTGTCATTTGGGTACTGGACCTCATAAATAAAGACATAGGTTACCTCCAAACCATGGATCCTACCCATTTTAGCTACGTCAAGTGCAGATGCTGCCTGTTAAATAGGTTCCCTATTAGGTGATCGAAATGTTAGGTTATCAAACACCTAAAAGTTGATCACTAAATGTCGAAATCTGAAAATTACGAATAGCTGTTTCCACATAGGGAAATGAGTTGTTTGGCTGTTATGCAGATTTTGTTCTTTCTCTGCTGTAGAGTGATCTCGGAGTTTGTATATTTACATAGGGGGTATGGGGGGGTACAGCCTCCCACGTCGGGGAGTATGGTGGAGTGAAGCCCCCCACTTGATTTCTGTTTAAAACTTTTTTTTTATTTGGCCAATAGCATTGTTTCCTTTTTGGAAATGGCCATTTTTGATGTTAAAGGTTCGATATTTTGTGATCAACCTTTAGGTGTTCGATAATTTAAGGCAATGTAGACCCGTTAAATCTAGTGAAAATGTGACCAGGGCCATTAACAAGGGCAAATCTGTGCACACAGCATACCTCGACTTGGCAATAGTTTTGGACACAATCCCACATTGAGGCATTACCGATAAACTTAGCAAACTGAATGCAAACCCCTTCATTGTAAGATGGGTTGCAAACTGGCTCACAAACTGGACACATTCTCTCAAGGTGGGTGACTTCACATCAACCAGAAGACCTGTTACCAGCAGGATTCCACAGGGGGGGTGTCATTGATGGGTCCCCTACTATTTAATATATACTTCTCAGAAGTTCAGGTCAAAATTAAGGGTTGTGGCTGACCAAGTTTGGAGATAACTGCAAACTAGGTGCAATCATTGAATCCTCAAATTATGTCAGAATACTCCAGGAGGGTCCCACACAGACTAGTGGCTAGTGTATTAGTCATGGTCTCAGACTGAATGCAAAGAAATGCATCATTATTACCTTCAGCACAAACAATGTCCCTTCACACTATCAAATCAACAACAATACCCTAAGTACCCACAAAGTGGTATGGGACCTAGGATCACAAGTTGAATGCAACCTTAACTTTGACCATGTGTCTGCTGTAGTAAGGAAGGCTTTCTACAGAGCACACTTGATTACTAAAGGCATCGCCTTGAGAGCAAAAGAAGTTATAACCCCTCTATACTTGGCACTGATCCAGCCCATAATTGGGTATAATGCCCCATTTGGCATGTACCGTACAAAGCACCTGCAGCAACTGGAGAGACCTCAAAGATTTCTAACAAAAAAGATCAAGGGGCTCCAGCACATGGCTTACACAGAGTGACTAAAGTCCCTAATATTGTACTCTGTGTTGTACAGACTTCTTAGGGGAGACTAATGAGTGGCCTACAGAGCAATCCAAGACCCAAACCTAATGATCTTGCTGGATATCAGTAAATCAAATAGGACTAGGGTTACCAATTTCAAGGACCTAAATATGGCCTGCAACTTAAATATGACATGCTGGACTGACTGATTTATCTCGCAGCAACTGCTGCATCTTTGGAACAGCCTACCAATTCATGTGAAACAGAGCACCTCTATGGCACTGTTCAAAAGGAACCTGGACGAGTGGATGGAGCACCATAAATTCTTTCTGGGAATAGAGCTCACAGCCCTCCTGGGGATGGGCAGTCATCACTAAATGCAATCTTGGGTATTGACTAGCATTTTCATGGTATTACATTGGTATGAAACAACAAGGCTTAAAATGTTCTCTGGGTCGATAGCCTAGTAATCTCCTATGATCCTATGCTATGTCATCACTTTGATGCTGTTGTATCCATTAATTGTAAAGACCCTATATGTACACACACACACACACACACACACACATATATATATATATATATATATATATATATATATATATATATATATATATATATATATATATATATATATATATATATATATATATATATATCTGTGTGTGTGTGTGTGTATGTATATATATATATATATATATATATATATATATATATATATATATATATATATATATACATACACATACATATATACATATGTTTGCTATCAAAATTCTGAAAATCTTTTATTCGAGTAATGACTTACTCGAACCGAATGAAAAAAAATTGCACCAGCGTTTCCTCACACCAACAAATGTGGTAATGTTGATAATGTCGAAGTCGACATTATTGACATTACCCAACTTGCCTTGATGTCTGGAGATGGCCTGCACATGTTTTGCAGGTGGTCAAGCCTCCCCTGCACCCCCCACATTCCCTGCTAATTATATATTCCAACTCTGAGATCACAATACAGTGAGGAAAAGGGTAATTTTCCCAATCCCCACTGTACTGTGATTGTAAACAGCAACTCTCAAAACCATGAATGCAAGCCATGTCTCAATGTTATGGAGGTGACACAATTTCACCTCGGGATTTTCAAATTTTACACTTGTACCCTTGAACATCTGAATGTTGGTAAACTAACTTTCAAGCATATATATAGATATGGGTCTACCAGAGAATATTGAAACCCAACATCATTGAATACCACATAATCAAGATGAAATACAAGAAAACCCACTTCATTGACAGACTGGATTAACAAAGATATTCATAGGGTAAGTAACCTGTTGTCTGTAAAGTTGAACTTTGCCCTTTTTCTAACTGTAGTGCAAGTTTGGAGTTGGTATATTTAATCATGGGGAATGTGGGGGCCATAGCCCCCCACAAGGGTGAGTTTTGAATGGTGCAGTGTTGATTTTGTGTGTTGTTGACTGAGCGATTACTTACCCTTGGAATGTCATCATTAATCCGATCTGTCATCATTGATCTGGTCTGCTGTCATTGATCTGGTCTGTCGTTGAAGTGGGTTTTGGTGTATTTGTATATATATATATATATATATATATATATATATATATATATATATATATATATATATATATATATATGGCAGTATATCACTTCGGTCATGCTCACAACATTGACCACAAAGGATAGAAATCCAGAAAATAAAAGAAAAAAGAAAAAAAATGTTGTATGCAATGGCGCAAGCCCTCCTCTACTTGTATATATACTATCAAATCACACAACAGCTATTAAAGTGAAAATTCCCACTTCACGCTGTATAGTAATTCCCCTAAGCAAATGGCATTATTCTTTGATAAAATGAAAAAAAAAAGACAGTTTAAAAAATGCTTTATAAGTTAAAGGAATAACTATTTGTATAGAACCTATATATGTATATGCTTATGTGTGTGTGTGTATCTATCTATCTATATATATATATATATATATATATATATATATATATATATATATATAGATATATATATATATATATATATATATATATATATATATATAAAATCACAGTGCAAGTATAAGCCAATTCCTTCAGTTCATGCCAATAAAATATTCTATACAAGAAAAAGCAAAGAAGGGGGGGCAGTGAGGCGGGGGGGGGGGTACATGATTCTCCAGTTTGTACAATCTAGATTGACATGTATGGAACAAATCTGTTTAATATTAGAAATCATCCTAGAAAATAATGTCTTTACTTATGGTGGCAAGTACTATTGGCAATGGTGAGGTGTTGCTATGGGTACCCCATGTGCCAATAGTTACTCTAACATTTTATATAGGGAAGGCAGATTGCCAATTTAAAGAAAGAATTCTTCGCCGTATATGTGACATTGCCCATTTTGACAAGACCGATGCTTTAGCACAACATGTCAAAATGCATCCTGCACACGCCTTTAAGTTTATGGTGCTACAGTTGATTCCTGAAAACATAAGGGGAGGCAATTTGCAGAATTGTACTGAAGTTGCTGAGATTGATTTGATCAACCTATGAGCTGATCATGAACCTGGACTTAATGGTGTGGTACCATTAAAACCTATTCTAAAGACCAAATATTTCAAAGCCTGTCACTGATTTTTCCAGCTAGCTTTGAATCAAGGAGAATCATGTGCCCCCACCCCTTTCTTTGCTATTTTTTGTATATAATATTTTATTGGCATGAACTGAAGGAATTGGCTTATACATGCACTGTGATTGCTTTAGGTTGTTTCATTATGGTTCATGCACTGTGAACAACGGCCTCTTATGCACCAAGATTTATTTCATTGGAACAGAGTGTCAGTTTAGTGCATCTTGTTTCATTTTTAACTAAGGTGTTGCATTATTCTTTGAATTTATCTAAAGAAAGAGGACTGGTATCTGCTCTAGAAGAGCAGTGTTCATCTGAAAGTAAATGCACACCAAATGGAGTGATGTTTTAACTCACACTCGAAGTTTTTCCATTGACTGGATTTTAGGGAGGGTGTAATTTTACCATCAAGTCCTGATAGGATGTTTTACATCTGGTTCACACTGGAGGTGTCAGCTTGTGTAAGTGTCTTGATTGGTTAAGCCTTCCTTAAATGGAACATTTTTTTTTCAGTTGTAACTCTTATCCATTCTGAAGGATGCACCTTTTGTGTTTTTATATATTCTTCCACAAGGAAAAGAATTTTTATCAAGGGTTCATTTTAATAAAGGATTTCAAGAGTTTTTGGATGTCCATGGTGGTTTGTTCATGATTTATTCACAGTAAAATAAATAAATAGGTGTGAACCTGACAGTCCCCTGGATTCTCAAAAGCTTGCATGGCATGCAAGATCGGTGCAGCAGCCCAAGCAGGCAAAGTGCCTGCCGTGCAATCCAGGAACAGCCTGCAGGGGCGTGCACGAGCGTTCCTGCACTAATCTTGCACAGATGAAGCCCTTGTATGTAAATCACCCCATTTGCAGGAGAAATCCATGCAAATGAGGTGAATATGTGAGCCAGGAAGCTTGCGACCGTGCATGCAGGGCTAGTGCACTCAGCAGAAATGTACTAGGTTAGTAACCGAGTACATGTCTGCAAAATCCAAAACAAAGCTTATGCAAGCCCCAACTAAAGGATGCATATCATGTAGTAAGCATACCAATGGCCAAGTATAAGGCCATTGGCACTGCAAACAGTACAAAAATTTAAAAAATCAACTTTTAGTTCCTATTAGCCGATCCCTGCTGTTTACGTTTAGGGCAGTGGCATGCAAACGGGATTGGGAGGAAAATAACATAACGAACATAAAGTTGCTGAGGGGAGAGTTCAGTGTGAGACATGTAACTATGCATTAGCAGGCAATCCTATGCAAATGAGGCGAATGATAGTGAATCCCAGTTTTTCCCAGGATGTGAAGCAGGTCCCAACAGTGTAAGAGTATGAATAGCTGGGTACAAGGCTAGGAGGTAGGTGACATCATGGGAGTGTGTGTCAGGCATACTGTAAGTGGATTGGAGCCCTGTGGCCCGGATTTGCTCCTAGCATAGCACAGCTAAGTCAGTGGGTGTGTCTAAACCCACCTAGCAGTCATTACAAAGACTTAGCGGGTGTGTGTGCTGCACACTGGGCCATACAGGAAGAAAAAAGAGGTTAAACCAGGAAATAGCAGCAGTATGCATATATGAACACTCTGTGCGGCATGCACACGGGCTGAAACAGGAGGGAATGGGAAGGGCAAACAGCAGTAGGAAGGTAATCAATGAGTACTAGCTTAGTAGAGAGATGAAATGTATCAGAACCAGCCAATTACACAGGCAGCAGACCCGCCCAGCCCAGAACACTATTATATACTATGCAAACACCTACCCCTCCGTTTTTTCCCCACACTGTATACCACCGGTGTAAACAAGCAGGGAACTTTTAACACTCACAACTGCAAAATGTTAGGGGCTGCAATAGCTACCATACAACTACTTGTGGAAGAGACTGAGGGTGGTGAGGATGTGAATGCTGCTGAGCAACCCACAGTGAGGAGATGGAGAAGAGTGTACAGACCCAGGGTAACCTACCAAGGGCTACATGAGCTGGAGATAGTGGAGCGCTATAGGGTGGACAGCGATCTCCTACAGCAGATTGTTGAACTGTGCCGGCCACGCCTTACACACAGGACTAACAGAGGGGAACCCATTCCAATGGATACATAGGTATGTGTAGACCTAAGAATATTAGCTGCAGGTACCTTCCAAAGGCCAACTGGGGACATGATGGGGATCTCACAGGCATCAGCATCCAGGGTACTCCACCAGTTCCTGGATGCCATGTCAGCACATGTCAGTGAGCATATTTACTTCCCCAACACCCGTGAGGCGTTGGCAATATGCAACTGTTCCACCAAATAGCAGAATATCCTGAGGTAGTGGGTGCTATAGACTGCATGCACATATGCATCAAAGCACCACCTAGTGAGCAGGATAGGGTCTACATCAACTGCAAGGGCTTCCCCTCCATCAACTGCCAGGTTGTGTGCGATGCTCAGGGCATAATGATGAACATGTGCGCTGGCTGCCCTGGAAGCTATCATGATTCCCACATCTGGCATCTGATGCAGCTGTACCAGAGATTTGCCAATGGAGACATCCCACATGGTTGCCTAGTGAAGGATGCATGATACGCAGTGGAGCCGTGGCTGATGCCACCCATCAGAAATGCAAACACACCTGAGCAAGAACTCCATAATGAGGCACATGTACAAACAAGAATCATAATAGAGCATGTTTTGGGAGGCTCAAGTCATGGTTCCGGTGCCTGGACACATCCAGTGGAGCCTTGCAGTACTCACCAGCTGCATGTACCCAGATTGTCCTTGTATGTGCCATGCTACACAATATGATCCTGTGGAAACAGCTGCAGCAGGAACAGCACAGAGCAGGGCCACCCCCCCCCCCACCATTGCAAAGGCCTTCAGAGGCACAGAGTGACTCAGAGGGGGAACAACTTGAGTCTGCCCCATAGGCTGAAGGAGGCATGCCCAGTATTCCCTGACCTTGGCAAAGAGGCAACACATAACACATATATTGACACAGGAGGACCCAGGGAATAACATCTCTGACTCTCACATACAGTAAAAGGGATGCCAAACATTACACTACCTGTGCCTAACCATGTGTAGGGAGTGTACTATGTGCATCCAACATATGCAGCCCTGCAGCACCACCCTCAATACTGGGACACCCACGAGGTAAGTGACTCACACATGCCCGTCGGGGGGATGGTCACATGCCCAACAACAGTCACAGCCAGCAGGACAGGTGTAGACAAACACAAACAAAGGCTGTGCTATGGCCTCTGAATGAGACCTATGGGCAACCCCCCCAGGCCTACACAGACTGACTACAGCAGGCCAGGCAGTGGGATGTCAGTTGTGAAGGCTAGGAAGTCAGACATGAATATGTAGGGAATTATAAGCTAAGTTCTGTAGTACACTCGTATGCCTCTAGCCAGCGTGATAGGTAAGACCACAGACTGAAATGGAGTACCCAACATACCAGTACAGTCCTAGCAAATGTGTGCAAGTGTCAAGTGTGCCCCCCCCCTCATCCTACGGAGACATATAGCAACAGTCAGGTGTGCCCCCACAATCCTGTGTAGAAATGTATAAATAGTCAGGTGTGCCCCCCACCGCTATGCAGAAATGTAGTAACAGTCACTGCCATCTGATCGATGGATACCCTGCTGAGACAGCATGCAACCTGTCGGTGTACAACACAAACATCAGCACTGCAGTACAAACTACCTGGACTTGATCCACACATGCAATACAGACGCCCATACTGGGCATGCTCATACACATAGAGAAATGAAGGCAATGTAAGTCAACAACATACTGAAAGGTCACACTGGGCATGCTCACACACTTGAAGGACATGTCTGCAAACACCAGTGGACCAGACATATCTGGCAGTCACAGTTGTTAGTGTAGACACTCAGCAGTATGCACCACTCATGCCTTGCACACACAGTGGATAGGAATACAGACATATATGTAAGGACAACACACTATAACAAGCCAAAGGTAGATGGACATAGAGGTGTGGAAGAGGGTGACTGTGACAAGGAGTCATCCAGGCCTGTCCCACCCAGCACACAGCCAAAGGGCCCCAAACACATGAGGTGCAGATATCACTCACTGCAGATATTAGTCACCAGTATCTGTCAGCAGTACAGACTATGTGGTGCACATGCCAGCTGTGCAACATGACTGTACAAGTAAGTAGTAATCTAGCAACTGCATACACTTACCTGTGAAATATGACCCTGTGTGTGCCCGCATATGGCATGTCAGCTGCTAGACGAATGGGTAATGGCCCATGCACACACACTGCCCTCCCCATAGCCCTACTATGACAAGCCTGCTGAGGTCATCCAATGTGAAATAAACCTTTGGGAGAGTTGTAGCCTAGTAATCACCATGGCACATCCCGTAGCTGCGTACTGTTGTAGTGTGATAAGCTAGTTAGGTAGGGGTTTGAATCCCAAACTTGCCAACTGTGTGTGTGTGTGTGTTCGTGTGCGGGTCTGTCTGACTGTGTAGGGAGCAATGCATTTTAAGCTAGTCACACTCAGTACATGTCAAATACCCTACACTGGCAATCCCGCTGATGTCAGCCAATATCATATACACCTCTGGGAAAGGTGTACTGCAGTAATCACCATGGTACGTACTATAACTGCGTAATGCTGTAGTATAATAAACTAGTTAGGTAGGTAGGGGTTCTACTCCCGGACATGGCAGGTGTGTGTGTGTGTGTGTGTGTGTGTGTGTGTGTGTGTGTGTGTGTGTGTGTGTGTGTGTGTGTGTGCCTGTGCATGCGTTTGTGTGCATGTGTGTTTGCACCTCATATCCTGTGTGGAGGAGGGTGTTATTTATCTTTTGTATAACCATTCCTGTTATATGAAAATGGCTAAAGTTTCATGAAGGTATATCAATATATGGATCCAACTGAGTTGTGTTAGCATATAACCATATTTTAACATAATATATTTGTAAAGTTTTGAGTTTTGAAATAACTATAGGACTTTTGTCATTAACTATGTGTACATGACAATTGGATACCTACAGTGATATGAATATATATAAGTTTTTTACTTTTATGGTTACATACCCTGGGATTCATGAACCCTGCGCCAGGCGCCCGCATAGCGTTGGCGTTATAACGCCAAATATGGCTGCTGAGCGATTCAGGTATGAATGAATTCCACGTGCACTACCGGCGTGCGCCGGACCGTCTCCGCCCCCCGGCGTAGGTATGCAAAACACACTGTGTGCGGTATTGCACCATGCAAATGAGGGCAATAGCGATCCACGAAGTGGCGCAGGCGTAGCGTAAGGGCACGGAAATGTAAACCAAAAAAAACGGTTTACATTTACCCAAACATACCGGAGGAGTAACGGAAGGCTGTCAAAGTCAGGTATCATATAGGTGCAATATGCCAATGTGGAAAGGCACCGAGAATGTCCAAAGAAAATATGCACAAAATGTAAAAATGACATAAATGGCACGTCGTAGAAAGAACAGCAGACCCCCGGGATGTGTGCACAGAAGTTGTAAAGCAATGAAATAATATGATAATGTCCGAAAAGAGCATTAGAACACAAATCAGCTGCACAGCCACCACACACCATAGTATGTATGTAAAGCTGCAACCCCAGCGCAATGGTTGTCAAGGAGTGGAGGCGGTGTCAGCGCCGTAACCAGGTATTAGTAGTCAATTCCATGCAAATGAGGCAGATAATAGTGAATCGCAAAACGCGCCAGCGTAAGGATGGAGCAAAGCGGAAGCGGTACTACACCGGGAAGTGGCCTACACCAGATACATGTCAACCACACAGGGTTGTGCCACCGTAGGAGGAAGGATATTGGAGGACAGCAAATCTGGGCTGTACAATGCACATCACAACATCATGACTGGCGTGTTAGGAAATAGATGCGCTGACAGTACAGAATGCGCGTACAAATGCATGTGCACGAGGACGACTACGTTCCCGAAACCAGTCATGTGACGGCCTCACCGGCAACAACCAGGGATATAGGAAGGTAATGCTGAGAATACGAGGAAATGCGGAAGCAGTGTAAATGTATCCGTAACGAGCAATTAACACCAATCAATGCAGGAAGGGCAAACGCCGGCAGCTGATAAGTCTGCATGCAGACTCCTGCAGAACGGGAAAGGGGAGGCATATGAGAGCAAAGATAATAGGGGATGTAGTAGAAATGCAAAGAGCAAAGAACCGAAATAGCACAGCCAAGTACAGATGTAGCATAACTGCGGCCGCAGATAAAATGCAGCATATGCCATGTGCGTGCAGGATGCAGTAATGTAAGATGCCAGGCGAAGGCAATGCAGGCAACTGTAATGTTACACTACAGGCAGTACCGTTGCAGCTGCAAGCGTAAAACCACGGAAATAATCCATGGATAGGGCCGCACAGACACACCCAATGACATCACCGGGTATACAGCACAACAGTAATAAATGTGAATGCGGAGCATGCACTGCGCGCATTCCCAAACGCCGCACCGTAGGGTGTAAACAGACGGGCAACTTTTAACATGTATATGCTGGGTGCCGCCGTGGCCGTGATGAATAGGTATGTGGCAGAGACAGACGGAGTTGCGGAGGGTGGTGCCGACAACTACCGTAGGCCTCACAGGAGAAGGAGAGTGTTCAGACCAAGGGTGACCTACCAGGGGCTGCGAGACCTGGAGATAGTAGAGCGCTACAGGGTGGACAGGGACACGTTACAGCAAATAGTGGAGCTGTGCCGGCCGCCTGAGAACAAGAGACAACAGAGGGGAGCCCATCCCAGTGGACACAAAGGTATGTGTGAGCTTGCGAATACTGGCTACAGGTACCTTCCAAAGGCCCACCGGGGACATAATGGGCATCTCACAGGCATCAGCATCCAGGGTACTACACCAGTTCCTGGATGCCATGTTACCACATGCCCATGAGCACATAAAGTTCCCCACATCTCAGGAGGAGTTGGCTAGCAATATCGCCGCTTCCACCGTGTGGCACAATACCGGAGGTCCTGGGTGCGATAGACTGTGCGCACATAGAAATCAAGTCACCACCTGGGGAGCAGGGTAGACGCTACATAAACCGCAAGGGATACCCCTCCATCAATTGCCAGGTCGTGTGCAATGCGCAGGGCATTATCATGGATGTGTGTGCTGGCAGCCCTGGAAGCTACCACGACTCCCATATCTGGCATGCCTCACAGCTGTATCAGGTATTCGCCAGTGGGGACATCACACAAGGTCACCTTGTGGGGATGCTGGCTACGCACTGGAGCCGTGGTTGATGACACCCATCAGAAATGCACACACACACATGCAAGAACGCCATAATGAGGCACACGCACAAACGAGAATAATCATAGAGCGTGTGTTCGGGATCTTGAAATCACGGTTCCGGTGCTTGGATACATCCGTGGAGCCTTGCAGTACTCTCCAGGCACAAGTGCCCACATATTCATAGTATGTTGTATGCTACACAATATGATTCTGCGGAAACAGCTGCTGCAGGGACATAATGCCGGAGGGCCACCAAGCCCGCCACAACTGCCAGGGCAAGCACAGGCACAGGGCGCGCGACGCCACGGACACACTGAGCCAGCCCCAGTAGGTAGACAGAGGCGCACCCAATATGCCTACGCCCTGGCAAAGAGGGAACGATAGCACATACTTTGACAGTGTAGGCCCCATGGACTGACACCTCCTGACCTGCACACACAGTAAAATGGACGCCACACAAACATGTCCGCCCGTAATGTGTACCGTATGTGCGGACGTATGTGTGACTCAACAAAGGCACCGCCAAACACTGCACACCCAATAGTCAGCAGAGCATGGAACGCCAACAACTCAACGACGCCGGTTCAACAGCACACGGCGTAGCCATATGCTGCCACTATCGGCGCAAGTCGACCACACATGTACGCATTTGCATACACAGATACCGAAATACATATCAGTACACATGTAGAAATATATGTACGCATACACAGATAGAAAGGACAACAGGGTAATATGGAACCCAGGGATGCAAGGTCACAGATAAGTAAGACGCGAAATCACCACATATTAAACATAGTGACCGACAACCCGATCATCCTGGAGGGTGGGCAGGGCAGGTAACGCCAGCCATGGAAATGTTAACCTGCAGCAATACATATCTGCGTGTCGGGATGGTCACCGGTCCACGGTACAGTAACGGGATGTGTAGGGTCACCACCTGTCCCACGTTGTGAGGGACAGTCCACCTTTGGGCAGTTGTGTCCTGCAAAAACAATGACAAAATGGCAAATGTCCTGAGATTGTAGGACAAAACCATTCCCCATAATTACGCTATCAGTTGCAGAAAACAGTTATTTTGTAGAAGAAACATCTAAATATGATAATAAACAGAATAAGCAACTGTAATGCTACAGCTTTGTATTCCGTCAAAAAAGTGAATCGCTGTCCTCTGTACTGGCCGTGGGTATGTGTTGGCATGCAAAACCTGGCGACGTATTAAAAATGTCCCACCTTGGCCATTTGAAAAGGTGGCAACCCTACATATGTGCGTGTCATATCCATAGGACATGAGTGCGGAGATACACGCCGCCACCGGGCGCCAACGTAGGTATTGTGTCCAACCGTCGGTGCGAAAGCGGAAAGCATACCAGTGAAGTGTACGACATTATGAGGAACGTACCTCATCTGGGGTGTAAAACAGTGCATGTTCCTCGCAGTTCCTCCAAGTTCCACATTGAAAATGTCTCTCAAACAACCATTGTTAGGAATGTATATAAATGACATCCTGGTAAATACAATGTACTCATAGTAAGTCATTAAAGGTTCTTCACTGTAAGTAAATCATCATATCATAATCAACCTATGACCTACTTAGCTGAAGTTGTCACTATGCCATTACTATGTGTTCCACATTATGCCCATGTGTTTCACATTACTACTGTGTGTGTTCCCCACTCCGCAAATAGAAGGTTGACAGCCATGGCGGCAATATGTGTATGTGTGAGGTGAGGTTGTCGTGTGTTCCGCTGTGTGTGTGTAATGTGTGTGCCACTGTAAACTGTGTATGAAGGTGACATGTCACAGCCGGAGTGTAATAATAGGCGTAGGCATACAGTACAGGAACCATAGGCGTATGTACAGCAGTACCCACAAAGTAGTACCGACATCTCCTCAGTGGCTATGCACGTGGCGACGTAAAATGATGCAAAGCGCAAATGTCCCAAACTGTACCACAGGGCCATAGCAAACAGGAGATGCAAAGGACGCATGTACAAACCACGACCGTAGGTATGGCGGCCATAACGTACACTCCACACGGTCCGTGGGCAACGTTACACAGCATCAGGCATGTACGGCGAAAATACGAATGTGCCATCCCGGCACCGATCGTGAACAGTCACGGTCCGGTAAATACCGCGGTGTGTTCCACGACCGTGACGTAAGCAAGCGGCACACGAATAGGAGGCTACCGGTAGCATACAGTCCGCCCCAAGTATAGGACCACAATCACCGTAACTATCAGCGACAAAATGCCAATGGATGGTAGGCACGGACGAACATCCGCAGATATATAACCGATGTGAAGGAGGAATACGTGCAGGAAGCACACATGCAGGCGACACCGACAGCAGCCGACATCAACAAAACAAATATTCCCGGAACAACACACAGGTAACCCGCAGCTTCCTAAGCACGGATGGAGCACACACACAAGCATATCTGGTATGTATAAATGCAAGACTCACACACCGTCCCCGTCAACCACATCCGCAGATATACCCCATTGCACATATCAAAGGGATAACAGCTAAAATAGTAGCAAACACATACAGGCAGTGAATGACAGCGGCATACCCACAACAAGCTCCTGGGAAACACTAGCAGCGGCTCATGCATCCATGCATTCGCTATGTACAGGAAAATAACAGCCAGGTAACACATTTGAATGCACAACGCCATCGACAGACGCCGCCAGGACACGGGGACCCACATGTCGAACACAATACCATACCCAACACACACAATCCACGGCTAACACCACAGCGAAATGTACCCGACAACACACATAGCGGATGCAGTCACACAAACATGATACAATACATACCATCCTCACGAAGGTATTGCAAATAACCAACGGCCACACGAG
Organism: Protopterus annectens; assembly: GCF_019279795.1. Classification (NCBI taxonomy): domain Eukaryota; kingdom Metazoa; phylum Chordata; order Ceratodontiformes; family Protopteridae; genus Protopterus; species Protopterus annectens. The sequence goes on along the minus strand of NC_056735.1, from coordinate 1,775,033,956 downwards.
GAAAGAACCATGGCCTAGTGCCGACGTGTGAGCGAAAGGAAGGGGATCACCGCTGATATGCGCATAAGTACACACCGAGGAACAGCTATTGGCCTGATTAACCCACATGCATCAGGCGACGAATATAAGGAAGACCTCCTGGATATTCAAACCGTATGTTCATACCGAACTAATCCAAACAGAGAAAGAGAAACAAGAGAAACAAGGGAATAGAGACGAACTCCGAACAAAAGGCCGGAAAGGTATGTCGAACCCACGACATGTACTGGTGTGTAACGATACTATGACGAATCTGTACAGTATGTGAACGGTGTGTGTAGGTAAAGATACCTGTCCATCAGGCAGAGAGAGGCGAAGGTTGGATATGTAATGCTAAAACGCGCAGCATACCAACAACTGTGGACAACGTGTGCACAGCAGTGGGACAACATGTAAACACCCGCGATAACCCCAGGCCCGGCTTGCCACCCTTTCAAAAGGCCAAAGTGTGAAATCGTCGGGACACACTTCAGATGTTACAGGTGGACACATACCCATGGTCAGTACAAAGGTTAGAACTCTACTCTTTTGCATAATGAAATGTGTAGTCTTGTAGCAGGTCAGTTGCTTATTGTGTGTCTTGTAACAGTTAGGAATGTACATACATAAACAAGTATGTTATGCAACTCCTACATAAGAATGGGATATAGTGATGTCCCACAATCTCAGGACATTTGCCATTTGTGATACATTTGTCAGGACACAACTGCCCAAGGAGGGACTGTCCCTTGCAAAGAGGCACAGGTGGTAACCCTACCCAAGGTCTGCCATAGGGGTTGCAAACACAGAACAATGCCACCACCCACGCGGATGTTGGCAGTGGATATCCAACACTGAAGTGCCACAGCAGGATAGGACATTTATGTATAGTGTCACAGCACACATGTGCATGGGCATATACCGTCGATGTCATACGGAATCTGCGCACGACGTGCAGCTATCGCACGCAGTACGGCCGACTATGTCAATTATGTGTAATGCAAAGCTGGCATGATGGATATGTTCACAAATCATAGACAGTATCACAGGCATAGCATGCATGATGGAGCGATGGGCTAATGTTATATACATACACAAGATATGTATGGCCTGCACATATGGGACAATGTAGTAGCAGAAGAGGTACCCAAAATGGAGGTAACAGCAAGTGACCATGTCCAAACGTTCCATAGCAGGTGCAATGTGTGCCACAATGATGTCCAGCAGGGCCGTGTGTAAACACATGTGCAATGTACACAGTACTGACACCCCCCCCCATGGTAGTGTCCACTGAACGGCAGAACTGGATGTCAACTGTCATGTCTATACAATACGTCCGCTGTGGTGGTACCATGGGTGTGTGTCACCCACCAGCAAGGCAGCTATCACACGACTAGTGACACAGTGTGCCCTGTGGGATGTGCACAGGGCCTTTTTCCCACACCATGGTGTGTGTCCAGTCTGTGGATGTCACACAGACGGCCGGGCTGAGCAATGTGGCATGTGTGCACACATGCAGGACTGCTACTCCCCCCCTGCCCACAGCAAACGACATGTAGGAGTACTACATGCATCAGTACTGTGGAGAACATGGCCCATGGCAGAGTACATTACACCCTGTGTTCGTGGCATGCAGGTGAGCACAGATGTGTTACATGACTGTCATTTGCATATGTCAACTGTCTGAGCTGGGTAGACAGCACAGCATGACTATACTGAGACATGTAACGTTGTATCCATTGTGTAAGGTACACCACACATGTGTCATTGTAACACGACCTCGTGTACATGTGTGTATGGCACAGGTACAAGGGCACCCAAGGTATCAGCTAGACATACGGTCCAGAAATGTGTAGTCCTGCACATGTGTACCCACGCTATGGTGTAATATGGCAACCACAGCACCATGTGGGCCATGTGTGTGTACATCAACCATGTACAACGTGATATGCCTGTATACGGACAGTATCCATGTGATACACACCGCATGACTGTCAGTATGCAAATGTGATGTGTATGCAGTATGTGTGATGTAACTGATGCAATGATATCTACATGATATATCTGCCACACTGACACCTGTATGGGTGTCAGCAACATGAGCAGGATGACCTAGAATGCTGCCAGGTATGTAGAAGTGGTACATGTAGGCATGTACAGTACTGTGTGACAGCAGGTAGTGTACGTATGCAAATATTGAGCATGAGGGGCCACATGTCTGAGGAATGTGCAATGCCACACGTCCCTGAAATGTCGGAGTCAGCATGATATGCCTGCACCACTGTGTGAACTGTACAGAAGGCACATGGCGTAACATGCCGAAACATACGGTATGATGTGATGCAGGATGTGTACACTGTCAATAGCATAAAGTGGAATGGTGCTGAAGGGCAAAGAGCGGATCATGTCTGATGTGATACCCTCTGTAGCACCCCAACCACCCATGCAATAATATGACAGGTGGCCAGCATGGGATGTGGTGTGCTGTGGTGCACAGAAGCCCAACAAGGGTGCCAGGAAAGGCATGCAGGTAGTCATTGAGTGTGTGAAGCATGTATGTCAAGATGTGGCCCAGTGCCATACTGAATGGCCCAGTCATGGGTGTAGAGATGCAGCCCCATACGTGCAATGCAGTACCATCCATGTGTAGTGTGATAGATGTGGTAGTGTGGTGGTCAGGGTGCACAACGTGCATGAATGGGCTAGCAGTCACTGACGTGTGCTGCTGCAGAGACATGTAACAGCCAGGTTGGCGGGATACAACAACTATGGCGGTTGGAGGTGACATTGGGACTGTGTTCCCAGACATAACATGTGCATGACAGTACTATGTATGTGTCCACAGGGTTAATACAATGTCCAGCCAAGGATTGGAACCCTGTAGTGAGTGAGAGTGTGTATTGTTGGTAGGTACCCCATTGGCAGGCAGGATGCCAGCAACATCTGTGTCGTCAATGCCTGCATGACCGTGGTATGCTGCATTGAATGTGGATGTAGTCAAACAGCAGAGACATACCACCACACTGCGTGAGGGCCCACACTGCAATGTCTGGCAGTCATGTGTAGGTAGCTAGCTGTGGAGTATGTCATGCACCAGCAGGACACACCATGACTGTCAAGTGACACACAACACACAGGTGAACAAAACTACCGTGCAACAGCCTGCACATGTGCCCATACAGCACGTGTGCATGGAACAGGAATACCACTGTGGCATCTGTGAAAGTGCCAGCACCACCATGTCTCAGTGTGGGATAGCATGGTCCCTACCCGTGTGTAAATGTAGCAGAAGTGCACTGTGATCACTGTTGGCATAGGCACATAGACTGTCCATCGGATGGGGTGCCATGCCCTCAACTACCTCTGTCAGTGGATGTCAGTAATACCGCCTGTAGTGTGTATGTACCATGCATGCTGCTATGGTTGTGTGCTTAGGGTGTGGCTAGCAGGGATGGTAAGCATGGATGTTCAGCAAACAGAGGGGGGAGGTGTGTAGGCCTAGCATACAGACACATGGAGGTTTGGTGCATGCTGAGGGTATTGCAGGTATGGTATGTGTCGTGTAATGTGTCACCCAGCTATGCGTACTGCATGGCCAAGCATGTGGGTGCGTGGGAGTCCATACTAGGGAAGGTCCTGTTGCCCGCAATACATAGCAGTAGCAACTGTCCCAGGTGCAATGTACAGCATGCCAACCCGACTGGCATGTAACCTGTGGTGTACAGTGTCTGCACTGTAGCGTGTCACAATGTGTGTACTGGTCACAAACATGGGTATCTGAACATGGACTACCTATGATGCAATGTGTCATGGGAAAATACAGTATGTGTGTAAATCACGGTGTGGTTTGGGAACCACCCACCTGTGTGTGTTGCAGTCCAGGTATGTGACTGGGAGGTATGATCTGTGTACAATCTGGACTGGCAGGTGTGCCGTGTAGGGCATGGAGGCATGTCCCAGGCACCGTAGATAAATGACATGTGTGCTGTACTGTGTGTGCAGTGCTACTGTACAGCACAGTGGAGGGTGTAAGCATTGTCACACATCACTGGATGCTGTGCCCACCTGTGACAGCCCTGCCAGAGGCAGACATGTGACACCGCTGCACAGGCAGCATAGCATGAGAAGATGTACATGTGGGCTGCACACCTTAGCCAGATGTCCACACGTCATGTGTGCCACGGTAGTGTGGTTCAACACAACTATCAGACTGGACAAACAGCACATGCCTGCATAACAACAGTATGACCATAGTCAACAGTCCCAGTGACAGAGTAGGCCAATGTAGACTATCCCTGCATGCAGACCAGTGGCTACTGGACACCTGGCTAGACACACACCTGGACGGTTAATTCACCATTGAGCCATCACATGTCCACGCCCATGTGGGCCGTACAATGTCATCACAGGGTGGTCACAATAGCAGGTGGCAAGGCAGACACGGTGTACCAGGTGATGTGTCATGTCTGCATATGTTGAGTAGCACAGCCGTTCACATGTCTGCAACATACTGGTGCATGATGTATACTGTTACATGATGAATGGAACTGCACTGTCACCCACTACAGGGCCAGCTGGCACAGGTGTGGTGTGACTGGTGTAACCCATGTTTGCACAGGAGACACACTGCTGTTGTAGGCAGCCATGCTGGTGGCCACCAGTGATATATGCAGTGGTCATACAAACATACTGTACACAGTGTTCAGGCAGGAATGTCAATTGTCGTGGACGATGTGCTGCTATGTGAATGTGGGTGTTTGTTGTGAATGTCACACATCCAGAAGACACCATCTGGTGCAGTCATGGTTGTCAACACCGGTACACACATCCACAGCAGTCAGAACCCAGTCCCGACAATGTGTGTCAGTCACCCTTGCACCGTGTGACATATGTGCACATGGCGGAACACCTCCCACTGTCATCTAAGCTGTCTACATGATGGCTGGAATGTGCTGTAGAAATGTACAATGCTGGTAGCCCAATGAAGTACCTGGAATCAGACACAGTACACTATGTCAGCCATGTAAACCATGCACAACAATGACTGCCAAACAGACATGAACAATGCATTGACACATGGAACATGTGCTCATGACAACCCCCACTGAGGTATGTTGCACATATAGATGTACAATTGTCATCTATGGCCATAGCATGGATGCAGACACACATACTCCACAGGTAGTACCATGTGATGTCGGTAGGGGGACATTGCTTGTGTATATGTAACAGTAGATGTACACAGACATGTCCTGCATAGCCGTCATGTAGGGGTAGCTGTGGTATGTCACTACTGGACATGCCCATACAGAGTACCATGTCCCGCAGGAGATGTGTTAGGTGTGTACCACATGTGACATGCTGACAACAATCTGCGATGTGTATGGCTGCCGGTGTACCTGTGTGACAATGTCTGTGATGGGTGCAAAGGCACATAGTATCGTATTGTATGCACACAAGCCCCACATAGCTGCATAGCCTGAACATACAGTACAAGGAGTGTGTGGGATGATAGCAACCCACAGGTGGAGATGGGTATGGACGGCGGCCCACAACCACATGTGTGTGTACGGTGTTCACATCCACGACACATGAGCATCTGAGAGGCTAGCGTCACAGTTGTACAGGGTCGCATGTACATATGTTCCACAACATCCCTGTATGTCCCACCACTGGCCTGTGGACCGATGGACAACAAGCAAATGTGCAGGTATGAGATGTGCACAGCACATCACAGATGCCTACCGTAGAACAGGCCTACCATGTAGACATGTGCACAGTAGGTCTGCGCCACCTGCAGTCAAACACATTAGGTGCCAAACAACACCAATAGTCCGGCCAATGACACAGATGGGTGTGCATGCCTCTGTGTATGTATGTCTGTGAATGGCTCCGGCATAGCAATATAGCCGTGTCACCATTGTGAACAACAATATGAATGGGTTGTATGTGTGAGGGTGCATCATATGTGTATGGTCAGATGGACGATACCATCAGTGGGCCTGCTATGTGAACATCCATGTCCCCATACACGGATACCTCTGCTGAGGCCAACACCACATTCACACAGGGAGGGATGGCGGTGTGTAGTGCAGCAGCAGACATGTGGGTGGCAGCGGCAATGTATGTACACATATGTGTTACCCACATCAGTTCAGGCAGATATCCATGTGCATGGGATAGCGGTGTGTGTACACATACAGCATTGTGTCGATCAACATCCCAGCACATAGCACCTGCCAGGGCTACAGTGTATGCATGGATGTGTGATACCTGCATGCACCACACACACCCTCAACAAGCAGCGTACAGCATACCTCGCTGGAGGACAGTGTCCACACCATGGTGATAAACATGTGGAATGTCCATTTTCACACAGCTATGACAAAAGCAATGGACAGCCACCCTGCCAATACCGTCAGCCCCTGAGTGGGTCACACCCATTGCCATGTATGTGGCATACCCTGCCATATCATGCAGAGATGACCAGCAAGGCTGCATGAGCTATCACGGTCCCACATGGTGCAATGGACAAAAGGCACTCTCACTATCAACCATACACAGTAGTAATGTGGTGGCGATGCACCCTGTCATGTTACAGGTGCTGTGTGATGCTCTGCACAATGTGTGCGTGTACACGCTATGCATGACCTTTCCTGCCAATGTGTCATGGTTACACATTGCTCCATGTATCACATACGTAACACAGGTGAGCTGGGGCAAGTTGTCCAGCACCGGTACAGTGCTGTGTGGAAGTACATGGCACAACACATGCATGTGCAGGTGTCCATGTGTATGTGTACAGTGCCGCTGCTGACGTTCACAATGGACACAGACGTGATGTGTACTGACATATACACAGTGTACAGGTGAACAGTAGCACAGACGTCACATGGGGACATATGCCAACTGATATGGACATAGGTGCAGCCAGGTACACATGTCCATGGCAGGCTAACATCTACATGGTGCGTGCACAGTGTGATGGGCTGGCACACAGATATGATGTGACACCCAGTGCTCAATGGTGTGAAGCCACAACATCGGCTGTGTCACCGCCACGATGCCCTTCACAGATCACTGTGCAGATGTCGTACATGTCATAGCAATGCATTTCCAACAGTATGCCAGCACAGCAGTGTGAATGTGACCTGCCACCATCATTATGTCTTCCAGATAATGCCACGTTCCCGGCTTCCACCATTTAGCCGACAGGAGGAGGAGGTCATCATACCATACCTCCAGAGTAACTACAACGCCCTGTTCAGCCATGTGCCACAGCAGGCACAAGAACGGCAGGAGATGTGGGAGGAGTTGTGCAGGAGGGTGAACAGCGTGGGCGGAAACAACCGCAGCTACCAACAGATCCGCAGGCACTGCACAGACCTGATCCGGCATGCAAGACAGCGTGCTGCAATCGCCAGGCAACAACGTGGGACAGGTGGTGGGCCACCAACACAGCCCCCACTCACAGCTACAGAGGAGCTCCTGGCTAGTCTGGGGACACCCACGGAACAACACGCAGAAACACCTGCGTCCATCGTGGAGGTGGGTGTCTCCCGGGCTATGATCCTGGTGCTGCCTGGTAAGTCAGTGTTGCATGTTTGTATGATAGGCGTCGTGGGTGTGGGTGTCATAGTACAACACATGATATAGCAATACATGCCAGGTATATGGCCACACAAGATGCAAACCATTGTATGCTATGTTGTGTTAGAGACATGTGCATAGCACATGCAACCACACACATGCATGATGTGTCATGCACAGTGCTGACCGTGGAGATAGTAATGGCTAATGTGTATACCTTTGTGTAATGCCTTTACAGGTATGCGTCTGGCGGTCGCAAGGCCAAGGGTCTGTTGCAGGTAAGTCTGTTGTCAGTCAAGCGCATGTTCCGCTGTTTTGATATTCCCCTTGTGTCTAGGCATGACATGCTCACCTGTGTGTGCCCCCGACACGGTATACAGCTCGCACCACCCGACATACACACCACCCATGTACAGTAGATACACCCGTTACCGTAGAGTGGTATGACACCACACAACCAATTGGTGTGTTACGTGCATTCAGCTATGCATACAATAGTGTAGGTGTTACACAATGGCTGCATGTGTAGTATGCATTGGTATGCCAGTGCAGTATGGACACAGTACCACAGAGTGAGCTGTGATCTGGCCAGAGCACAGGTGTTACCAATGTGACCCATGCCCCTGCATCGGTGCACCGTTGTGACATGGCATGCCATGTCCCATGCAAGGGTTTGGAGGGAGGGGCCCCCCAACCCCAAAATCCCAAAAAATACCTCCCCGGGGGGGAAAGGGTTAACCTCCCCAAGGGGGCCCGGGGTTTTAAAGCCAAAATGTTGCCACCGGGGAAAAAAGGAAAACCAAGAAAACGGAAAGGAAAAAAAGATGTGGAGGGGAGTTTTTTTTTTTTTTGTATTTTCTTTTTTTTTTTTTTTTTTTTTTTTTTTTTTTTTTTTTTTTTTTTTATTTTTTTTTTTTTTTTTTTTTGGGGGGGGGGGGGGGGGGGGGGGGGGAGGGGGGGGTGGGGGGGGGGGGGGGGGGGGGGGGGGGGGGGGGGGGGGGGGGGGGGGGGGCCAATTGAACCCGGGGAAACAAGGGGTTAAAAAGGGGGACCCCGGCACTGAAGCCCACCGGTGAAAAGACACCCTCTCCCGGGCAACAACGGGGGGCCCAAGGGGGTTCCACCAAAACCCCCCCCTGCTGGGGAGCTCCTGGTTTAAGCGGGGGCAAAAAAACCCCGGGCCCCGCGCCCACTAGGGGGGTGCCCTCCCGTGATCCGGACCCGCCCAACATTTTCTTTTTTTATGAACACGTGGGGGGGGTTCAAGAAAACACTGTTAAAAAATACTTTGCCGGTAAGGGCCACAAAATGAAAACCTTTGAACCCTATGTTGGGGTTGGCATGGGGGGGGACAAAACCCACATGCCAAGGGTTCCGCACAGTTTGCCGGGGAATTAATCTTTGAATTTTTGTGAAATCCCAAAACCCCGGGGCCCAGGCCAAAGGGTTGTTGGGGGGCTGTTCCCAGCAAACCCATGTTTGTTTTTGTACCCCCAGGGTTCTAAATGACACCTCCCTTTTGTTCCCCCCCGGGGGGGTTACATACCCCCACTAAAACCCGGGTCTGTTTCCCCCTTTTCGGTTTTGGTGGAATGACCACCCAAAAAATTTGGTGTTTTGTGTTGTTGTCTGGTGTGGTTTTCCTGGCTGTGGTGTTGTTGGTTGGTGGTTGGGTGGTGGTGTGTTGGGGCCGGTTTTAACCAATGGAACCCCCTTTGATTGCAGGGGGCTGATCCCTTCCCTCCTGGGTCTCTGAGCATTGTCCCCAAATCCCTAGTGGTAAATGAGCTTTGTGAAAAGGCAAAAGGAGGGTTTTGGTCACAGGGCCAACACCTGTCCCAAAAGGGGAAACCACACACAAGCCCTTTATCCCGAAAACCAGGTTGATCCTACCCCAACACCTTTCCCAAGTGGGTATCACCTTTGCCCCGACAAATGTGGGTTTCTCAAAGGTGTGGGGAAAACCGATTTTGCCCAGTGAAGGACTTCCTCCCCCGGGGCTTCAGGTCCCTCCCTGGGGAGCACCGGTTTAAGACATAAAATTTCCCGTCCGGGGTCACGCTGGAAACCAAGCTGTTCCGACTGTAAGGGGCCCGGCCCCGGCACCCCCGAGCGGCAAACCAAAGGAAGGGGAAAAGGGGCTTGCAAATTTTTCTGAATTCCTAAATGCCCCAGCACCACATTGGGGAATGCACAACAGCCACTTGCCGAATGTTTGGTGGAATTCATAGGGCCCCTGGTCCCCCAACGCCCATTGGCCACCTTGACCCTGTGCAGGAAACACCAGGAAGGGTGAGGCAAAAAGGGCCCGGGGGCCTTTTGCCGCCCCACCGGGCAGGTACTTCTGCCCCCTAAATGCCCACACGGCGTGTTGGTGAAGTGCATCCCACCTGCTAACCCCATAAACCCTGGGGGGCCCCCGTGGGCGGGGCCCCCTGGGGGTTTTTGTGGGGGTTAGGGGGTTGGGGTTGGGGTGGGTCTGTATTTCCCCCCGGGTGGTTTTTTTTGGCCCCGGGGCGGGGTCACCCCCCCGGCAAACCTGACCCATTCCCCACGTACAGTGGGGTGGGGCATGTGCTAAAGGCAAAACCACCCACAACACGGCCAAAACTGGGGGGCCCCACCAACCCCTTTTTAAACCCCTACAATTTAAATGCCCCCCAAAATACCCCAACACCTTTCCCCCATAATTGGTCCCCCCAGGCCTTTTGGTTCCCCGGCAAATGTTGTTTGGCGCAAATGGGGGGACACCATTTGCCGGTTAAGGACTTTTGATGCCCCCAGGGTGGCAGGTGTGGGGGGGGAAGTAAAATACCTGGGGGGTCGCATGGAAAACCGGCTGTTAATGTTGGGGGGGCCCCCCCGGGAAAACCAGGGGGGGAGGTGGGGTTTTTCTGAAACCGGACAAAAATGACAGCATCCAGGCAGGCGGTGAAAAGCATTTCCTTTTTGGATAGGAACGTATGGTGGTTTCCCCAGGTTGGACCACCATGCCCCGGTGCGGGAACCCGGGGGGGTAGGATGGGACGGGGCGGTGCCCCCCCCTGGGGGGCACGGGGAAATTATTCCCCACGGTGTGGTGGCCCCCCACGGCAGCGGGCAAAACCCACATGGACAGACCCACTCGGGGCCCCTGGACCCCTCCATTAGGGACATGGACACGGAAGGGGACGGGTTGTCCCTCCCCCCGGTGGTTGGCCCCCGGGCAGGCGTGGTCACCACCCCCGGGAAAGGTGAGCCAAAACCCTCACCCCCCAGCCCCGGGGTCCAAGAAATTGACACACAGATTGACGGGCGGTAACACCCCCACCACACGAAAAAGTAGGGCCCCCCGGGAACAAAGGCAGTCAGGGCCTTTCCTTCACATGGCCTGGCACCCTCCCGTGTTGTAGTGTGTGTCTGGCGTTACCCTGTTCCCCAGCACGCCCCACTCATCGCTGGGTTGAGGTGTCTGACAGTCGCCTGTGCCCGTGTTCGCATGGGGCCTGGAGGTGGAATGTGCCCATGTCACCCAGGTCAGACATGGCCGTATGTCGGGCACAGATCACCACGGAGCAGCTGTGCTGTGGAGATCCACAGCCAGTGTCCCCTTGGCTGCACCTTGTGACACATGTCCCAGCAGTGTCATCCCCGCCTTGTGGAACGCTTATGTCCTTCCGAAAGTGCTGCAGGCATCAGGTTAGCTACAGGCCACATGTGCCATTGCAGTCATTGCACTGGTGTGTGATGTGTACAGGGTACAATGAACACCCTGATGTGGTTGCCATTCCATCCAGACCAGGAGGCCACAATGGAATGTCTTCACACCCACATTGCCATTGTGTGTGTTGACAGAGGTTGCCAACAGGTGTGGTAGCCATTACCCTGAACATGTCCACCATCTTTAATGGCGCATCACCCACATGTGAAATTGGGACGAACATGTTCTTCACACTGGGTAGGGCTGCACCTTCTCTGGCATTTGTTAGCAGGCCATGGCTCTGGCACCAGTCAGCCATGTCTATGACGCCCCTAGGTGGATGTAATGTAACATGGGTGCTGGGTATGTCGGCCGGTGCGTAGTCATCTGCATACCTTGTCTGCTACAATCCCCTATGATTGCATGCACATTGGAAGGTCGGATGCTATCTGGCAGGGTGCACAGGAGTGAGCCCTGTGGGCTCCACTGGGTCCAGATATGAGTGTGACAAAGCACCTTCAGCACCAACCCTGTGTGGTGTGACCTCCAACCTGTGTGAGAAGCATCGGGTGACATATGTCCCCACATGTATGCTGGCGAGCCTTTACATGGGTCCCATGTGTAGTGTGCTCTGAAGGCCCCCACCAGGTCATGGTACTGTGTGCAAACCCACATATCCCCATCAATGGCCTTGGTGAACACTCCAGACTGGACGAGCAGGTTCGGGAGGCAGGATCCGCCCTTGACTATGTAGTTGTGGGTATGTTCCGCATTGGCTGTACACCGCTATCTGTAACCATGACCACCTGTATGGACCTCCACACAGCTTTGCACACAACATTTGTCAAGCCTATAGGGTGTGGCTGTTGACAGTCCATAGGAGCACTACCCTGGCATAGTGGGACCACAGATGCCATATGGCATCCATTGGGGACATAGCCCATAGTAAGGCTAACATGACACAGTGGTCGCATGTGTGGGCCGAGGGCCTCAAAGAGGATGGGTAGCACACAGCCAGGGAAACCATCGGTGCCCATTGCTGACGTGTCAAACGCCATAGAGATATGGGATCACCCCAGGCCATATGACATGTTTTGGAGGATACACTTTGGTGGGATGGATATGTTCCCTGTTGGGCATGTATGCATGGAACATGTCCTGTGGTATGCAGACAATGTCTGTGGGTGCAGTGACTGTTGTACCATTCTGGACCATTTCCAGCCATGTCAGTGTGCGCCAAGCATGTCCTTACCCCCGTTAGGAAACCCGCTGTTGTTGTCTCATGTGCCCTCTGCAGTACCACTCCCACGAGCGGACCTGGATGTTGGTATGTGGGGCCGAATGGAGACGCCGGTATGTATGGGTGATGGTTTCTGGTACTGTCATTGCCCTGCCATGTAGTAGCTCCAACTGTTGATGTACAGGTAGTCAGTGGCTGCGTCCACCACACCATGTGCCTACCTGTGGTGGACAAGGTCCTGATGTCATCATGTTTGCATGTTGCAGACATGCATGTGAGTGGTCAGGGAAGGCATTCGGTAGGTGTTTTCCGGTCTGGCCTCTGTTCAACATTGGCATGGAGGACATGTAGGGTACCACACCGGTCATATGATGTGTGTGGTTTTCTGTGGAGAGGTCATCACTGAGGTCCCCCATGCTGGTGTTGGTTACAGTGAGTGGATGACCAGTGGATCCACTATACGGTCTTGCATCACCATTGAGGGCTGTACATCCTGTGTGGGGCCTATCCTCACCATGCGTGATGGGCAGAACTGTCAGACATCCCCCCCCCTGGTATGTATGGTGCATGGCTGTTTAACAGTGGCCAGGTGTGTGAACACCTGGGACTGCTGGCGTATTGTGTTGCGCCATGGGTAATGTTCCCAGGCTATGCATGGGTGGTTCATGTCACACAAACGGTGCTGTTGTGAGAGCATGCCCACTCACCAGTGTCCTCAGGACATCTGTGAAGGTATCCTGTGTATGTGAGGGTTGTCTGTAGCATGCAACAAACTGTAGACCAGTCCTACACATGGTTAATTGTACCTACATATTCCCCGCAGCAACAACAACGCCTGTGGCATGACCGGTTACTGTTGTGTGGCCGGAAACACAGGATGGCCCGCATTCCGGCAGCCATGCCGCCACAGCATGTGTATGCATGTCTGAACTGTGCCGACTCTAAGTGTCTGAGCATCCCCAGTAGGCAGCTGTGTAGATAGACACACAGCACAGTGCACACCGCAGCCGCCTGCAGTAATACCCCGGTGCATGCCTCTATCCCCACGCAACGGCCACGCCTGTGGCATGGCCAGGTTTCTGTTGTGTGGCTGGACACACACGACGGTCCACATTACGCCACCCATGCCGCCGCAACATGTGTATGCATGTCTGCCCTGTGCCGAGTCTAAGTGTCTGAGCATGCCCAGTATGCAGTGATGTACTGATCAGTAGTTACTTGTTATTCTGACTGCAGCACTAACGCAGTTAGTGTACGGCACCTTGGGATGGTAACAGACCGCGTGATCATGCGCACTCTGTCCGAACACCCGAGCGGGCGATTGCCTTTGCAAATGATACCACTCACGAGGGTATGCCTCCTGACAGCGCCTGCTCAGTAAACTCGGTAGCTGCTCTGTAAATGCTTCATACTGTAGTGTGTTCATGTAGATAGGCGAGGTTCGCCCCCGCCCTTCCGTGTGTGTGTGTGTGTGTGTGTGTGTGTGTGTGTCTCTGTGTGTGTGTGTCAGCTGCCTGCGACTGAATATGCTTTTAGACGCCCGCAACACATGCCTTGGCTATTGCCACCTATTGTCTTGGCGGTTGACGCCAGCAGCCTACAAGTATGCCTGTGACAGCGCCTGTTTAGCAAACTCGGTAGCTGCTCTGTAAATGCTTCATACTGTAGTGAGTTCATGTAGATAGGCGAGGTTCGACTCGCCCTTCCGTGTGTGTGTGTGTGTGTGTCTCTGTGTGTGTGTGTGTGTTTCCAGCTGCGCCTGCGACTGCATATGCTTTTAGACGCCCGCAACACATGCCTTGGCTATTGCCACCTATTGTCTTGGCGGCTGACGCCAGCAGCCTACAAGTATGCCTGTGACAGCGCCTGTTTAGCAAACTCGGTAGCTGCTCTGTAAATGCTTCATACTGTAGTGAGTTCATGTAGATAGGCGAGGTTCGACTCGCCCTTCCGTGTGTGTGTGTGTGTGTCTGTGTGTGTGTGTGTTTCCAGCTGCGCCTGCGACTGCATATGCTTTTAGACGCCCGCAACACATGCCTTGGCTATTGCCACCTATTGTCTTGGCGGCTGACGCCAGCAGCCTACAAGTATGCCTGTGACAGCGCCTGTTTAGCAAACTCGGTAGCTGCTCTGTAAATGCTTCATACTGTAGTGAGTTCATGTAGATAGGCGAGGTTCGACTCCCGCCCTTCCGTGTGTGTGTGTGTGTGTGTCTCTGTGTGTGTGTGTGTTCCAGCCTGCGACTGCATATGCTTTTAGACGCCCGCAACACATGCCTTGGCTATTGCCACCTATTGTCTTGGCGGCTGACGCCAGCAGCCTACAAGTATGCCTGTGACAGCGCCTGTTTAGCAAACTCGGTAGCTGCTCTGTAAATGCTTCATACTGTAGTGAGTTCATGTAGATAGGCGAGGTTCGACTCCCGGCCCTTCCGTGTGTGTGTGTGTGTGTCTCTGTGTGTGTGTGTGTGTTTCCAGCTGCCTGCGACTGCATATGCTTTTAGACGCCCGCAACACATGCCTTGGCTATTGCCACCTATTGTCTTGGCGGCTGACGCCAGCAGCCTACAAGTATGCCTGTGACAGCGCCTGTTTAGCAAACTCGTAGCGCTGCTCTGTAAATGCTTCATACTGTAGTGAGTTCATGTAGATAGGCGAGGTTCGACTCCGCCCTTCCGTGTGTGTGTGTGTGTGTGTCTCTGTGTGTGTGAGTGTGTTGCCATTTGCGCCTGCGACTGCATATGCTTTTAGACGCCCGCAACACATGCCTTGGCTATTGCCACCTATTGTCTTGCGGTTGACGTCAGCAGCCTACAAGTATGCCTGTGACAGCGCCTGTTTAGCAAACTCGTAGCTGCTCTGTAAATGCTTCATACTGTAGTGAGTTCATGTAGATAGGCGTAGGTTCGACTCCCGGCCCTTCCGTGTGTGTGTGTGTTTCCAGCTGTCTCTGCGACTGATTATGCTTATAGACGCTCCGCAACACATGCCTTGGCTATTGCCAACTATTGTCTTGCGGGTGATGTCAGCAGCCTACAAGTATGCCTGTGACAGCGCCTGTTTAGCAAACTCGGTAGCTGCTCTGTAAATGCTTCCTACTGTAGTGAGTGCATGTAGATAGGCGTAGGTTCGACTCCCGGCCCTTCCATGTGTGTGTGTGTGTTTCCAGCTGCCTCTGCGGATACACATACTATTATACGCTTCGCAACACATACCTTGCCTATTGCCAGCTATTGTTTTGGCGGGTGATGTCACCAGCCCAGAAGTATGCCTCTGTCAGCGCTGTGCTCAGTAAACTCGGTAGTGCTCTGTAAATGCTTCATACTGTAGTGAGTTCATGTAGATAGGCGAGGTTCGACTCCGGCCCTTGGCGTGTTTGTGTGTGTGTGTTTTGCAGCTGCCTCTGCGGATGTACATGCTTTTAGACGCCGCAACACATACCTTGCCTACCAGCCGCCATTCCTGTACGGTTGTTGTCACCCACCTGTACATGTGCCTCTGCTGGTGGTGTGCTCGGTGGTCCACGAAGCGCATACCATACCTGTGTTGTACGCTTGTGCGGTTGGGTATGTGGGTGTGGTCAATCACCATGCGCCACATGTGTGTGTGTGTCCATGCTCCCAGCTGCATGGGTTCATAGGGTATGGCTTTGAGGTTTACGCGTAACACCCATATCCTGGCGCCATCCTTGTGTTTGTGGATGGTGGGACGCAGATCGTGTACTGCTTGTGTGCTTCTTCTGGTCGGCGACCTCCGTGTTCTCCACGTGTACCCTACTATGGTGTTGTGGGTTGCTGCTGTGTACATTACACTCACGGGCCTGCCGGATGTGCTCGTGTGTACCTCTTTCTTTGTATATCTATGTACCTATGTTGTGGCCGCATCGCTGCTCTCCCATGGACAGCCGCCTTCCACATGTATCGCATATTTGCACGGCTGACACATATAACTGTGGTACTTTGCATATCCACACATTGTCCATGCACTGTCCGTATTCCAGAACACCTCATAGACATCGCTGGATTACATGGCAGACAGCTATCCTTGCTGTCCTTACACTTTACCCATACATGACATACACCTTGTGTGTACTTGCCTATTTATGGTGTGTGTATGTCTATGTGTGCTGTATGCATGGCCGTGTGTGTGTCCCACTATAGCCATGTGTGCAGCTGTCGCCACTATGGGTATCCTTGTGGCCCGCTGTCACATGTGCACGGCTGCACATACCTGCAGACTGTACTACCCTGAGACGGCAGCGCCTTACATCGGCCGGTGCCCTAGGCTGTGGCCCTACATGGCACACGCCAGCACAACACATGGTGCACCCATCTTGATATACCTACGTGACACGCCTACTAGACAGGTGTCCCTACTAGGGCAGCGGCCTGGGCAGCCGCAGGATTGGCGATGCCTACGGCCGCCTATGGGCACATCACAAGGCACATGTCTACAGTCGGTGTTTTACGACGTCTAGGGTATTACACCACAGGAGGGACCTCCACAGCTATGCTGAAGAATGCGCATGTAGATAGATTAGTAGGTGGAGGTTTGGCCACACACCAGGGCTGACCGATGGATAACTGTTGAGGCATCCTTTGTGAAGCAGGTGGAGCGAACACCCGTAACGGGAATGTAGTGTAGATGCAGATGTAGGGTTAACATACATTTGTCTACTCTGTCAGTTCTGTACCATTGTATTACAGTGATATGCTATGCATATCTTCCATATACATTGTTAGGTCTCTGATCGCTGGGGTCGGCATAGTACAATATCATGTAATACGGTGTTCATAGGATGCCTTCTGAATTGTTGACATACGGTGTGTCGTTAGCAGTGCGTCTGTGCTTTCTATGCTGTGGCTACATGTTCATTGTTCGCATAGAAAGTGACAAATGGAAGTGTACGTGTGGATACTTAAAGCCTGGATGCTCCCATGTTATGTGTACGTCTCACGTGGCCTACGGGTGATAGCGCATACATGTCTAACCTTTGTATACCATGTGTGACCTGCCGTGCACGAAATGTTTACGCTGACTGTTCCATCTACCTATGTGTGACATGGTTTGTGGCCATAGGGTGCCAGCGGTCTTTATTGTTGAGCATGTGTTTTCCATGGTCAATTGACATCAATCCTATTAATCCACTGAAGGATGTCTTTCATTGGTGGGAACGCCATGGTTCGACCATCGTATGTCTTTCCCAGCTGACGCTGATATTGTGCCATTGGTATGGTTCTACAGGTCACCCATCTGTTCTGCTGTATGGAAGCCGCGGCGATCCCCATTAATGTGCTGGCGGATTAAGTGCCGTGATACTCCGCATCTGCCCAGCGGTCTGGCTTTGTATGGGGAGTGTCTACTGTAGTCCCTATCTGTATTTCCTGGGTTATGCCTTGTAACAGCTGTGGGATTCCCCCAGGTTTGCAGCTATGGGTGCCATCTTGGCCCCACGCTTGTCCATCTATGGGAACCGCCTACTGACACTAGTATAGGGCTGTACACATTACACAGCTGCATTCATCATTTTCCGCTGGATGATTGCCATTATTAGTGCGGAGTAACGATATGCCATGCCCACGCCCCTCACACGGGCGGACAACGAATCATCTGCCAATCCACGCCGAGACCCATTTTTGCATACCCACGATCCCATGTCTGCAACACTCGACAGTACCCATTGCACATCCTTCATGTGTGCGGAATGGATGTGAACGCACGCCTATTGACACGACGAGCTGGGGAGTCCTATTCATATGTCCTGCATGTCATGGACACTTGTCATCACCCTTGTACACGCTTGTGGTGCCCATATCTACCTGTGCCGTAGTCACGGCTGTCACTTCTTCTGGTTCGCACGATAGCAGCCTGTCGCCAACACCTATGGACAAATATGTGGGTCCTACTATGGACACCGATGTGCATATGTAAAGTGTAGAACATGTTGGACCGTGTCCATTCGCCAGTGGTTTTGACTGCCGCTGTATGTTCCCCAGTCCCTGATGTCTGTTTGCCTACCCATGTTATGTAGTGCTACGGAACCCGTGTCCTTCCACAATTAACCCATATGGTGTTACTGTAGTCCTGCAGGTTGGCAACTGCTTTATGTAATCCTCAGAGGTCCCATTGTGAACTATCCGCCACTGTATTGCCATAATAACACAGCCGGTACATGTAGAACCCATTTATTCATGACAGGATGTTCTTATGAGTGGGAACGCCATACTTTAAGCATGCTATGACCTTCCTAGTTGACGTTGTTGGAGAACGATTAATATGTGTTACACAGGTCGCCTGTATGTTCCGCTGGAGTGGAAGCGGTGATCCCCATAGACTTGCTAGCAGCTTGGTTGCTGTGTACGCCGATTCGCACGGCTGGATGGATGTCTATGGAGTGTGTCTACTGTTGTTTCCAGCTGTATTTCCTGTGTTATGCCTTGCTACAGCTGTGTAATTTCACCAGGTTTGCTATTCTGGGTGCCATCTTGTCCGCACGCTTGTCCAGCCTTGGGAAATGCCTACTGACACTGGTGTATGGCTGTACCCATTTCACACCTGCATGTTGCATTCTCCGTGGATGATTGCCATTATTGGTGGGGGTAAGCCATGTTCTGTACCCACATCCCTCCCACGGGCGGACAATGGATCCTCTGCCAATCATCTCCGACACCCATTTCTGCATACCCAAGATGCCATGGCTGCAACCCTCGACAGTAGCCATTGCAAATCCTCCATGTGTGCGGAATGGGATGTGGACGACATGTGTGGACTCGACAATCTGTGGATGTCTGTGCATATGTCCCTCATTTCATGGACAGGTGTCATCAACCTTGAACACGCTGGCGGTGCATTTCTGCTGCTGTGCCGTAGTCACGGCTGTAGTTCATCTTGGTCTCCTCGCAGAAGGAGAAATTTTTGGGTCCTACAATGGACACAAATGTGCATATGTAAAATGTAGAACATGTTGGACTGTGTCCATCTGGCCAGTGGTTGTGACCGCTGCTGTATGTTCTTGAATCGCGGATGTGTGTTTGACTACACATATTATGTTGTGCTACGAAACCCGTGTCCTACTACGATTAACCCAAATGGTAATGATGTCATGCTGCAGGTTGGCAACTGCTTTAGGTAATCCTCAAAAGGCCCAGTAGGACGTATACGCCACTGTATTGTCAATATAACACAGCCGGAACATGTATACCCTATTTATTCATTTACGGATGTTCGTTATATGCGGGAACGCCAGTGTTGAAACATCCTATGACCTTCCTAGTTGAAGTTGTTTGTGTGCCATTAGTATATGTTCCACAGGTCGCCCATTTGTTCCGCAGTATGGAAGCGAGTGATCCTCATGTTGTTGATGGCAGATCCAGTGCCATGTACGCCGGTATTCGCACGGCAGTCTGTCTTTGTATGGGGAGTGTCTACTGTAGTCCCTATCTGTATTTCCTGTGTTATGCCTTACTGCAGCTGTGTAATTCCATCAGGTTTCCAGTTATAGGTGCCATCTCGGTCGTACACTTGTCCATCCATGGGAATTGCCTACTGACACTGATATAGGGCTGTACAACACTCACACCTGCTTTTACCATTATCCGTGGATGCTTTGCATCATTAGTGGGGAGTAAGGCACGTGCTATACCCGCATCCCTCCACGGGCGTAACAACGGATTATCTGCCAACCAACATCGAGCCCCATATCTGCATACCCAGGATCCCATGGCTGCAACCTCCACGGTACCCATTACACATCCGTCATGTGTGCGGACTGGGATGTGGACGCACTTCTATGGACACGACAATCTGGGGATTTCTGTTCATATGTCCTGCATTTCATGGACAGTTGTCCCCAACCTTAAACACGCTGGTGGTGCATATGTTCAGCTGTGCCGCAGTCACGGCTGTCACTTCTTCTGCGTCGATGGCAGCTGGTCGATGCTGCGAATGGATCAATTTTTGGAGTCCTACAATGGACACCGATGTGCATATGTAAAGTGTAGAACGTGTTGGACTGTCACCATCTGGCCAGTGGTTGTGACTGCTGCTGTATGTTCCCGAATCGTGGATGTCTGTTTGACTACCCATATTATGTATTACTTGGCCTGTCTATGTCCACGAGGCGGTAAGCGGAAATACAGCAAAACCACGACAATGGAGCCTAGTACCAGAACAGTCACAACTAAACAAAGCAAAAGGTACTAGTGGAAGAAAACGGCTCCTTTTTTTCTTTTTTTAGCAGCTTTATTAACAAAAGTAACGAACCAAGCAGCAACACGTAGTTTCAGCAAAACACTCCAAACACATTAACGCCATGTCTCCACACCTGCGCTGCTTGAATACACTTCCTCAGATGCACAATACTACAAGCTCTTCCCCTTCTGCTTAAATACTATTGCTGATTGAATAATTAATCCTAATAATACAATAATTACTTAATTGCCATATTCTTCATATATTATACTATACATCACATTTACAAAGTGCCTTCATGTCTACCCTTGAAATCATGTTACAATTTATTACATTCCTGCTCACAACATTTTCTATAATTAATTATCAACTTTTATTCATGATATTCAAAACATTAAAATTTGACATTTTATATACAAAAATCTAAACATATAAAATATATCTACAATAATATATACAAACATACAAGTAAAAACATCCAATGCCCTCTGGTGTCTGGATGAACACATTACAACCACTGTTTTCACAGTTATGCCCAAACTTAATACACTTCAAAGTTTACCCAGGTTCAAATTCATTTCTTACAGATACCCTTTCCCATAATTATCCTGTCACTTCTTTTTACCTTTTTTCCACAAAATAGTGCTGATTAATTATATATTTAATTATCTTTAATAATGTCTCAGTATCTTTAATCCCGTTATAAATTTTCCAACTCAGAGCTTCGCTGCTCTTATTTTCAATACTGGGGCCAAAGATACATAATTATTCAACCCTGGTGGGTTATAAGCTTCCAAATGAAGTTGCCATAATAACTCTTTGTACTCAATTGTCTCCTCCCATTGTCCACCACGTATATCTTTGTTTACTACCTCTAACACAAAGAAGGTATAATCAGCTTCTTCACATTTTATTTTATGCTTGTACAGAGCATTACACATATCTTTTGTCTTCATCTCATAGTTATGCAGATAGATTCTATCTCTTAGTCTTCTTTCAGACTTCCCCACATAAAATGCCTCACATTTCTTACAAATACTTAGGTATATTATACCTTTTGTTTGACAATTAACATATTGCTTACTCTGCACTAATATGTCCCTACTTTTCACATAAATTTATATCTTTATTGCAAATATTCGGCACTGGGAGCACCTCCCACATTTATATGTGCCTTTTCTCTCCCTGGAAGTATTGTTTTCCTTAATTTTTCTTTCAAACAAATTTTTCAAATTTCTCCCTTTTCTATATGTACATTTCAAGGGTTGTATAAACAGACTTCTTAAATCAGAGAATTCACCAAACTGTACCCATTCTTCCTCCACTATTCTTTGTATGACCTTAGCCTCCCCACTATAATCTGTTATAAAGTTATTTCTTAACTCAAAATTGTTTTTGTCGAGGTTGGTCACCTTCTCAAGGTCATCTTCCTGTCCTAAAATAGGCCGATATTTGTCCACTCTTCCTTCCCTTACTTCCTTCTCAATTTCATCTATTAATTTCCTTGTAGCCTCTATCTAAAAACATCCCTCTTAGTTTCATACACTCTTCCTCATAATCACTGTCCCTAGAGGTCATCCAACTACCTCGAACATACTGCCCTTTTACTATTCCCTTTTAGTGGTGGTGTGTGTGTGGAAATACAGCAAACCTTGGGTCCTGGTCATCTTCATAACAGACATTATTGCATATATATCAGGCCAAAACAGACAATGACACTAAAGATACACTCCACAGTCAAATGATACAGAGCTCTTTCACCCACTGACATGAGGCATCGCCGGAGTACAAAATACATTGATAGTCGCCCTTATACACTTCCTTCAGAGTCAGTTCAAGTCACTTAATCAATAAACCTGCTCATAGTTAAGTAGACAGTGCTCCAGGTCTTGATGATAACGTGACATATACTGATCAGTGTTGCATACATTACTTAATGGAAACAATAATACACCAACGATGTGTTAATGTATCTACAATATTGGTAAATACAATCAGTATCCGGACACATAGTTGATAATTGTTGAGAGTGCACCTTAGGATGTAGTGTGTTGATCAGGTTATTGTATATCGATGTGTATATTAGTAGCATTACGATAACAAAGCATGGAATCAATAGGTACTATTTAAGCATATATTTCACAATTGTGAATGTAAACGGTGGAGGAGACATCCGTAACCTTCTCTGGTTCCACTGGATCACACACGCACGCACACCGCATGTCCGGATTGTGTGTTACGCGCGCCGCATACGCATATCCGTATTCCGCTTATATATGTTTACAGTGTCTGTGTGGTTACGTGTTTTATGCTACTTGTGACTATTCCGTAACATATGTCTGATCCGTTGACGGACGGTGCAGAAAGCACTGACAGCTTTATATATGTAACGGTGTTTGCAGCATGGACGCTTTACGCACACGCACATCTATATGTTCTATAGTCATGATTCCAACGTGACTGCAGTCACGCTTGAGACTTACTGTGACCAGTGCACGTTAGCTGTTCGTTGTCATTAATATGCATACCCGTGGTACCTATGTACATTTGCATATCACCCCCGCACACACGCACGTCACAGGCATCCATTCCCCTGCTGGGAAAGGTGCGGTACTGCATGTTGAACATTCCTAATTCCCTCGCCATGGCCCAGGATGCATATGTCGTCACCACAGGGCTGTTCAGATGACAGCTGCTTATATCCCATATGCATACAGGCCTTCATTGTCAGGGTGTTGCTGTGGTGCTTTGGGTTTGGTCTTGTCCGCCCACAGTACGGACCGCCCTGACCCTGTACGAATGTTAGATGAGTCACATGGGCACGCTTTGTCCGTGTCCATGGTACTATGTCACGCCCCCAATTAGTCTTAACCGTGCCGAATGTCCGTGTATCCGTTGTAGATCTCGTATACTAATTGCACACGGTCTGATCGGTAACCTACTGCCATTACTAACCCTCCGTATGTATGGGCTGTGTCGCAATATTACAAGGGTTTGACATTGCGTGACGACGCTCACTGAGCCACAGACATGTCCGTTGCTTTTTGGCCCGGTTCCGCTGTGCTACACACATTTAACATGGCGTAACAGGTTGAATAGCTCAGACACGAGGACATCGGGTTGTCCGTCGCTGTCTATTATTAAATGTCTCTGTGGAGTTTGTTTCACAAAGCGACACATTGTCGGCATTGTTAACGGACATCTCGCGCAGTACGCCCCCACCGACGCTGGTGACGATGTCTGCCTTTGGCCGCGAACAGGCATTATGCTGTGCCATTCTGTCTGCGGATATATGGTTTCCTTCCTTACGTAGATGATGTGCCATACTAGCAATGACCCTAGCGATGACCCGCGTCTAGGTGTGGGTACTGCTGTATTACCCACGAGAAGAGTGGCCTTAGGGTAAGTGGTGACCTAGGCAGAGGTTGCCACCGATACGCCACCCGCTACCCCCCTCCTGGTCTACCTACACCACATAGAGTCTGGAAAGGTGCCCCATGTATACCAACACCCTAGTCCGCTACCTACTTGGCCTATGCCTAAGGCCGGCTATGTGTGTGGTCCCTTGGGCATCGGACTCGAACGTGGCACGCCTGCCGCTGGTATGTCCAGCATTACCCACATCCGGCCGCAAGGCAGTTAACACAACATCCATGGGTCCACATGGTGTCCCAGCTGTGCACTCCGGGAACTCTATGGGGAATTTAACCCACACTTCGGACAGCTGTGTAATCCTAGCCTCACCTCAGGATACGCATCTGAGTAGTAGCACAGGGCGACTGTAGTCACACTCCACATAGATGGTGCCTCCACTGACCCTGGGTATTACCATACCATTAGTTTGACAAGCCTTATCTGCAAAGCCATGGAGATGGATCATAATGGGACACATAGATGAGGACATAGGGGACCCGTGATACTTTGGATACAACCCAGTTTAGCTTGGTCATAGTCAGATCATGCCCTTTACACGTGTTTCACTTTGTAGAATCAGTCACCAAGGCCATTGCTGAGGGTAAACCAGTCCATACAGCCTACCTCAACCCGCAGAGGCCGCCGACACAATACCCCCTCGGGTATACTTGATGAACCCGTCATCTTGAATGTAAGTCCATACATCGCCCTATGGGTTGCAAACGGGCTAGGTCACAGAACACACATGGCCATAGTTGCTGGCGCCATGTCATACTCACAGCCAGTCACAGGTGGTGTCCCATGGGGCTCAGTCCTGGGTCCACTATTTCCAGCATCTACGCTTCCAATGTACACGCACACACAGGGGGTTATGGGTGACAATGTTTGCATACGACTGCAAACCGGATGCCAAGGTCAGACACACATCTGACACAGATATCCTTCAGGAGTGCCTCACAGATGTGGATAAGTGGTACCAGAGACATGTCCTACAGCTAAATGCCAGGAAATGCATAGGCATACCCTTCGGGATGAACAAGGTTACCCCGAGCTACCATATAGGTGGCAGTCCACTGAACACGGAGGGGGTTACCAGTGATCTGGGGACACGTGTTGTTGTTAACCGGTCGTTAGACACACATGTTGCTAACATAGTTGGGTAGACCTTCCACATTGGCCACATCATCATGAAGGGATTCACATCTAGATCAGGGAGGTCATTGTCCCCTTGTACTCATCACCAATAGACCTATGATTGGGTACAATGCCCGCACAGAATGTATCTGACCCAACACCTGCAGCAGCTGGAAAGGCAACAACAGTTCTTCGACAAACGGATGCAGGGTCTCAGGTATATGTGTTATACTGACCGACTGAAAGTATTCCAGCTGTATACAGTTGCATACCAGTTGCCCAGAGGTGACCCGTGCCTGGCATGCACGGCTAGGTCGAACCCAGATCTGATGACTATGCTTCACGTAAATAAGGTAGATCGCTCAGAACCACAAGGGCAGCTGACGCACACCTTGACACTGTCATTAATCGAACGTGTTGTTGGGACGGATTCATCACCCGGACACTCACTATGCTGTGGAACGACATCCCAGTACATGTAAGGGCAAGCACCTCGCTGGCCTTCTGTTAGTATTTACACATGGATGTCTGCATTGATTTATTTCTGTAACCTTGTAAATGAATGTTACATTAGCACATTGTGAATCTTTACATTTCGTTGGTCTATTTTACAGTACTCATATTCATACGGTTTATGTGTATATATTATGGTTCATTCATATTACTAGGTGTCTGCAGTTCTGTTAATATATTGGCACAATCCGTAGGACATATACATGTAGCTTACACAGTCAGAGATTTGGAAAACATTTTCTGTTGGTTCATGTTTCATATATGTACATATTTTTCCATTTTCCGGTGAATACTGTACCTTTCGGAGCCATCTCTGTTGTCCTCACTGTGTGGGATGTGTAACCCAAGTAAGGTTTGTTCGCTTGTCTGCCTTTAAGGCATGTAATTAGTACCTAGCACATCTAATGTACCAACCAATTAATGCTTGTAAATTTAGTAGGTTGAACTACATTGTATGTAGTCTGAATAAGTCTGCTTATGAAGCAGACGGTGTGCTCCAATACACTATGGTGACTGCCTTTAATTGTTGGTGTGCTCTGGTTGGTCACTGACGGTCCCTACAGTACCTCGTCTTTGCTTTGGACTTCATCGGCTGGTTGTCTGTGTTTCTTGTATGGGGAATGTCAACTGTAGTCCCTATGTGTATGAGTTGTGTAATGCTTTACTACGGCAGTGTAATTCCACCGGTTTGCATTTATGTGTGCCATCTTAGTCATACGCTTGTCCATCCATGTGAATTGCCTACTATACACTGGTATGGGGCTGTACACATTTCACACCTGCATTTTGCATTCCCCGGAGTATGGTGTGCATTATTAGTGGAGAGTGACGCATGTGTTACGACACGCCCCTCCCACGGGCGGACAAAGGATTGCCTTTGAAACAACACCGAGGCCTGATTCTACATACCCAGACTCCCTTGACTGCAACAGTGGACAGTACCCATTACACATCCTTCATGTGTGCTGCAGTGTGATGTGGACGCAGCTGTATGGACCCGATACCCTGGGTATTTCTGTGCATGTGTGCTGTAGTTCATGGACAGCTATCATCAACATTGAACACGCTATGCGTGCCTATGTGTACCTGTGACGTGGTGACGACAATTAGATCACATGAGTAATGCAGGAAGCTAGCAGGCATGCTCTGAACAGAATTTTTGGGTCCTACAATGGACACCGATGTGCATTTGTCAAGTTAGATGTTGCTGGACTGTGTCCACCTGCCCAGTGCTTTTCACTGCTGGTGTATGTTCCCAATCGCTGATGTCTGTTTGACTACCCATTCCACATGGTGCTACATAACCGCCGCGTTAGTACTGTGAACAAATGACATACATCCAAAGATGGTGGTTACCAACTGCTTCATATAAACCTCAGACATCCCAATGGGACATATCCGTCACTATATTTCCAATATAACACCACCAGAACATGTTGCTTACCTATGCATTCATGTAACCATGTTGTCTTCGTAGGTGGGAATGCCATAGTTTACACATCCCACGTGACGCTGTGTGAGTGCCATTGGTATGTGTTCCACAGGTCGCACATCTGTTCCGCTGTATGGTAGCGGTGCTCCTCAGTCTGTTGCTGGCAGATTGAGTGCTGTGTACGCCGGTGTTGGCACGAGAGTCCGCTCTGTATGTGGAATGTCAACTGTGGTCCCTATGTGTATTTCCTGTGTCATGCCTTACCGCTGCTATGTCATTTACCCGGCTTGCAGTTGTGGGTGCCATCCTGGCCATACGGGTGTCCATCCATGACAATTGCCTACTGGACACTAGTATAGGGCTGTACACATTCCACACCTACATTTAGCATTCTCCGAGTATGTTTTGCATTATTAGCGGGAGTAAGGCAGGTGCTACGCACACATCCCTCCCACAGGGCTGGAGGAAGGATTGCCTGCGAAACAACACCGAGCACAGAGTCTACATACCCAGAATCCCTTGACCGCGACAATTGACAGTACCCATTACACATCCGTCCTCTGTGCGGAAGTGTGATGTGGATGCAGTGCTATGGACCCGGTACCCTGTGTAATTCTGTGCATCTGTGCTGCATTACATGGACAGCTATCAGCAACATTAAACACGCTTATGTGCATATGTGTACCTGTGACGCCAATGAGTTCACTTAAGTGTTGAAAGAATGCGGCATTCCTGTCTTTAGACAAATTTTGGGTCCTACATTGGACACCACTGTGCATATGTAAAGTGTAGAGCTTGTCGGACTGTGTCCTTGTGAGAAGTGGGTTTCACTGAGACTGTGTGTTCAGGAATCGCGGATGTCTGTTGGACTACCCATTCCACATGGTGCTACATAACCAGGTGATGTAGTACTGTGGACAAATTACATACATCCAACGATGCTGGTTAGCAAATACTCAATTTAAACCGCAGACGCCCCACTGGGACATATCCGCTACTGTATTTCCACTATAACACCACCAGAACATGTTGCTTACCTATGCATTCATTTAACCATGTTGTCTTCATAGGTGGGAAAGCCATAGTTTACATATCCTACTTGACATTGTGTGTGTGCCATTAGTATGTGTTCCACAGGTCGCACATCTGTTACGCTGTACGGTAGCGGGTGCTCCTCAGTCTGTTGCTGGCAGATTGAGTGCTGTGTACGCCGGTGTTGGCACGACGGTCCTGCTTTGTATGTGGAATGTCAACTGTAGTCCCTATGTGTATTTCCTGTGTTATGCCTTCCCGCGGCTATGTCATTTACCCGTGTCTGCAGTTGTGGGTGCCATTCTGGCCATACGGGTGTCCATCCATGACAATTGCCTACTGGACACTACTATAGGGCTGTACACATTCCACACCTACATTTAGCATTCTCCGGAGTATGGTTTGCATTATTAGCGGAGAGTAAGGCAGGTGCTACGCAGAAATCCATCCCACAGGGCGGGTGAATGATTGCCTGCGAAACAACACCGAGCACAGAGTCTTCATACCCAGAATCCCTTGACCGCAACAATTGCCAGTACCCATTACACATCCGTCATGTGTGCGGAAGTGTGATGTGGATGCAGTTCTATGGACCCGGTACCCTGGGTTTTTCTGTGCATCTGTGCTGCATTACATGGAGAGCTATCAGCAACATTAAACACGCTTGCGGTGCATATGTGTACCTGTGACTACAATGAGTTCCGTTAGGTGATTAAAGAAGGCGGAAGAGCTGTCTTTAGACAAATTTTTGGGTCCTACAATGGACACCACTGTGCATATGTAAAGTGTAGAGCTTGACGGACTGTGTCCTTGTGAGCATTGGATTTCACTGATACTGTGTGTTCAGGTATCGCGGATGTCTGTTTGACTACCCATTCCACATGGTGCTACATAACCAGCTGATTTAGTACTGTGAACAATTGACATACATCCAAAGATGCTGGTTACCAACTGCTTCATATAAACCGCAGACATCCCAATGGGACATATCCATCACTGTATTTCCAATATAACACCACCGGAACATGTTGCTTACCTATGCATTCATTTAACCATGTTGTCTTCATAGGTGGGAATGCCATAGCTTACATATCCTACTTGACGTTGTGTGTGTGCCATTACTATGTGTTCCACAGGTCGTACATCTGTTCCGCTGTACGGTAGCGGTGCTCCTCAGTCTGTTGCTGGCAGACTGAGTGCTGTGTACGCCGGTGTTGGCACGAGAGTCCGGCTCTGTATGTGGAATGTCAACTGTGGTCCCTATGTGTATTTCCTGTGTCATGCCTTACCGCGGCTATGTCATTTACCCGGTTTGCAGTTGTGGGTGCCATCCTGACATACGGGTGTCCATCCATGACAATTGCCTACTGGACACTACTATAGGGCTGTACACATTCCACACCTACATTTAGCATTCTCCGGAGTATGTTTTGCATTATTAGCGGGAGTGAGGCAGGTGCTACAAGACACATCCCTCCCACAGGGCGGAGGAAGGATTGCCTGCGAAACAACACCGAGCACAGTGTCTACATACCCAGAATCCCTTGACTGCAACAATTGACAGTACCCATTACACATCCGTCATGTGTGCGGAGGTGTGATGTGGATGCAGTTGTATGGACCCGGTACCCTGGGTATTTCTGTGCATGTGTGCTGCATTACATGCACAGCTATCAGCAACATTAAACACTCTGGCGGTGCATATGTGTACCTGTGACGACAATGAGTTCAGGTACGCATTGAAATAAGACATAATTTGGTTCTTTCCACAATTTTTGGGTCCTACAATGGACACCACTGTGCATATGTAAAGTGTAGAGCTTGTCGGACTGTGTCCTTGTGAGCAGTGGGTTTCACTGATGCTGTGTGTTCAGCAATTGTGTATGTGTGCTTGACTACCCATACTGTGTTGTGCTACAGGAAACATGTCTTCCGACACCAGAAACCAATGCTATACATCCATTGTTGCAGGTTAACAACCACTTTCATACCATACCCAGAGGTCACGATTGGGAGGTATTGCCACTTTATTATCGGAACAACACCCCAGACTGTGTACATCATGGGAACTTTAGGCCAGTCTTACCGCCATTTCCAATTGTAATTGGCAGACACATGTCAATACATGTATGATAACACATATTGTCATGCAGAAGTTGATCTATGTTATTTGGACATTGGCTTCTGCTTTTGGCATCCGTTGCTGTGAGTGTTGCCAGTTAACATACACATTGCTTGCTCAGAGGCAGACTACACACTACTGCGCAGTACTGTGGTCTCCTTTAAGGACCCTGAGCCAGTGGTCAATGGTACAGCAGCCACTGCATCAATCACATTTGCCATCTACCAGTACCTACAGGACTGCATGTACCAGGCATTCACTTACCCAACTGTGGTTCATTGTACCAATGCCAAGCGTCCAGTGTGGTGTACCCCAGCCATACACATGATGTACAACACGAGGAGGTGGCTACTACAGGGTGGAGCAGACACCTTGTGAGGTGTGACACCCTTGGTCATCATATGTGTAGAGTTACACAATGTCATGGGATTGTCCAGGGCACATTCCACAGATATACCTACATGGACCTGGCTGACAATCATACCACCTTCAGTTGCTATACTCGACACCTGTGAGGTCACTACCACATATGCTCTGACTGGGTTCACATAGAGGTGGGGTTTACTCAACATACACACATTGCCGACATACAGGCTGACAGGTCCAGTGAGGACATCTCCACACCCTCCACCACACATGTGGAGATGTCTGTACCAGCGGTTTGTGGTCACCAAATGTTCTGTGACACACAGGTGGGACATGCTCTCTCCAGGGTAGTGTGAATAGCATCCATGAGACCAGATGGTGAGCCCGCTGTGTACTCCAGTATCTCATTTGGGATTAGGACCCACAGTTAGGACAGCTATTTCTTTATAGCCTCACCTCAGGTAGAGTGCCCAGGTTGTATCGCATGACAACTGTATTCCCACATCACAGGGCCAATGCCTCCACTGAGGCTGGTTATTACTGTCCCAGTACCCTGAGGAGACCTATCTGCATAGACATGGGGTGGGATCATACTGCGGTTCGTACATGACTGCATAGGGGACATACATACTTCGATCCCACACGGTTTCTCTTGTTCAGGGCGGTTCATGCCTTTAAGACATGGTTGACATTTTGGACGGTCACCCAGCCCATTGCTGGGGTGTTGCAGTCCATACAGCCTACCTCGTCCTGGCAAAGGGCTTCATAACATTACCCCCTCAGGTAACGTTAATGAAACCATTGGCTGGGATGTGAACATGTACATCACAGAATGTGTTGTAAACTGTCTATGTGACACAACCCACATGGTCATAGTTGCTGGCTGCATGTCAGACCAACTGCCTGTCACAGGTGGTGTCCCATGGTGCCATTCCGTGGGTGCACCCTGTCATACATCTACATTTCCACGGTACAGGCACACACGGCGGTGTTATGGGTAACATTGTTTGTAGATGCTTGCAGAACAGATGCCATACTGGGACGGACATCTGACACAGATATCCTTCAGGGGCCTCCCGGATATGCATATCTGCTGTCAGGGACATGTCCCACAGCTGACTGGTACATAATGCAAAGTCATACCTGTCGAGGGTAGTAGGTCACCCCTGTACAACGTATAGGTGGCTGTCCACACAGCACAGGGGTGACTACCAGGGATCAGGGACAGGGTTTGTCGGTCGCCTTTCATTCAACACACACATTGCTATCGTGGTTCTGTGGGACTTCTACATTGACCACCTGTATGTGCAGGGAGTCACATCTGACTTCACAGCCCGACACGCATACACGGTCACTATATAGCATAGAACTTCACTTATTTGCCTAAGTATGAGCTTATTGTTGTGGCAGTTTGGTAGCTTATTCTGTTTCTTGGGACATTTAGGTATTTCAGTTACGGAGATAACCGATTCAGGCTACAATTACATTAAATACGGAAATCATTATGACCTACACTCTTCGCACACTTCCCGCTTTTAATGCTTTCTTTCGAACACGATGCCAATACAGGGACTGCCCTCGCAAACTGGGACGGTTGGTGACCTTAGTCGCTACTCCTGTGTCGGTGCGGCGTGCTGACATGCTGCTATACACCTTCTCTGACTATGCACACTCACAGTACATTGCTGTACGGACACGGTATTACGCGTATCCTTTGTTCCTTGGACAGGTACATTTCGGCCGCGTGGGTTTTATTTGCTTCTCTGTTTAGTTGGGACGGGTACTTTGTTGCATACTCTGCGGACATTTCATTCTGCACGGGCCATGGCTGCAGCCATTTCTATTCTGGGCGGACTATGGCAGACAGCACGTTAGGTTGCTCTTCGCCTGCCTGCTTAAACACGCCTACTGACGCATCCTACTTGGGCTCGCTCACGTACACTACGCACATGCCTGTGGTTACGGTGCACTCTCATTAATATGCATATGGCGCTACTGCGCCGGCTATGCAATGCACCGCCGGCGCAAGCCTTACGCCGGCCTTGCGCCGAGCTTCATGAATCCCGGGGATAATTTATATACAAGAATTACTGGTTTTATATGCCCTATGTCAAACACAGTTTAATGTGTATATATATATATATATATATATATATATATATATATATATATTTTAGTATTTACATTGATATTGTTTGTATATATGTTAGATGTTATATAAGGGTTTATTGTTTACAGTTTATTTTTCTCATTTCAATAGTGTTATTTGTGCTATTAAGCTTCACATTGATGATGTAGATGCCCATATACATTTGGGTTTCACCACATGGCATCCCAGTCATAGTCACTTATAAGTGATTATGCATGAAGGATTTTGGTTATATATTGGGCTTGCCATTTGTTTTATTTATTTATTATATTAATGCTCTGTGTATATATATTTATTTATATATTAAGCAACCAATTCACTCATCATTATATGATATATACAACCAATATTATATACCCTTGATTCATGACCAAACATATAATAATAGCTCTTAACTTAGTCAACCCAGCTCAATGCTTTGTAAATCAGCTTATTCACATACGATTTTCATCAAAAGATCAGCACATATCCTTTAGATACACAGGAATTGCTTGGTTTACTAGTGTATGCAAATCGCTTTAGCTTTTGAACAATCTTTACTACAATACAAGTCTAAACATAGATTAAACAAGGACCTATGAAGAACGCTACTATATTAGGTGCGTTATAATAATCGAATGACTTGCAACATGCACGTTATTTTGCGTAATGACGAGACCTTGCATAGAGGATTACCGATGGCAAGGTTTTACTATTCTTTATGCCTTAGCAAGGAATATATCGGTTTAGTTGCTTTGAGATTTACATTCAACAATCAGTGCAACTACACAGTAAGTTTGAGAATAACAGTCATTACGATTATGCGTTAGATGACTTTATGTAAATTACGGCAATGCCCGAAAAATTTTTGGTTGCTTGCAATATTTACTTTTGCCGACAGCAGGCATTTTTTTAACAACATAACCTGCAGTCCTGTAATATGAGGGATTACTCCCCTGATATTTATAGATTGCTTTATATTTAAATATTGAAATTAGGGTTTGTCTTAAACTACTTTGACTACCAGTTTTATACATTGAAAAAAAGGAGTGCCTTAAAATGTCAACGCTATAACGTTATTGTTGACGATTTTTATACAGTTGATTTATATGCACTTTAGCATTTGCTCTTGATGCAACTTATGAACCGATGACTTGTTTGTTTGTTTTTAATGTTTTTTATAAATATTCTAACAGCGTAATGATTTTGGATATGTTTCATGTAACAAGTTCTGCACAAGTGTTGACACAGTGATAGCAACAGTTGTTAGGATTCTTGAAAATTTGAATAGTGGATGATTTGATTATTGAATGATTGCTTTGTTAATTGATGCACTCTTCCTGCTTTGTTTGATTTAAAAGAGGGAGAGTTTTTATAAGTTTTTATGTCTGAGGAAGCGTAGGCAACCCTACGCGAAAGCGCTTACTCTTTTTGTTCCATGGATTAAATATTTCTCTATTTTGGAGACGTTGTGAGTGATTCTTTTGAACAGCTTTTTGACTTGCTGCATCTTGATCGTGGTTAGACAACCGTTTATTGCTGCTAAACTAGTTAGGTAGGTAGGGGTTCTACTCCCGGACATGGCAGGTGTGTGTGTGTGTGTGTGTGTGTGTGTGTGTGTGTGTGTGTGTGTGTGTGTGTGTGTGTGTGTGTGTGTGTGTGTGTGTGTGTGTGTGTGTGCGCCTGTGCATGCGTTTGTGTGCATGTGTGTTTGCACCTCATATCCTGTGTGGAGGAGGGTGTGCGTGTGTGACACCTGGGCCCAATGTATAGAGGGTTTTGTGATTTTTATATGGTGGTCCTAGTACATATCACAATGATCACTGTACAGGGAAAACAGCTGTGAAATAGACAAGAGGCTGGGGTGCATATCCATATCCATACATGTGACATCAAGGCCAGGCAATCACAGTTAGCAACCCCAGTATTACCCAGAGCACATTCACAACCCATGTCTCATACACACACACATAGCGAGGCAACAGCCATGATGTGTGCAGTATACTGCATATTGGTGACTGATAATAACTATGGAGTGAATGCAATGGCCTACAGAGGCCATGGCACCCTGTCCATCGGTACGATAGGCACAGAATTGCAGACAGTGCACCTTCATTATGTTTCTCACTTTATGCCTGCAACAACTGTGGTTCCATCTTATGTGATCCACAAAGGACATACCATGCCTTACACACATTCCCTGTATGGACAGATGCCACTGACACCAGGGAATACCTGTAGCATGCTATCAATGTAGGTGCAGGGTCACCCTGCTGTTCATTACCTGGCCCCACCACATGAGGGTGGGACTGTCACATCTGATAACATTCCGTGAACACAGCATGGGCCAGACAAACCAGGTGCACTTCCACATGCCACTGTGCCTGAATGTGAGAAGTGTGCAAACCCCAAACACCATCCATGTCATGGCGTATAGAAAACATACATGCCAAGCACTGCACAGCACTGGCCATGCACAATAGCAACCCAGGAGACTGGATGGCGAATACTATACCCACCTGTGTGGTCCATTCCGGACACTACAACCCTTAGCCATAATGCTGACCATTCTCATGTGGCCTGATGCCAAGGTATACCCCTCACCCAGCCTTGTACAGCTGTCTGGCACTGTCAATCACTACACACCCATGAAGCAATGCACACATGCATGCCAGTACTAGCACCCTGTGTCTGTGTGTGTGTGGTGTATAATGCTCCCGAACACATTCACACCCAGTACCACCCCCATTGGTATACTGAAGCATGCTGTCTAATGTCAGACACTGTCACATACCCTTTAACCATAGAACCCCAGGATAACCCCTCTGGGCCAATTGGTACCTATGCATTATTGTATTGTGGCAAGGTAAGTGGTTTGGAAGTGTATTCGTTACCCTGCCAAGTGTGGCAATGTGCATGAGTCCCTTACAGAGTGTGGCTGTATTGACGCTGACACCTGTTCATGTGGACAGGCCCATGTTCTACACCTACTGTAGTGCAACAGTGTTGAAGATGTCACTCACCAGCACATATGCATCTGGACAGTTCACCAATATGTAAGCTATGTGGCGCATGCAATAACTGCATACACATGTGATAGCTATGCATAGTCAGTCAGGTGTTTGAAACCCCGAACCGGTAGGTATGTGACACACACATGCTTAAGTTTTACTCACCCACACCTTCCCTGACATACATTGTCTATGTCTGTCCCTCCCACACCCTCTCTGGTGGATGTGGGATGTACACCTGCTTTGCTAGACAGCAGCCTGTGTTTTGTAAGTGATGTTCATGATCAGCATATGGTCTCTGCACCAATTGCAGCCCTCCTCTAGTTGAGTGAATGTGGAACAGCTGTGTAACATTCCCATAGTGAATTGCATGGAAACACACACCAATATCTAGTAATATAATTTTGGATTTGGTCCTTTACATCTACTGTGGGCAGGAACTAGATCTATTGTTTGGCGAAATGCATCGCAGATGGATTGGAGATTTACCTCTAACAACTTACACTGTGGAAACAGGGCAACACACAGGAGGGGATGTACCTGACCTGACTACAGACTGTAAGTGCTGCTATACTGCATGTGGAGTAATGTTGGTTTAACAGAGAGTGTGTGTGTGTGTGTGTGTGTGTGTGTGTGTGTGTGTGTGTGTGTGTGTGTGTGTGTGTGTGTGGATATGGCTGTCCTACATGTTGTAATACTTGCCATGCAGTACTATGTTTATGAGGAATCCACATCAGCAGGGTTGTCTGCAGACTGGGCAGTGCATTGTGCCCCTGGTGTCATGTGATACCCACTGAACACATATCTGTGAACTGCAGAAGGTAGTGTGAGGATTGCAGTCTGTAGATGGTGAAAGCCCTGACAGGTACTGACTTCATATCCCTCATAGGGCACATGTTGCATCAAACCCTGTTACAACAGTACATGTATGAGGTTATCACAGCAACATGTCAATATTTGCCCTGAGTATATGCTTCCAGCCACATCTCTGTCACCCCCCTCACCATATCGGCTTTAACAGACTATACAAACAACTCATTAGGTATGGCTACAGCTTAACTACCGTTTGGACAGATTGTGCAATGTACCACAGCTTCTGCTATGTGATTGTAGCAATGTCCCCTGTGTGGACACTAACATTGCCGGTCTGGTACTGACTATTCATTTGCATGCCATTGTCAGGGCCACTATGGTTACATTTATGCCAGTGGTATGGCTGCTCTGAGATTGCTGCACATCTGACAGTCTGTGTAATAGGGGGGTTCTATGCATGCTGTTGGACATGTACCGGGATTGTGTAGACTATTACTACCAACATATGTACCAGGACAGTGACACAATAACATGAATATGTTCCATTGGCCAGATGATCCACCTCTACACACCCATCTGACCAGGATACCTGGCCACATC
Source organism: Protopterus annectens (assembly GCF_019279795.1). Classification (NCBI taxonomy): domain Eukaryota; kingdom Metazoa; phylum Chordata; order Ceratodontiformes; family Protopteridae; genus Protopterus; species Protopterus annectens. The sequence goes on along the minus strand of NC_056735.1, from coordinate 1,774,996,675 downwards.
ACAAGTGTGTGCCAACCTGGGGCTTCCTTGTGTACTGTTACAGCCATACCATCAGGTGGAACCACCAAGGTGATGTTGGCCCTCCCCCTCGGGCAAACACCAACATGTCTCTGTCACCTGAGCTCAGGTCTAGGGCCTGTCTCATACCAGGCTCCACAGATACATGAGGGATGTGCTACATCCATCTGAGGCACCCAGTACACATTCACATGGCCAACATGCTCCTCTTGCTCAACCACCAGACCTGGCACCTTCAGGACATGGACTGCTGGTGTGAGTGGGAGTTGGTGGGAGCCTTGTTCCCATTGTGCCCATATTGGGGACCATGGTGCGTCCACATCACAGACCACACACAACATCCACAGTGTTTACCCACCACATGTGTCACATACCACCCCTGTAGACTGTCCTCTATATCTACTAATCCTGCCCACCTCCACGGGTGTATCCGCCATACTTCCCCATATTCCCATAGCAGACTTCACAGGCAGGGCCACTGTGGTGCTAGGACGGGGCTAACATGTGACAAACCAGTCCATGGTGCACACACTGCCAGCAGTAGATATCTGTCTGTATTGATATGTGTGCTGCTGCCTCACACATAGTACACATCACTGTGGTAGTGATATAGGGGACATATCTTACAATACATATCTGTTAGTGTGTGGGTTTGTACAGATGTAGACAGTTGCATATCGGCATTTATCAATATGTGCGTAGATATATGTGATTTCATATATATGTGCACATATATATGTCTACACATGGGTATATGTATAGTTCTGGACATACATGCTGATATACATATATATCTTTAAATATTATATATGTGACATATGTACACATATGCATACTGATATGTGGGGTACATTCGGAAATCAGCTCCACAATCTCACAACACAGCTGCACTGTTCTGCCATGCTACAACACAGACAGGTGCAACATATGGATACAGCCTGACTTTGGGGGGGTATATGTAGGAGCCGATGGCAGGTACCCCTATTACACACCTATGGCATTCTGGCATGCTACATTACAGATTCACCTAGGTATCCTTCCAGTGGTGGGCCGTGGCTCCCACATGTCCATCATAATGGCATTACGTCCACCACCAGCTATTGGCCACATCATATACATACTTCCCATTACAATACACACACTATGATGGCTTACATCTTGTCTATCAGTGCTGACCTGCACAGTAAACAGCTGTGGCCCACTACACACATGGACAGACACTATTGTCCATAGCAGTTGTTCAGTTGAACATCATCACAACAACACCTGATGGCACATATAGCTCATTCCACATCATCTATCCCATTATGATAGACCAGGTACTACATGCTATTACATGTAGATATACCTCACATATCTGTTGTGGGAATGCTGTCTTGTTGAATGACAGCTGGCTAAATGCCTGTGATGTCAGCTTATTGTTGGAAGAGCTTTGGCTTTTCTTTCTTTTTCTCTTCCTCTCTCTCTCTCTTTCTCTCCTCTCCCTCTCTCTCCAGTAAATGGATTGCACTGCTTTGAATAGATTGCAGCATGGCTTTAGTAGGTGGTGCACATGATCAGGTGATGGCCTCTGCACCAGTCAGTGTCCTTCACTTGCTAACTGCATAAAGCTTGTTGTGTAGTGCCTCCAATTACCACTGTCATGGCAACCACCTACTATGAATCCCCATATCATGTGGGCATAGTCCCTTTACCTTTCCTGTGTGATGGACATCATTCCTGTGTGTGGGCATCAGTGTTACAGACAGCAGGTAGCAATACCTCTTACAGGAGAACCAGCACACTCAAGCCAGCTACATATTTGTAGGAGGTTCCGGAACTACAGACAGAGTGTGGGTAGAGTTGAGTTATGCTTTGTATAGTACTACTGAATAAAAGTATCGTTGAGTCCAACTGCTGCGCTATCGTCTCTGTGTAATAACGAAAAAAAGCACAGAGGAAACGCAACGCAGACTCCAAAAGCTCATTTATTGCAGCACAAACACTCAAGTTCTATACCAACATGAATCTTCGATGTATAACAAGATGTTGTAAACTTTAAAAATTATAAACTTTACAAACTGATAAAGTGATATCACTTTATCAGTTTTTAAAGTTTAGAACATCTTTGTATAGTACTGATGTTACAGGGTGTGTGTGTACATACTAGTTTACCTTGGAATGCTGTCTGTCTGCATAGCTGTCACCTGTGGGCCTACCCTCTTGGTGGCCAGAGGTGTGCCTGTCATGTTATGTCTGTCTTCCACACAGGTGCTGTGTCTGATACTTCACTGGCAGTGTGTGTGTTGAGTTCTATCAGTACATGGCTACATCCATTTATGTTTCTAACCATAATTCCATGACTAAGGGTATGTTGCAGACTATCCTGTGACACCAGCAACTTGCTTAGTGTATGCAACAGTTGTCCAGATATGGGCCTGTGTTCCAGCCTCTGTCCTCCACCTACATACCAAGCTTTGCACATATGACATGCTGTCAGGGGTTGATCTGTAGTGGGCTGTGAGTATATCACACTGCCATTGCTGCCATCAGTCCACTATTTATTGTATCCCCCACACATACGGTGGGGCTGAGGCCATATATGTGTGGGCTTCACCTACACAATACATGTGTGCCCTTATGCACTCCAGAGGCCAGTGTATGTAACAGTGGTATGTGGCCCTGTATTATTGCATCTGGGGAGATGCACCATAAATGACCTAGGCTGTTACAAAATGTGGGGGTATCAGGGATGAGCTGCTTTAAGGTATCTGGATGTACAGTACCATACACTTCACCTATATTTACATTACATACATAAATTGGGTCATCACAGGCCTACTGCCTCCTGCCATACAGACTGTTCTGTTTGTCAGTGTGCTTGTGATGGTGTCAGTTATGCCTTGTTATGTAACAGTTACATCCCATTTGGTCAACTGATGTCTTTACCACCTAGTGATTTTGTACGGAGTGTAGATAGAAACTGCTGAACTATACACCTGCAGTACTTACTGTTGATAGTTTGGTATCCTGTAGCCCAGTCTGCCTTTACTATTGTACAATATAAAGGGCTTGGCCTGGACAGCAACAATTGTGACCCTTTCCAGAATACTGTATTATTATGATGGTTGCACAGTTCCATTACTCTGTTGATATGGATGTCATATATATGCTATAATACATGGCATATAAAACCATAATAGTACACAGATAATGGTTATCCAGTTCTTCAAACCTGTGTGTGGTGTTCTACCCTATGACCTCTCTGTGGGCATATGTTGCAGGCAACGATTGTCATTTTTATGGGTGGCCCATACAGTGTCCAGATGTTGAGGTATTAACTGTAGGCATGGTGGCTGTTCCATATTGTGTGCACCTTCTACATATGTATCTTACTGTATAGCGTGTGTCTGTGTAGTCACATATATATATATATATATATATATATATATATATATCTAGATATATATATACATATATATATATATATATATATATATATATAGATATATATATATATATAGATATGTATATCTGTATCTGCATATATGTATCTGAGTATATGTATCCTGGGGATGTAGATAGCTTCCATATTTTACATCTCCTATGGGAGCCACACTGTACTGCATGGTATGTTACCAGTACTGGCCTGACATCATACAGGTGGGTTGTAGTACTGTTTACATGTTGTGCACATGTCATGTCAGGTCCTGCTTATGTGATCTGTAACATTTTAGTGTATTGCAGGGTGGACGTGTTTGGCTGTGGTGGGGGGTATGCCTATTCGTACATGATGTATATTGTTTGTGGTGTCTCAACCCCATTACTGGTGTATGTGCACATATTTGTATTTGTCAATCTACCATTGCTATCTACAGATGTGAGGCTATATATATATATATATATATATATATATATATATATATATATATATATATATATATGTATATATTACTACGGATATATATGGATATCTACATCTATTGATATGTTATATCTGTTTAGATATTACTATATTTACTCACACAAATACATTTACATGTTGGAATATATTCTCTGTACTGTTGCATGACTGGACTGGTTAATATGTTTTGAATACATCAGGGTTATGTATATCTGACATGGCTTAGTGGTAAAACACTTTGCCTATGGTGTGTGGGATTCTGTGTTTGAGCGCAGCAGAGGTCATTTATTTTTTTTGCTGAGCAAAACAAGGGCCATTGGATACAGAGTGGTTAATGCACGTTTAGTCAGTTGTTAGCTGGTTTGCATGGAGGTATGCACTGCTAACCTGCCATTACATCTGCTTACAGGGTATGAGCTTCAGATTTGCTTAAATAGTGTAGTCATTGCTTACTGCCATGCAAACGGGCTTAAGCCCACTTACATATGCTTGCTATTGCTTATTTGTGCTTAAACCTGCTTACTACTGCTTTATTCAGTCTGACACTGATACTTCACATGCGCATTTCTTGCAGTTCTCCAGTTTATTTATATATATATATATATATATATATATATACATATATGTTATTTAGTGGGTTTTGCAACATAACTATTGGTTATAACGTGCTTTGCCATTTAAAATAGACTGTGCTACAGTGGGACTCGAACCGGGAATGCCTGCTCATTAGGCAGATGCTCTGCCCACTACACTATTGCTCTGCTGCTTCATTTGCATATTTCTTCCATAATGTCATACCCATGGTTCCTTCCCCCGCCTCCCAAGCTCCACGTACACAGCAAGCATCCATTCTCCAGTTGCTAGCCCAGCCATACCACACTTGCACACATTACCCTCTCTGCACGTCTCGATACTCATCCAGTATACTGTATCGAACCAAGCTTCTGCAGGCTCTTCATCCGTTTAGTCCATGTACGTATGAGCCTTGCCATGATCGTACTCTGATAGACATGCAAACATCGATGTGCCTCACAATTTATGGTTCATCCCACCAGGGACGGACCTGTTGTTGTGTCAAGATTAGACTTAGCTGGTCAACACTGTTTCTCCTACTGGTAGCATCCTGCCAGGGGTTTGAGAAGCAGCGGTTTGCTCACACACCTGGCCAGCCTCATCTCCTGGTCCCAGGGGACCGACATCCCAGGTTTAACATTCTGCGCATGAAGCACACCCACATGCCCCACTCAACGTGCGCTGTGTTTTGTTATTCTCTTACGTATTATGGCAGACTACTGTTCTCACAGTATGATTGGACAGGCACTGTTTATATGTTACACATAGACTGCTCGAAATACTATATTTGAGCAATGTACAAATGGTTGCTCGTATTAATCTACATACTTACATACCTTTTGTATACTGTTGAATGACTGTGCTGGATGATATGTTTGTGATAACAGCAGCTGTATGTGAATTTGCCATGGCTTAGTGGTAACTCACTTTGACTATAGTGTGCAGGGTCCGGGGATTGCAACCTAGGAGTGCAGATTATTTTGTTGCTGGGCAGGATGAGAGCTGTTGGCTACAGAGTAACTAATGCACCTGTGAGCAATTGTAAGTGAGTTTGCGTTGGTTTGCACGAGGGTAAGCAATGCTAACCTCTGGTTATGGCATCTTACACTGAGTTAGCTTCTACACTGCTTAACCAGTGCAGGTATTGCTTACCGCCATGCAAACAGGCTTAAACCCGCTTACTGCTGCTTAAAAGTGCTTACTCCCGTTTACCCCTGCACTACTTTATTTATTTTACATTTGTTGACCGGGAAATTCCGACTGGATGTTTGTCCATTTGCAGCGGAGGCCCGGGGAGAAAAGCTCCACAGTAAAACTCAGCCAATCATTACGAGTAATACAGAGGTATTCACATTCATAGAGAGTAATAGCCTTAACATAGCTAAGTAACATATTATTCATGCAAAGTTTACATTAACATGTAGGTATTATTTATGCTAAGTTCAAGTTTACATGTCAGGTATGACTGTTGACAAAGGTCAGTTTAAGGTGAAGTTGGATTCCAGTTTAACAGTTCTGGATAGGATACACTCAGGTATTCGGGTTAGGTTTAGTTATTCCATACCTGTGTGGTAGAGTAGAAGAGAATAGTGAAGGGATAGGTTACACTCAGGTATTCGGGTTAGGTTTAGTTATTCCATACCTGTGTGGTAGAGTAGAAGAGAATAGTGACGGGATAGGATACACTCAGGTATTCAGGTTAGGTTTAGTTATTCCATACCTGTGTGGTAGAGTAGAAGAGAATAGTGAAGGGGTAGGTTACACTCAGGTATTCAGGTTAGATTTAGTTATTCCATACCTGTGTGGTAGAGTAGAAGAGAATAGTGAAGGAATAAGAGGGTAGGTAGGTAGAGGGGGAGACATTGTAACTGTATAGTAGGCTGTGGGAATAATTGGTAGGGGAGCAATAGGGAAGGTTTAAAGGATGTTGGGATATGCATGCAAGGCAGGAAAAGAGGTATTAGTTGCAGTTGTTGATGTAGGGGTATATAGTGTAAGGTGGGGGGGGGTTAGCCAGGTGGTGAGCATGTGCTGATACAAGTGTGCATGAGGTGCTCCTTCAAGTGTTTATTGCATGTGTCCATTTTAACAGCTGAGGTAATAGATGTGGGTAGGGAGTTCCAGATTCTGACGATATTGTTGGCAAAGAGGGTGTCGCCTAATTGTAACTTTAACCTTTACAAGAAAAGAAAAAAGGGTTGATAGGTAAGTGGTGTTAAAGGAGGCCAAAGAGGGGAAGACAGTAGGGGAAATAGCCAGGGATGTGCAGGAAGGCTGAAGGGAAGGTCCACAGCTGGCCATTTCTTCTAAAGCGACAGCTGTGCATATACACTGAATTTGGAGGTAGATTTGGACACTCACACCCTTGGGTGGGGGTGAGGCAACAATAATTCATTGTGATGCCAGTTAGAACGGCTTACATACCTACAGTGGGGAGCTGCAACCACGTGTTCTTTGGTGTTATTTAGTGGGTTTTGCAACAACACAATTGATTATAACATGCTTTGCCATCTACAATAGACTGTGCTGCAGCGGGACTCGTACCGGGAATGCCTGCTCGTTAGGTGACTGCTCTGCCCAATTCACACTATTGCTTACATCCACTAGGCAGTCTGATTAGAACAGCTCCAGCCAACCCCAGCATGCCTTGACCCATAATTTCATACCCATCACCCCCACCCCCCCACCCACTTCCCCTCTGCAGCAATCATCGTTTGTCTGGGTGCAGGTCAGGTCTAGCCACAACACTACACACTGCCCACTCTCCACTTCTCGGGACCCATCACGTATGTTGTCTCGACCCATGGATCATCAGGCTTTCCCAACCTTGTAGTCCGAACACATATGTGCCCTGGCATGATGGATCGGTATAATGCCTGGAATCCGAATATTCTGAAATTTATGCATTGTCCCGCAAGGGATGTTCCTGTCTTTGTTTCTAGATTAGACTTAGCGGGTTTAGCGGGTCCACAATGTTTCTTCCACTGGTAGTATCCTGCCTGTGGTTTGGGAAGCAGTGGTTTGTTTACCTTGTGTGTTTGTTTGTATGTTTCACCAGTTTGGCTGTGTGTGGGGGGTACTGGTACGTGTAACACGTATGTTGATCGGGACCCCTTACCACCATTGGCGGTGCCTATGGTCATATATGTCATTCTTATCTGCTGTCTCATATCATAGATATATATCTGTGTATACACACACACACACACACACACACACACACACATATATATATATATATATATATGTGTGTGTGTGTGTGTGTGTGTGTGTGTAGATGTATGCATACATACACACACACACACACATATATATATATATATATATATATATATATATATATATATATATTGCTGTATTTATATCTGACGACATATAGGTGTATGGATGTCTGCATATGTATATATCTATATGTGGAAATTTATATATATGTATGTCTGTATATGTATACATATGTAATACAGGGAGGGAGAGGTATATATCTATGTAGTTTTATATATATATATATATATATATATATATATATATATATATATATATATATACACACACACACACACACACACACACACACACACACACACACACACACACACACACACACACACCTACATATTTAGCTACATGTCCTGTAATGTTGAATGGTATTGCTGGATGCCATGTTTGTGGAAATTACAGGGTTATGTATATCTGCGGTGGCTTAGTGGTAAATCACATTTTCTATGGCGTGCAGGCTCCTGGGCTTAGTGGCAAATCACATTTTCTATGACGTGCAGGCTCCTGGGTTCGGGCCTTGCAGGGACTGTTTAATTTGTTGCTGGCCAGAATGAGACCCATTGGATATGGAGTGGTTAAAGCACTTTTACACTATTATCAGCGAGTTTGGGCAATGGCAAGCACTGCTAACTTCCGGTGGCATCCTCTTACACATGGTTAGCCTCTCTGTTGCTTACTCTGTGTAAGCTCTGCTTCCCATTGTGCAAACAGACTTATACCTGCTTAGTTGTGCTGATTTATCCTTACTACTGATCTATTTTCGACAGTAATAGTCTACTGGTTCTCGGGGGGGGGGGTGGATTTCGCAAATGTATGGGGTTATCATTCATTACACTGATTCCTACTCTAGTTCACACATATATGTTATTTATTAGGTTATACAACTAAATATATTGATCATAACAGTATTTGACATGGAAATGGAATGTACAGCAGTAGGACTTGAACTGGGATTGACTGCTCGCGAGGCGAACGCTCTGCCCATTACAATATTGCTGTACTGCTTCCTTTGCACATATCCTGCTTTTTATCCTCCTTTTGCTATTACAGCTACATTGACCATAGCTAAGCGATGGGCACACCCACGCACCTATGGTTAGCTTTGATCAGTGTTTTAAATGCTATAGATGGGTTTCATCATTTAATTTATATGTCCTGTTGCTGTTGTACACATGGGGGTCTGTTGGTGGGGTATGGGGACACCTGTGAGCGATCTTGCTCATTTCTTACCAGCTTCTGCTGTTCCACATTGCAGGGGCATGTTTATTCTGAGGGCTCTGCTCTCAGACATGCCCCCAGAACTCGTACACGCTCCATGTAAGCCAAGGAGCTCAACCAGAGCACCATCATTACTATGCATGGCACGCTGCCATCCTGTTCCTAAATGGGTACTTCCATACAGGACCAAACTAGTCCTGCACAGAAGTTTGGTAAATCTGGGGGAGTGTCTCTTAGTCAGTGTCAGTGTGTGTACACCACCAGCCTCTGTCTCTCATGATCATACCCTGCTAGTGCACTGTGTACACACCACATGCCTCTGTCTCTCATGATCATCCCCTGCCAATGTCACTGTGTACACACCACCTGTTTCTGTCTGTCATGGTCATCCCCTGTCAATACCACTGTGTATACACCACCTGCCTCTGTCTCTCATGGTCATCCCCAGCCAGTGCCACTGTGTACACACCACCTGCCTCTGTCTCTCATGGTCATCCCCTGCCAATGCCACTGTGTATACACCATCTGCCTCTGTCTGTTATGGTCATCCCCTGCCAATGCCACTGTGCATACACCACCTGCCTCTGTCTCTCTTGGTCATCCCCTGCCAGTGCCATTGTGTATACACCACCTGCCTCTGTCTCTTTTGGTCATCCCCTGCCAGTGCCACTGTGTATACACCACCTGACTCTGTCTCTCATGGTCATCCCCTGCCAGTGCCACTGTGTATACACCACCTGCCTCTGTCACTCATGGTCATCCCCTGCCAATGCCACTGTGTATACACCACCTGCCTCTGTCTCCCTTGGTCATCCCCTGCCAGTGCCACTGTGTATACACCACCTGCCTCTGTCTCTCTTGGTCATCCTCTGCCAGTACCACTGTGTATACACCACCTGACTCTGTCTCTCATGGTCATCCCCTGCCAGTGCCACTGTGTATACACCACCTGCCTCTGTCACTCATGGTCATTCCCTGCCAATGCCACTGTGTAGACACCACCTGCCTCTGTCTCTCATGGTCATCCCCTGTGGCATGGTCCTCCACAAACTCATCACTAGACACCACTTCTGATGCTGGCTCCAACACATTCTCTGTCCCAGTTTCAGTACCCTGCTGTGCCTGTTTGCTTATCAGCATGTTATTTAACACTGCACACATGGCAAATATCTTGCTGCATGTTTTCAAAGCATAATGCAGGGCACCACCAGCGGTGTATAAACAGTAGAAATGGGCCTTCCTCAGTCTAAACACACATTCAGTGATGTTTCAAGTCTTCTGTTACATGGTGTTTCTTCTCTCTGTACCACCCGTGATATGTGGCTGCAGTGAATGGCACCAAATACCTCAGGAAAATGGGTTACTTCATGAAATTCCCTGCATGATATTGCTACTCTCAACTGTAGTACATGGAAACCAGATATACTCCTCCAAATGCTGTAGCATGGTGTTGATAAAGCTGTGTAGTACCCATGATGCAGATGCCTGAAGTACACCTACTTTGTTTCCAGTTGATTGCTGGAAAGTTCCTGTGGCCAGGATTATAAATGCTGTCCATGCATTGATATCCACAGACAAGGATATACCACACATCTGATGAGACTGTATATGAGGATGGCACATCTGTTCCAGCTTCTGCATGCATCTCTGTCCCCACAGAAGTGCTCATCTATTTCTGAGCTGGAGGGGTGGCATAGATGGATCATTCTGTGATGAGATGGCGTACAGCTACACTGCTATTTTCAGTTCATGGAGCAATTTTTATATATTTTTAAATCCATTATTGATGTTGTTTACCACCATTTGCATTCACCATTATCTTCATTTTCATAATGTTTATTTCCAGCTCCTTATGAGCTAATTTACATGCTATTATGCCCACAATATTTTGTAGCTTTGCATATCCACGCTACATATGTCTTTGAATCACCCCCCCTCCTTTTGTGTCGCCACACATCATGCAGTGCTGCCTTTCATGTTGCATTATTTGTTTATGATTCTCAGGGAGAATCAGTGTTTATTTCTGTTTCATCTCTAGTTTTAAAGCCTAGTTCATGATGTTCATGTTAATTTGTATTCTAGTCATGGTACTAAAGCAAATTTAAAAACAGATGAATGCAACTGAAGAAAAAACACTCAGGAACACAGAATCAATATTGTTTGTAAGCGCTTTCGTTTACTCAGCATAAGCAAACTTCATCAGACAATGTATTAACAATAGCAACTCCTTTTATAGGACTTAATTAACATCACCATAAAATTTAAACGGACAGAACATTTAAAACAAAACATAGAAAAATGTATATATATGTATATATATATATATATATATATATATATATATATATATATATATATATATATATATATATATATATGTATATATATGTATATATAAATATAAATATCCATAATGAGTGTAAGGACTTGTATATATGTGTACAACATCACTTAAGAACATTTTCCAAAAAAAAATTATAGATATTTAAATGTACACTAAAAATATTATTTATGTACAATATATTGAATATACTTATATAGAACAACAATAAATGGCATTATCTCAACAGTGCCTTCATTTTTAGAATGCTACCAATAGAGATAGAATCATTTAAGCCAGGACAAGCCATGGCATTCAATTTTAGCTGCCACATTAATTCTTTTTCATCCAATTTGAGTGAAAATGGTCCACCCCTAACATTTTCATATACTCAATCAATAACAGTGAAGTCAAACTGATGATCGGGATGAATGTTAATGTGTTTAGCTAAAGCTTTATTTGAATTGGACTTCTCAATCGCATGCAGATGTTCATAAATTCTATTCCTAAGGAGTCTCTCAGTTTTACCTACATAAAAAGCATTACATAAGGTGCAGGTACTGAGGTATATAACCCCTTTGGAATTACAGTTGAATTTACCCTTTATATTGTACTCAGTTCCTAGGATGCGGAAAGATTTTCCTATTTTTATATATTTGCACCACTTACAGGATTCACACTTAAACATACCATTATAAGGTGAATATGATTTCACAGCTTGGTTCTCCAAGAGGCATTTTATATTCCTACCTCTCCTTAAAGTCACCTTAGGACAATCTCCAATACATTTTTGAATGGTGTGATCATCCATTAGGAAGCACCAATTCTTGTATAAGATAGTTCTAACTATAGGAGCATCCAAAGAAAATGTAATAAAATTCAATTTCTCATCATTTGTTTGTAAAGAATAATTATTATTATAATTTCAATATCTCCAACTCTAGAAAGGGTATTCATTTCAATAGAATTACATGGTTCATGAGTTCTAAAATCTATGTTAGAATTATCTAGTTCTAAATCAAGAACCAATGATTCACTCAATCTTATTTCATTCAAAAGTGGGGTAAACCAACCATTCCGTCTTTTCCAGTAAACTTCCTCTATTAGATCATCCAACCATATACTAGGATACCCACGTTTTATAAACATTTCTCTTAGGATGTCGCATTCCTCTAAAAAATCAGATTCTAGGGAAACCATTCTTACCACCCAAACTAGTTGCCCCTTAACAACTGCCCTTTTCTGGGACTTAGAGTGGCAGCTAGTAAAATGAAGGAAAGCGTTAGAATACGTGGGTTTCCTATAGATTCGTGAAATAAACCTTTGATTAGGGATATCCTTAATTAGACTAACATCTAAATAAGATATTCTTTCAGTTTGAAATTCCCATGTAAATTTCAAAAATTCAGTATATTTCATTATGTCCTGGATGAACAACTCAGCCGAAAGTTGGTCTCCTTTCCAAAGAATAAAAATATCATCCAAAAAATGGGTGTACCAAACTGCTTTTTGTTGGAAATTAGCATTTTTGAATAAGAAGTGTTTCTCCCAAAACGCCATAACCGTGTTGGCAAAGGTGCCCCCACATGGGGAACCCATGGCTACACCCATTTTTTTGAGATAAAATTCTTGGTCAAACATGAAGAAGTTATTTTTAAACACCAATTCTAATAAATATAGGATCAAATCAATATTGCCACGATCAACCCGTTTCTTCAACAAAAAATCTCTCCCCACTCACACCCAATATCATGGGGTATAACGGTATATAGATCACTAATGGCCATTTTCAATTTGCTGTCTACAAATTTAGCACAACCATAGGTTATGGACTGCCTACCGTCAACATAATCCATAACCGACGGTAGGCAGTCCATAACCTATGGTTGTGCTAAATTTGTAGACAGCAAATTGAAAATGGCCATTAGTGATGAATCACAGATATGTAGAGATTCATGGGCCTTTTTGGAAAACATCAATAATCTCACCTTTTCTGAGGAATATAATTTCCTCACGATAGATGTACGTGATTTATATACCGTTATACCCCATGATATTGGGTGTGAATAGGTGAGAGATTTTTTGTTGGAGAAACGGGTTGATGGTGGCAATATTGATTTGATCCTATATTTATTAGAATTGATGCTTAAAAATAACTTCATGTTTGACCAAGAATTTTATCTCAAAAAAACGGGTGTAGCCATGGGTTCCCCATGTGGGGGCACCTTTGCCAACACGGTTATGGCATTTTGGGAGAAACACTTCTTATTCAAAAATGCTGATTTCCAACAAAAAGCAGTTTGATACACCCGTTTCTTGGATGATATTTTTATTCTTTGGAAAGGAGACCAACTTTCGGCTGAGTTGTTCATCCAGGACATAATGAAATATACTGAATTTTTGAAATTTACCTGGGAATATCAAACTGAAAGAATATCTTATTTCGATGTTAGTCTAATTAAGGATATCCCTAATCAAAGGTTTATTTCACGAATCTATAGGAAACCCACGTATTCTAACGCTTTCCTTCATTTTACTAGCTGCCACCCTAAGTCCCAGAAAAGGGCAGTTGTTAAGAGGCAACTAGTTCGGGCGGCAAGAATGGCTTCCCTAGAATCTGATTTTTTAGAGGAATGTGACATCCTAAGGGAAATGTTTATGAAACATGGGTATCCTAGTATATGGTTGGATGATCTAATAGAGGAAGTTTACTGGAAAAGAAGGAATGGTTGGTTTACCCCACTTTTGAATAAAATAAGATTGAGTGAATCATTGGTTCTTGATTTAGAAATAGACAATTCTAACACAGATTTTAGAACTCGTGAACCATGTAATTCTGTTGAAATGAATACCCTTTCTACAGTTGGAGCTATTGTAAATAATAATAATAATTATTCTTTACAAACAAATGATGAGAAATTGAATTTTATTACGACATTTTCTTTGGACGCTTCTATAGTTATAACTATCTTATACAAGAATTGGTGCTTCCTAATGGAGGATCACACCATTCAAAAATATATTGGAGATTATCCTAAGGTGACTTTTAGGAGAGGTAGGAATATAAAATGCCTCTTGGAGAACCAAGCTGTGAAATCATATTCACCTTATAATGGTATGTTTAAGTGTGAATCCTGTAAGTGGTGCAAATATATAAAAATAGGAAAATCTTTCCCCATCCTAGGAACTGAATACAATATAAAGGGTAAATTCAACTGTAATTCCAAAGGGGTTATATACCTCAGTACCTGCACCTTATGTAATGCTTTTTATGTAGGTAAAACTGAGAGACTCCTTAGGAATAGAATTTATGAACATCTGTATGCGATTGAGAAGTCCAATTTAAATAATGCTTTAGCTAAACACATTAACATTCATCCCAATCATCGGTTTGAGTTCACTGTTATTGATACAGTATATGAAAATGTTAGGGATGGACCATTTTCACTCAAATTGGATGAAAAAGAATTAATGTGGCAGCTAAAATTGAATGCCATGGCTTGTCCTGGTTTAAATGATTCTATCTCTATTGGTAGCATTCTAAAAATGAAGGCACTGATGAGATAATGCCATTTATTGTTGTTCTATATAAGTATATTCAACATATTGTACATAAATAATATTTTTAGTGTACATTTAAATTTCTATAAATTTTTTTGGAAAATGTTCTTAAGTGATGTTTTACACATATATACAGGTCCTTACACTCATTACGGATATTTATATTTACATATATATACATATATATATATATATATATATATATATATATATATATATATATATATATGTATATACATTTTTCTATGTTTTGTTTTAAATGTTCTGCCCGTTTAAATTTTATGGTGATGTTAATTAAGAGTCCTATAAAAGGAGTTGCTATTGTTAATACATTGTCTGATGAAGTTTGCTTATGCTGAGTAAACGAAAGCGCTTACAAACAAAATTGATTCTGTGTTCCTGAGTGTTTTTTCTTCAGTTGCATTCATTCTAGTCATGGTATTTTATTATGTATATTAACCTGTGTGTAGAACAGTTCTGATGTACTGCTAAGGAGCAATAGGACTGATTAGTTTTCCTTGCTCATTTTTAAATGTAAAGGAGACCCACTTGAGTAGATACCTCCTTCTCAATGAATGAGAACCAAAATCATCCTAAGGATAGTTATTTGCCAGACTGTTTTTATAAAGGCCATTTAAATGTTTGTCTGACAGGTTGCTGAGCTTTCCATTTTGAACATTAAAAATACCGCCTCTGATTATTTTGTTCTATTTCAGAAATTCCAGAATCACAATCGTGGTGAATGCAGTATAGTTGTTTCCCATTTTTCAACATTCCTATTTCACCAGAACACTGTAGCAGATGTTATAGAATTCCAGAGTCACATATTAATGTGGCATATATTTTCCATATTTAAGCTGACCAATATTTTTGACTCAGACTACATTCTGCACATAATCACTTATTAGTAATTGCAGGATGTACTAACATTCTGCTACTGACTGAATATCCACTACTAAGTAGTATTCTCCTTTAACATACAGTATTTGCTGGAATTTCCAGATCCGAGGCATGCTTTAAGTTTATGATTACAGTTATTTCCAGATCCGAGGCATGTTTTAAGTTTATGATTACAGTTATTTCCAGATCCGAGGCATGCTTTAAGTTTATGATTACAGTTTTTCATCATAGGTGGCAGACTGATTGTAATGCTCACTTTATTTTGCTAACTTAGTTAAATGAGTCCTACCCTGATAAATAAATACATTAATTAATAAAATTGAAATCATATCAAGTTGAATAAATAAATAATATGTTCAGCAGAAATTTCTTTACTGAAGTAATTTTTAAATGAGATGTACACATTTTCACAACAAATAAGATTCAAATTGGAGATCCAGGTTTCTAAAATGTTGATTTTCTATCCAGGTTTCTAAAATGTTTATTTTCTAGTACAGTTTTATGACACATTGAAAAAATGAAAGTGGTTGAGTTTTGGCAGTACCCAAGAAATTCCCATTTCTGCTTATGTGACAGCCTCAAGATGATTATAAAATTTAACAGGAGATTTTTGGGCATGTCCATTCTATGGGGAGAGGGCACTTTGCATCTTTGTGGCTTCGGTATCTTATGACGTCATTTCCTGAGGTTTTACAGTGAGATCTTGTAAACACTGTCATAGACATCACTATCATTACAGATGTTCACCATTAACTCAATACAAACAATGTAAATTCAAAAATGAATGTGAGAAAGTTCAATTTACTGAACTACCTAACATGGTTATTTGATGGTTGAGATTTGGGACTTCATATCTTCATAAAAATCAAGTAAGCCATTTATTTCTGTATTAATCCCTGTGAGCAGTGCATTTTTCAACACTAGGTTTTGCTCAAGAAAGACATATTCAAAAGAGCATCTTAATTTCTACATTTACAACATATGTATGATGACATGCTAAACCAGTAATGTTTTTCTTTCTCTCTCTATTTTTTTTGTAGCGCCATCCGACAGATCCTCTGTTATAATAATTGCTGTCACTGGATCCATTACTGGAATTTTGGTGCTAATCTTGATTATAGGGGCAATAGTGTATTGTGTACAGCAATTCAGACAACCCCGTAAGTATAATCTTGTTCCTGACTTACATTCGTTGATCACTACCCCTGTGTTTTAGTGATATATAACAGAGTTGCATAAAAGACTGAAAATGATTGAGCTTTACGTTTTTTCAATGTTCTCAGTACATATAGTGCAGGTCAAATATAAGAAGTATATTATAGTAGTAGTTGTAAAAAGAGGTAAAAAGAAGGTCTAACTAAATAGCAGGCTTTGGATGTTTAGAAGATTTGGACTGCATGAAAGTTGAGTTTTCTGGAGGTGCTAGTATAACATTAAACATAAGCAGCTGAAATACTGGACATCTATCTTCTTGTATTAGACTACACAGAAGTAATATCCTGAACAGCTTCAGGTTGACTTTTTGCTGTTAACGTTTGTACTTTCACCCCAAGTAGCAGATAATCTGATCTATCCTTTATTATTTCACTATATCCAAAAGCTCTCTACATTTTTTTTCTATCTCTGCATTACAGGCAACTTGCACCAAATCTGCTCCAAAATGGTTCCAGCCACCTAATGGACTCATATAACAGTCCCATCCAAATACCATGTTTCAGTACTACAAGGTGATTTTTACCTCTTTTTCTAGAAATCAGTAGTTGACACAAAGTTGTTTGCTTAAATCCTTAAACCCCATCAAACAATTTAGAAAGCACTGGCATTTCTCACTCTACTCTCTAAGACAGTCGTTATTATCCAAGACGCAAACATCTTAAATCAGGTGACATACATTCATTTGAAAAAAAAACACACAGCAGCCACCAGTGATTGAACCAAACAGCTTTAAGTAACAAACATGTGGTACCTCAGCATTTCACCTTCAAGGATACAAAATTGCACGCATTCAAACAATTTATACCAGGTGAACTCCACCATTAATTGAATCACATTACATTTTTAAAATGCACTTGCCCATTAATACACATCCATTCTACTACATTAAATACAATCTATACTTCCACAAACACACACACACACACACACACACACACATATATATATATATATATATATATATATATATATATATATATATATATATATATAGTTCCCCTTCAGAAGACCGAATTACTGAAAACTCAAAATTAATAAGCTCGAAGATAGAATCTTGAGTTTTCAGTAACTTGAAATTCTACAGGAGAACAAAAACAACTGCAAAACATTTTTCTAAGGTTTTCCCCAGACCCCCCCACTTCTTAAATATACCAACTCCGAGATCGCACTACAACGGGGATGAGGGAAATCTCCCGTTCCGCACTGTATGCAGAAGCACACAATGGGAGAATTTCCTTTCCTCCACTATAGTGTGGTCACGGAGCTGATATATTTAAGCAGGGAGAGTGCAGGGGGACTCGGCCCCCTGCAAACATGTAAGAAAACTTGTCCCCCCCATTCTCTTCCCTTCACAATTTTAAGTTACTGAAAACTCGAGATTCTGGGCTCAAGCTTATGAATTTCAAGTTTTCAGTAACTCGATCTTGTGAAGAGGAACTATATATATATATATATATATATATTAAACTTGTCATGTAGTTAAAATGCACATTTTGTTTAATTACTTATTACATAAGTTGCATATAAATAATTTATTTAAATAAATAAATAAATATATTTGTTTATATTAAATATAATATTAACCTATGTTGACCTCTAAATTAAGACCCTTAGGGTAAAGTGTTCCACAATTCAATATCATTTTACTTTCCAGTATATTTAACTTGTGGCTCAAATCACCCCCCAATATGACCTAGGTGAAGCTAATATACTAAAAAAGAAAGAATCATTCCCCTCATACTCATTGTTAAAATGTTCACCTACAGGGCTCCTTAAATTTGTGTTGCAAATATCATCTAGATGTTCCAAAATTTGAACTTTGACCACCCTTTTGGTTTGACCTATACACCACTTAACCTCATTGCATCCACACCCCACAATATATCTCACCCCGCACGAATTGCACATAACTTTTCCTTTAGAAACAAATTTTCACCCATTAATGTTACTACCAGAGATATTCCTCTTTTTACTACATGCCTTGCAATGACCACAAACAAAAGATCCTACCATATTTTGAGGTGCATTATATAATGGTGTGTTCAATAACTCTTAAATTTAAATACATTTTGTATGAAAACCTTACAATCCCAGGAGAAAAAAAATCCCCCACCATATCATTCAAACAAACAATATGCCAAGATTCCATAATTATTCTCCTCATGATTTGAGAAAATGGGGAAAATCTAGACACAAAATACAAATATTTACCAGAATATAACAAATGGTTCTTTTTTTTATTATAGATCCCATGTGTAACTTCACCCCTTCCAATTGTACATCTCAAAGCTCTATCCAAAATTCCTTCTATATAGCCTCTTTTAACCAATTTCTTCTTAACATCTAATAAAAATTCCATCC
Organism: Protopterus annectens; assembly: GCF_019279795.1. Taxonomy (NCBI): domain Eukaryota; kingdom Metazoa; phylum Chordata; order Ceratodontiformes; family Protopteridae; genus Protopterus; species Protopterus annectens. The sequence continues at coordinate 1,774,977,350 of NC_056735.1, read as the reverse complement.
TATGTGCGCCCAATAAGTTGGAATTCCCCTAAGGATAGTGAATCTATAAGATGGGGCATGCATACTCTTGGCATGCAGAACATTATTAACTGCAGTAGGTTTCCTAAAAGGTCTATATTGAACATTTAATACACTGTCAATATAAAATTCTACATCCAAAAATTGCAAAGTAGAATTCCCCTCTGTCATAGAAAATTTCAAGCCATGAACATTCCTATTCAAATCTGCTATAAAATTTCTAAATTCCAAAGGATGACCCCTACAAATAAAAAACAAATTGTGAATAAATATTTTATATAATACCACATGCTCCCTATAAAATTCAGTGGCATGAATGAATTTCTTCTAAAAAAAACCCATATAAATTATTGCATACCTTGGTGCATAGGGAGCACCCATAGCAGTACCTTTTCTTTGAAGGAAGATTATATTATTAAACTTCAAATAACTGTGAGTTAAACAAAAAGCAGCCTTACTACAGAAGCAGTATGGGGCCCTTCTCCCATAACATCCCAAATAGCCTCAACACTCCACCATCTTTTGTATGTTGGTATACAAATAGCTCACATCTGCTGCAACCCAATAAAAATATTCCACCCATTTTACTGTTCTAAAATTTTTACACAGGCATTGGGTATTTTTAATATGGGCTGGATCTCTTTCCAATAATTCTTTAAATATGGAGTCTAAAAAGACCCCCATGTTGTACAAAAATGAATTGTTACCAGAAACTATTGATCTATCCTGTGGGTTGACTAGGTCTTTATGTAACTTAGGAATAGTGTAAAAGACTGGGTCACAAGGTTACACTATAAATATTTTTTTAAGATCTTCAGTTGACAAAAACCCCAATCTTTCACCTCTCTCCAATATTTCAAGAAGTTCAGCATTGAACTGAATTACTGGATTTTCAGTTACACTGACATAATTTTCCTCAATCAATAATAGCTCATGTACCATCTTGTTATATTGGACCTTAGACATAATGACCCAATTGCCTTTTTGGCCTGCTTGAACACATATTCTTTCAAAACAGCTCTTAACTTCTTCAATTCCTCCCATTCTGATTTTCCAAATTGTAATGTTTACATGACTTCAGAAATGTTGTATGTTCTAATTCCACCTTTTTGCACAATAACTGCTCAAACATACATACTGCAGTAGAGCTTTTGGGTGGTGCAAAGCTGCTGACAGCAGGTAAAAATGGAATAACAAATTTGGTATATCCAGTGTTGAAACTGATAACATTCACATCATTCCTATTTAATTCTTCATCACTAAAAAGTGAATCATATTGATATATATAAAGATTTAACAGCATATCATCATCTTCATCATCATTTGTGTGTATATCGGAAGCATTAACAGAGGCCGTTCTTTTGTTAAAATATACAATACAATGCAATGCAATTTCCTGAAAAATTGTTTCACTTCTAAAGGAGCCTCCGCTAATGTTGGAATCTTAATGAGGACAAATTTAGTACCCCGACTTAACAAACTCTCACCTGCTATTGATAAAACCAAATCATATAAATTAACAATTTCCAAATCATTATTTCTACTTATTGACAACTTAGAGTTCTGTATACATAAAATGTCTTTCATAACTAAGGTATGAGCCAATGTTCGTATATTAGAACTACAACAGTCTACTCGGTTTAGAAATTCAACTCCACTGTCGTTGGTTAAGTCTTTTTGAATCTGGAATGGCCTTTCTGCCCTTTCATTTGAGTTCTTTTTTTGTTCGATTTTTTTTTTTATAAATTATTTATATGCAACTTATGTAATACGTAATTAAACAAAATGTGCATTTAACTGCATAACAAGTTTAATATAGATATGTGGAAGTACAGATAGTATTTAATTAATGTAGTAGAATGGATGTGTATAAATGGGCAAGTGCACTTTAAAAATGTAATGTGATTCAATTAATGGTGGGATTCAAGTGGTATAAATTGTTTGAATTCATTCAATTTTATATCCTTGAAGGCGAAATGCCGAGGCACTACATGGTTGTTACTTAAAGCTATTTGTTTCAATCGCTGGTGGCTGCTGTGTATTTTTTTCATTGTTATAGCCAGAGGGCTGGTTTCTGTTTTTCTGACATACATTCATACTCTGACCGATTTTTTTCCTAACAAATCCACACATTGTAGACTGCAACCCTTCTACAAATGCTGCAGCTTGTAGTTCTATTACTACTATTGTGACCACTACATCAAATATCCTTACTGATGATACCAACATTACAAACAAAAAAGGCTCAGAAATCTCATACATTAATACTGGCAGCATTAATGACAAATGAGCCAAGTTGGAAGTGTGGAGTTCCATTGAAAACTCACTAATTCTTATACTCATTGAAACATGGCTTAAAGGGGGGAATCTACCTTTCTCCATTCATGCTGTCTATCTATTATATCCCTCCAACAGTAGGCCGGGTACTAAATCAGGGGTGGATGGGGTGGGGTTGGGTGTCATACTTCTTATAAAAAAAAAATTAATAAATAAATAAATAACTCTTCGTTAGATATTCTTAATTTCTCCATTTCTCAAAACTTTCATGACAGAGCTCATAACTATAAGAGCTAATCTCACCATAGGAAATCATACATGCCTGTGTTTGCAATATACATTCCCCTGCCCTCCTCTGTAAAATACATAAAATATAACTTACATAATGTCAAGCCAAAGGGCCTCCCTAACAATCCTATTATATTAGGTGACTCCAATGTAAAAGCATCAGGTGCAGCATCTACCCCGCTCATAAAACTTCTATCACTAAATAACCTGGAACAAATTGTAAAGTATCCTGATAAACCAGAACAGATTACTATTGAATTGGTGAAGTGCCTGTGCTTGACCGGCATGTGGTCAAAAGGCATTTTTCCAAAGAGCAGAATGCTGAACCAGAAAACAATCGATTATGCTACAGAAAATGGGTAGTATAGGTTGATTATCTGAGTTTGGCATTGTGAACGGAGATTGCGGTTCAGTGAGGAACAGGGAATTAACCCATTTCCTCACTGTAGTGCGATCTCAGATTTGGTATATATAATTTGCAGGGGGGAATGGGGGGCACAGTCCCCCACATAGGGGTGGAGGGGGGCTTGCTCCCCTGCAAAATAGTAAAACACATGTACCATTGACTGTGAAATGTCACAGTACATTAAGCTGCATAGCATGGGTGACTGATGTCACCTCCTGCTATGTTGAATACATCAAACTACAGGTGTCAATGTATTCAGTTTCGACTTGGTTGCCTTTTGAATGGCACGGATTCAGCATTTTAGGTTGACAATGTGACCAGCTGACTGATGCAGTTTCATTAATTCAATAGTAAACCACCAGAACACCTACCTGTCAGAAACCTATACTTCAACAGATCTCGTTAAGACAGTTATTGGATAACACAGCTCCAGCATCTCTACTCTTCCTAAATATCTGACCACTTCCTTGTTTTTTCCTATTGGTCTTTTAAAAAGACAAAATCCTCCCGCAAATTGTAATAGGTCAACCATTCCCAGGCCATAAGCTCCCTATCCTAGACTGAGTTTTGCAAAGCACTGATTGGTCTGTTTTACATCTCATAAACATCCTAAAAATGTACTGGCTTACTTTACCAATACTCTCACCTCCAGGCTTACTCTTCCTCTCTTCACAGAGGAGACTGAGGGGCCAAAATACTATTGGCTCGCTAGTGATATAAAACCATCATGAAGCAGAGGAATAAGGCATGATAAGCCTGGAAACAAAACCCAAATAATTCTAACATCCACCAAACCAATAAAACACTAAAAAAGCAAAGTAGAATAGCAACTAATTTGGCTAAATCTATGCACTTAGGAAATAAGCAAGCTGGTGCTGCCAGTAATCGAAACCTATTTTGGAAGCAAATAAAAGAATTAACAGGAGAAATCTCAAAACCTAAAAACTCTCCCACAACTTTAAAATATAAAAAACATCCTCTTCTACCAAAAGAAAACAAAAACTTTGTCACTGGCAGTAAGTAAGAAATCACTAATTCTTTTCAACTTTTACCCCATTTCATCACATTTCTCTAAACTTCTCAAAACCAGCACTATAACCATTAGTCAAATATATATCAACATTCCATGTAAGAGAGATATGAGGAAAATAAACTATCACACTCTTGAAAATCTTTAAAAATTCTCCTCTAAAGTCATCCAATTACATCACATCTTCCTGAAAAAAAGCCATAGATAAAATTGCCAGCCCTTAACCTGCATATGTAATCTCTTCCTTACAGCAGGAATAGTGTCTCCAGCCTTAGGACATCCCATCATAATTCACTTGCCTAAAATACACTCTCCTGAAAACTATCAAGGACTGCAGACCTGTCTCCAGTCTTTGCCCACTTGTAAAAATATATCAAAAAGTCTTGTACATTCAAGTAATGAAACATGTTAATAACTTTCAGACAAGCAACATGATTTTAGAAATGCCTTCAGCGTCATCACTGCCTGACTCACTGCATCTGACTCCATTTTTTGTAAGATTAATGATGGCCTGCTCACTGCTGTGATATTTGTAGATATGACCAGACCATTCAAAATTGTTAACCACATTATTATTCTTATGAAGCAGAACAAATTTAATTTTGGCAAGAGCACTACTGAGGGTTCCCAAGTTTCCCAGAGAATAAAACATTCCAAGTCACACTAACAACCTCTTATCACTTGGCACCCTAACGGTAGAGTGTCAAAAGGTTTAATCCTAGGTCCCATTCTGAACCTGGGTCCCATTCTGTTTTTGTTATTTGTTAATGACCTTACAAATGATCTCCTTGAAGTCATATTGTATGCAGATGACATCCTTCTAATACAAGGCAGTATATGCCCTTCTGATCTCCAGAACAAGCTATACCAGTCTTTTTAGAGGTATGCAACAAGGCTGAATGTAATGACCCACTAATTAACTACAGAAAACTAACCTTTTCAATGCAGACATCTGTACAAATCAGTTTGATATACACATGACATACATGACATACAGTTCTAATACATTTGTAAAACAAGCATCTTGAATAAATCAGTTTGAAATTCACAAATAACATATAATTATCTACAAAATTCCAGCTAGCTGTGCTGGCAGTACCTCCTATCATGATGCCTCCCCCCCCCCCCCTTCGAAGACACAAGGTAGTTTTTGCTCCTTGAGATATGTTACTTGAGAGGAATGAGCCTATTTAGGAATATATTACCAACACCCTGTCTTGAGATCCCAGCTGTCTTGGCATTGCTGACCCCAGTACAGTGCTGCATTGTCACATCATATGCCTGCAACCCTAGAATCCATCATACTAACTTGGGATTTTGCTGGCTGGCTTCCTGTAGCCATAGATCCCCTTCAGACTCTTTCTGCCTTCTACTGAAAGTACATAGCACCAGGGCTTCCCTATCATGGTAAGGTTTCATGGTGTTAACATGATACAATTTGTGCCCCTGCCTCCTGCCTCCTGCCTAGCAGTTCCACCATGTAGTTAACATCACTGATCTTCCTTACCACTTTGAAGGGTCCCTCCCAAGCTGACTGAAGCTTACTATGTCTGACAGGAATGAGGACCATAATATGCTGCCCCACAACATACTCTCTGGCTCAAGCATTCTTGTAATACCAGGCATTTTTCTGCTGCTGGGCTTCTGCCAGGTTCTCCTGGACCAAGCCCATGAGTTCCCTGAGCCTTGTCCTGAAGTTTAGGACTTATGCCACAACAGACTCCTTATAGGATTCACACTCACCCCCAATCATCATGACTCAAATCTAGAGGTCCCCTCACCTGATGTCCATACAGCAAATCAAAGGGTGAAAAATCTGTGGATTCCTGTGGTACCTCTCTGTATGCAAACAGTAGATGGGACAAATATTTGTCCCACTCACTCTTAAACTGGTCTGCAAATGCCTATAGAATGGTCTTTAGTGTAGAGTTTAACCTCTCCACAACACAATTAGTCTGGGGATGGTAGGGGATGGTCTTTAGGTGTTTCATCCCATACTGCTTCCATAGACAAGCCAGCAGGTCTAACATGAAATTGGCACCTCTGTCAATCAGTGTTTCTCTTGGGAAACCTACACTGCTGAAAATCTCTAGTAAAGCATTTGCCACCTTCTCTGCCTTGATGGAGGAAACATCCACCACTTCAAGGTATGTGGTAGCATAATATACTGCCAGTAGGATATATTTCTTCCCTGTGGAACTTGGGGGTACTCAGTGGCCCCACAATATCCATAGCTACCCTCTGAAATGGCTCCTCAATCACAGGCAAAGACATCAAAGGAGCTTTGACCTTGTCTCCTGCCTTGTCTACTTTTGGCACTGATCACAAGTCCTGCAGTACTGTGTTACATCCCTTGCAATCCCAGGCCAATAAAAGTTCTGCATAATATGTCTCTTGGAATGTTTTATGCCCATATGACCTGCAAAGGGAATGTCATGGTCTATGGCTATAAGTGCCAGATGGTAGGCTCTGGGCACTACCAACTGCTGTATTATCTCACCCTCTAGCCCTCCCTCAGGAGTCCATTCTCTATACAGTAACCCTTTGTTCCAGTATACAGAATCCCATTTTCCTTGAGACTCAGGCATCTCCCTACATACCTCTCTCAAGCCTTGGAATGTAAGATGGTGAGCCTGTCTGAACTCTCTATTTGTAACCCTTCCCAGCTCCCCTTCCAAAGGAAGTCTTGTATCCTCTGACAGTGGTGCCTCACTGTCAGTCCGGATACTACTACTCATCTTTGCCATTGCAGTCACTCTTTCCAAGGGAACATCAGTACTCACCAGCAGCTGTGGCTCAACTTCACTGTCACTGCTACAAGGTAGCTCCCTCCCTGAAGTAGCCACCTCACCAGTTCTGGCTTAAAGTGTGTGGTCTCTCAGTCTACCAGCCCTGCATGCCTGTCTCTAAGCCTGACTGCATGTAACTGCATGCACACAAGGTACTGCATTATCAAAAGTATTCCCTATCAGTACATCTGCAGGGATATCCTCAAACACATCTACTTGCTTGCTTCCTTTTCCACCTTTCCAGTCAAGGTGAACCCTAGCCAAAGATATTTGAATTGGGGTCTCTCCTAAAGCTCTGACTGGAGTAGACTGCCCAAGCAAGTAGTCCTCCTCTTTAACCATTGCAGGCTTCACAATGGTTAGGTCAGAGGCTGTGTCTCTCTCAGCAGTGGCCTGTTTCCCATCTACTAAGATGGGATATAACCTCTTTTTGTAGTTTGTTACCCTCATTGTTGCCAGACAACTTGCCACTCTTATTCTGTTATTCCTACTTGCTGGCTCCCCTACTTTTGTTCCCCACCTTGCCCCCATTGACATCTGATACATGGCCCTACAGGTTACATTTAAAACATCTAACCACTGATCCTGGCCCTGTACCTGATTTAGTGGCTTCCATTGTTGCTGGTGGTGGACTCTCTTGGGGTGGATGAGGTTGCTCATCATGGGTTCCCTTATATCCATGTGCAGCACTGGGTATCCCTTTCCTGTGCAGTGATGCCCTTCTTGCTAAGTAGAGATCCCCTTTTTTCCCCAGCTGACGTGTTGCATTCCCTATCTCCCAACCAGATTCTCATGTTCTCAGACAAAGTGCTAAGGGCTTGTTCCCTCACCAAAAGGTCTGCCAGCCCTTGAAAAGTGGTGACCTGAAACCCACTCAAACACGTATGAAAATAAATGCTTAGTTCAGCAATATAATCACACACACTTTCATCTGCCTTGCTTCCATGCTCACAAATTTTTTTTCTATAAGCTTCAGGTGCTAACTTAAAACACTCTAATAAACATGTCTTTATTTTGTTATACTCTAAACAATCAATATCAGACAATTTAGAAACAGCAGTTACAGCTTTACCATAGACTAACAGGGTCAGGAACTGTACCCAGAGCCTTTGGTCAACATTATACTGTTTCATAGCCTTTCAAACATATGAATAAAACTATCAAAATTATCACCCTCTGTAAATTGTGGAATACATTTACTGACCTTTATTGCTTCTGGGGTTCCATTATTTCCTTCTCCATTACCTTCATGACCCTGGCAAAGAATCACCATCCCCATCTCATGTTGCCTCAGCCTCTCATTTTCTTCAGCTGCAAACACCACAGTCTCTTTGCTGATTCTGCTTTGACCTCCAAATGCCGCAGTCTCTCTGCTGATTCTAATTCCAAACATTTGGCCTCCAGTTCAAGTCTCTTTAACTGTAGATGGATTTTTAAGTCCTCTGAAGAAAAGTTGGACTGTGCTGTTTCTGAGAGCTGTACCATCCCAATACCAGTCTGATTGCCTTCCTGGTTGCTGGTCTGTGATGCAGCTCTGATTAAGGCTGCAATCATTTCCCCTTTAGTCAGTCTGGCATTCCCCAGTCCTTTGGCTTGGCACATCTCAGTCAATTGGCTCCTTGTCAGCTTGCCATAATCCTTTGCTGACATCCTTGCCTGCTCTCCCTGACTAACAAAGCTAACAAAAGTAAATAAATAAAACTATTGTGATATGAAACACTGAATGTTCACTGTGTGGCTGCTTGAGAGTACAAACTTCTTTAGTGACAACTGCTTACTGGTACAAAAGTTCAATATCTTCACCACTGTTACCAATGTGTGATGTGGTGGTCCTAATACTGCCAACCAATATGTGATGACCATCCACCTCTGAACCAGTAATCAAGGAGTCTCAATCCTCACCACTGGCACCAGTAGGGGACGTTCACTGAGAGGATAACAGGTACACACACACAGTATCTCCAGATGCAGCTCTCTGCATCAAGCACAATCAAACACAGTTTCCCTTAATAGCACATGTGGAACATAGTCCAGATCTGGTTTCTCCCTCTTTCTTCAGATCCCCAATAAGACTCCCCACTGGCACAGCTATAGAGTTGAGATCTCAGCTTAGTGTCCAAACCAAGGCCTCTAGCACCCTCTCTGTTCAACCAGTGTTTTGTGTCCTTGCTCAAGTAGCTGACACACACACTGTAGGAGGTTTGATTTACACACACACACACACACACATACACACACACACACACACACACACACACACACACACACACACACACACACACACACACACACACACACACACACATACATATACACACACACACCTGGGAAAAGCTGGCATAGATTTACTAGCTATGCACCCTTCTGACCAGACTGTAAAGTAGTTATGACTGCCACCAGAAACTCTTACGGCTCTTCCAAGGGTACCCAATAAACTGAGTGAAATTATTATTAATACAAATGGTAGTCTGAACATAAGCAAGACTATAAGGAGAGGCTCACACAGTGGTACCAAATAAAAATGCAAATACTCTCAAAACTTAAATATTTCTACAAAGATCAGCCACAATGAAAAGTTTAAATATATTTAATAATAAATAGTAAAAGAACAAGAAAATACTAAGTGTATATTCATAGTGACATCAGAGTTGAAGTCACAGGAAATATTTAAAATAACATTGAAGGACAGGCTCAGACAAATAAAGAAAAATCAATATCTAAACTAAGCTTCAATGTATTCCTAACTGAATCTAAGAGTGCTACTATTCCCTACTTGCTTAATAGAGCAAGGCAGATGATGTGGTGAATGGTCCTTCTTGTTGTCAGGCCCAAGACAGAATACAGAATGCTCAGTCTCACTAAGAGACTTCTCAAAATAATATCTGAAATATTACTTCTGGAATAGCTTGCAGAATGACATCACTTCTGGTCATCTGACTTTTAATTCCCATGCAAATCTGCATTGCTGGAAGCTGGCAGGATTTAGCACTTACCTGTAAAAATACTCACAAGTGGGCTTTTGCTTAGATCTGTAGCAGGTGTTGGAAGTCATAAAACAATTCCGTACCTCCATGCTTCCAGAGTAGTAATTAGTTCACCCTAAAGACGATGCAGAAAGCTTCCTAGTACAGACTTTGCATCTCTGGCTGCATTGAAACCTGTGAGATAGCATCTTTATGGCCTAGCCCATAAAGTGATTTAATTTCAGATATATTTTAAAGTTTGCTGGACTGAGGTTAACCTTCCAGTTTCCTCTGTTAAAACATATACATTTAAACAGTTACAATAGTGCATGAATATTTCTGTTCTCTCCAGCAGTGTACATTGTGGATACATTTCAAACACAAGCATTTTACAAATACCTTTTCAACACAAACATCACAAACATCTGTACAAATCAGTTTGATATATGCATGGCATACAATTCTAATACATTTGTAACACTAACATCTTGTATAAATCAGTTTGGTATTCACAAATCACATAATTATCTACAAAATTCCAGCTAGCTCTGCTGGCAATACCTCCTATCATTACAGCCTCCTATGATCATATGACCCTATGAGTATACAATTATGTGTCCTATAATCTTTTATGCTTACAGTATATCTTTATCTAAATATTTATATTAGATATAGATATAGAAATAGATCTATATATGGCTTGCTTTTAATTTCCATTATCTCCACCAAGAGTTTTAACAATCCAGATCCCTCGCTAAGAATTTTACAAGGGACTATCAACATTTACCTAAAGTTTTATAGTATGTAAAAAAGCAATATTCATATGTCAAATGTTTTTCTCAAGGTTTTGTTTGGCAGCCTTGTTTATAGTACCCAAAAGTGACGATTCATCTCTCTCTCTCTTTCTTTCTCTCATCTCCATTTGGCTTACAAAATCTTTTCTGACTGGTCAGCTAAAGTTTTTGGTATCAAGAGCCTATTCATAGGCATATTCACATCAGAGTTTCCAAGTGGCACTGTACTGGGTTGCCATTAGCCAGACTATGGATATCTCTAGGCATGACTGGAATCATAATTGCATAACAGCCAGGACATTTACTAGGTACTTAAGCCAATTCTCTGCTGTATAGCTAATCTGATAATACCTTGATCTATATTGCTTATGAATCTCAAAGGCTTCTAACGTGTCCTTAGACTGTCTGAGGGCAAGAGCAACTAATAATAAATTCTTCACACATTCATTCCTATTTTCTCACAAAGGTGGCCATTTTACACGCAGCTGGAAGTACCATGTATTATTATCTGTGATACTTACTTATTGTAAATGCTTTGTAAATTTTGTCAGTGAATACAGGAAAGGGCAACAGTTCACTTACAGGGGTGATTGCAACTAAAACAATGAATTTCTGAAGCATTAAGTATATAGCTAGAAGAGTTTTATTAAACTGAATCATTTTCACAGAACAAGACCTTGGGCAGTGTGTGTGAAGACAAAATGCCAGGGTCTTGGGAGAATTAAGAACATGACTGAGAGATTTTTTCTTTAGAAGGTGAAAACTTTAAGTGGAAAGAACAGTTTTACTTAGTGCCTTTTAAAAAATTCAGTAAGTTACAGAATGTATTGTTGACATAACTACTGACTGAATAGTTTTTGTAGAGCATCCTAACCCAGCTCCTGTAATTCTATTTTAAGAAGTAGAGCCTTAATACCTCTTTCAATTAGGTCTTAAGTCAAATGACTTAGCAAAGTCTATCTGCTAGCACCCTACCAAGAGCTTTAGTCTATGAAGTACTGACATTGAGTCTAAATTGTATCAGCATACCTTTCAACCATACAGGTTTCTGTATTTTATTTTTTATCCATTTTTCATAAAATTGTCATTTTATGTAAAATTAGTGCTACATCATTAATGAGTGAAGTTAGAAAATAACGATATTTGAGTTTCAGACTTCATACCCTTCAAAAAGTCATGCTAATGCAACACCTGTTATTCTATCAACTTTCTAAGTTTGTAAGAGAAATATTTAAAATTGTCCCTATTTTGGGGCCTTTGTTCCAATTTTATTCATGACTTTGTCCAGATTTATTGCTCTAAAAGGTTGAGAGGTATGGACACAGACAGAGTAGATCTTGGCTGCCTCAGCCTTTCATAAATCCAACTTGGGTGGAGGGAAATTAATTGAGGTATAACCTAAATAAGGTAGATTACAATGGTTTTAGCCAGGACATTTATTTACTTCTGCATTGATAAGGGCTATATGAGCCTAAGGTTCTTTGAATAGAAGGAGTATGAATCTGAACTTTGCAAGAACTAGAAATGGTTCCACAGACTATAGGACTCTTCATATATATATATATATATATATATATATATATATATATATACATATATATCTTGAAACAAAGCATTGACATGCAGAAGCACAAATCTATAGAAATTAAACCTTCTGAAAAAGCAGTCAAACCACTATTTCATTGATAAGTAGCATACAAAATCTCTGTGGAACCTACTGGACATTTTGGCATGTCATTTCTGCAGAAAATATATGCGGGAAGCTATTTAGCCAAGTGGTTATCATACCTTAAGAGGCAGACAGAGAAAAATAAGCAGAATTTTGTAGTTTAGAGCAACATGTCTTTAGATTTAATGACCCTCCCAAAGTCATGAATTAGTTATCCCATTTCAGTCCTGCTACCCTGATTCTGTATCTGTCTTTTGTGTCTGTGCTCATAACTCAGCATCCTTGTTTGCCTAGGCCTAGCCTCTCAAATGATTGCTTCTCACAGTGAAAGAGTGAGAATGGGAATGGTATTCAAGTACGTTGACTAATTAATTTTAAATTCTTTAGTCTTAAAATGTTTACTACCTGATTTTACATAGTAGTGTGATTGCTGCTTCAGAATGTTCTCCTATCAGTCTTGAGTCCCTAATATGCTTTACTATGACTCACCTGACCTGCTGGTCTTTAAGTAAAAAAAAAAAAACACTTTCAGGGAGTAAAACGCTGAGCAGTAAGGATGACCTAACAGTGACAATGCCTATGGTCTATAATTATAAATTATTTATCAGGCTACTCTGCACAATTACAGGTTCCTCAAAAAGAAATATATTTTATTTTGCAGGGACAACCCTCCAGGTATGAAGGTATGTTCTATTATTTTCTATTTTAGACCACTGAGATGTACGTTAAGATAAGGGCAACTATTACATAAAAATGGCTTTCTGCATCTGCCTTATTTTTTCTACCTGCTCTGCTCAACCAGGCACTAATACCCATGTTTAGGTCTCCTCCTCCCACGTCATTTCTTGATCCCCATGTAGCTTATTAGTAGAGGGTCATACAACATAGTGTAAAGCTCTGGGGAATCCTGATTGGAGTTAATAACCCTGACTAAGGAAATTGGATCTGCCTGTTCTTTAGGCCCTAACACTGTGCTATACTTACTCCTTGTCTTTCATGTGCTGCAGATGTTCCCATCATACATTTCAGCTGTCCATAATTTTGCAGAACATTCCTGATTTTGAATCAGATATTTGTCCTGTTCCTTATAAATTTTTTTTTTTTTTTTTTGGTAACTCACTGAGGATTGCAGTTAGTCAATAATTTCAGGATTTCATTCTTCTTATTATTGTTCAGAAAATAAAAGTTTTTGCAAAACCTGTTGTTCTATTAATGTTGTAAGTAAATTAGAGTAGTATTTAAAAACTGACCCTGGTTTTGGCATTGTGTCCTTCCATTATTTTAGGCTTTATCCAGAATTCTTGAGCAGAGAAATTAAGGGATATGCCTCCCAGCAGGAATTTTTCCATTTGAGGATGGATGTTCCTTTCATGGAAGCTAGGATAGAGTAGTTAAAAATCTTACCCCTTACAAGATGGTAAAATCAACATAATTTACAGATGTGTCATTAACACTGATTTTTGAAGGAAATTATTTTGTTGCCCAGGACATAAGACATCCCCCTATCTCACTTATTTCATAGCAGTTTGCCAAAAAAACACTTCCCCCACTAAATAATAAAAGAGTTAGGCTTACCTTACTGAAAAGACTATGTATTCATATCTGTGAGCTGCCTCATTGCAGAGAGAAGCTGAAGGAACTGCTTACTGATATAACAATCATCCACAACTGCAATTAATGTTACTGTGGGTTGGGGTTATGACATTTCTGAAGGCACTCTTTTCACAAAAAAATGTCATATAAGATGAACATAACAAAGCACTTTTAAAATACAAACTATAAATGGGTATATTTTAAGCACTTTTAAAATATAAACTATAAATGGGTATATTTTACTATTAGAACTTTGGCCACTTTCTCCTGCCCACACCAAAAAATCCTACAAGACATGTTGAGCTGCAGGTTGCCTATATTCATTCTGGATCTCTTTCCTATCCACGAAGATAAAGCATTTGAAGATTAAATACCTTGGCTGCAACTGTGTTCTTTGTGAGTGTGGCACATTAGGGCCTACCCTGCTGGTCCTTTTGGTTACAGCAGGAGGGGTGACTACATAAATACCAGCATAAGGAGTACAGTATACAACAAAACAGATGTGATGAAAGTATTGCACCTTTTCATGTAGTCCTACATTTCAGATTAGTCTGACCATGAGTGGTTATCCAAATTGCCAGTCTTTGCTTGTAACTTCTCTGCTGATTTATATGCTAAGTATTAAGGATGACAGACCGTGGCTTAAAACTGATCTGCCACAGAAAGCTTGCAGCTACAGTTAGCCGATAATTGTGTCACAAGATTTTAAGCCTCAATAGTACCTTCAACAAAGCAGAGCAGGTCACTACCTGCACAATGGTTTTGTGGATATAACCAGACAAGGGAAACATTGATTTAAATACTTGCTTATGGCATTTCAATAAATGTGAGTAAAACTAAATAGTCTGAGAGCATAATAAAAACTATCATTACAAAAGCATTCTGATTATTGAAGCATCGGCATTGATAAACCATGTTTTTCAGGAATCTGATTCAGGAATCTTTATATACTAAAACATGTGCATTTAGAAGTTGATGTAAGTATAAAAAGGAAGTGCTTTACATAATCTTAATGTTTTACATTTTACCTTATAAAACAGGGGAAATATGTCTGCTCATTGCAGCACGATGTCCTAATGTAATATTTATTATTTATTTAATTGTTGCCATTTGTTTACCAGGAAAGTCAAAATGAGCAGTGCCCTTTTTCAATGGAGGCCTCGGAGAAAAAAATTCCATTATGCAAACATCATGGACATCATTTGCATTGTTACGTTATTTACAGTTTCATTCTTGAGCAGCAGTATCATTATTTAGACATCCTTGACATCGACTGTATCATTTTGATTAAATATAACAGTTGGAGGGGTTGTATATGAATATTTTTTAATGGAGAAAGGTATATACATTGCAATATCATAAGTATGCACAGATTGTCAGGCTTTACCTAAGAATGTTTGTTACTGTAAAAACGTATTCAAAATCTAATACCCAGGAAGATAAGATAAGATAGACAGAGCAGCCCAAAAATAGGAAGAAGAAGAGGAGGCACGAAGATAAAGTAGATGAGATGCTGGAGAAGTTTAGTTGTATTAATAGTACATTAAGTTTTCTACAGTAGAGAAGTGTGGCATAAATTCATGTACTTCTATTCATACCAGTTTAACCAGGGGCGGTGTAGATGCAAAGCCATTTATCTATCAGGTGTTGCTTCATTTTGTATTTAAAGTCTTCAGGTTGCAGAATGTTCTTAAGTGGAGTGGAAAGGTATTCCAGCTATTAGCAATGCAGTGTAACTACAGAGAGCATCCTGCATTGCAGCATACCTCTCCATTGTTGAGATTTTCTCAGAATATTCAGATTTTTGCTGCATATTTTGGCCTGTACCATGCTAAATTAGTGATTTTCTTGAACATCATTGAGGATTGAAGTGGGTGGCCATGGTAGTGCAGCAGTCAGTGTTGACACCTCACAGCAAGAGGTTCTCCGGTTCGATTCTCGGCTGGAGTGCCTTCTGTGAGGAGTCTGTATGTCCTCCCTGTGGTCACGTGGGTTTTCTCTGGGTGCTCCGGTTTCCTCCCACATCCCAAAGACATGCAGTAGGTGAATCGGTCAGTCTAAATTGGCCCTAGGTGTGAGTGTGTGTGTGTGTGTGTGCCTTCTGTGGAAGGTTGGACGCCGGGCTGGCAACTCAACACTGTAAAACTCCACTGCCAATCATGAGCAGACAGATGATCCGCTGTGGTGACCCCTAACCGGGAAAAGCTGAAAGAAGAAGAAGAAGAAGAATCATTGAGGATTGAAGTCACTAAATGATGATGGACAGTTGAGTTTCAGACTTCATATCCTTCAGAAAAATGCATGCTAATGTAAAACATTAATTCTATACATTTTCTAGCTTTATAGAAACAATTTTTTTTAAATTGTCCCTATTTTTGAGCATTTGTTCCCCCATTATTTTTGGCTTTGTCCAAAATTCTTGCATTAAGAAGTTGCAAGGTATGCATTGTTGGTAGGTCTAGTCATGGAGAGTAATGATTTGTCAGTGAAGCATAGACGTCTCTTAGTAGTATAAGGTTAAGTGTTAGAGTGAAGACATGCACATTTTTCTGAGTTGGGCAGTAGTTTGAAGGTTGCAATTAATTGTGAGTACAACAGAGAATTATTTAGTTTGAACCAATTTAGTTGTTTTACAGAGAGAGGCAGTGATGTGATCTGTATTGCTGGGTGAGTGTGAATTTGGCTACTTTATTGCAGCATTGTTCTAGTTTGGTTGATAGAGAGGAGTTCAAATTGGTTAGGATAGGATGTGAGAGGCATATAATAGGGTGGGGAGTAGTACAGAAGTAGCTATATTTTGTCTAGCAAAGTCAAAGAGGTAGAGCAGAATTCATGATGGCTAACATGGAAAATAACACTGTGTTAGCCTTCATAACACCGTTTTCCCACACTAAATCCAGTTTTCTATTCAGGAACAGGGCTTAGTTTCCATGGCACAGTGCTGCGCAGTGCACATGCATGCGCAAACGCGCCAAGGGCAGAAAACCTGTGGTGGCATGCAAATGAAGGACATGCTTACCACCCCAACCCACCGTTACCTAGTAACAACACCAGGTTGCAATTCAACAACCTGGTGTGAGTCTGTGTTAGCTCCATGTTATGTACAGGAAAATTTTCCCCATATATGAGCTAACATGGAAGTTAAGCAAGCTGAAAGCCATTAAAAAGTTGGCTTTCCTTAATTATATTTAAGTTCTACTTTGTGAGAAGTGGTGCAGAACTTAAACTTGCACATAGAAGCTTTTTAAAAATAAAAAAAAATTATTAAAAAAATTTTACTTTGTGTGAAGCTGTACGGAACTTAAACTTGTGCAAAGAAGCTATTTAAAAATGTTAGATCTTATAAATCGATCTATTGCTGAATGTCAAGTTCCCCAGCTCTGGAAAAGGGCCTTTATTATTTCACTCCATAAAGATAGTAACAACAATAATATCACAAACTTTCAACCTATCGCTATCTAATCTCCCATTTGTAAACTTCTAGAAAAATGTATCCATCTACTCCTACCTTACCTCATAAACAACCAACTTCTAACCCCTACTCAACATGGTTTCAGAACTGGCCACAGCACTACCACAGCTCTCCTGTCCTTCCTAGAAACATTTAATAAGGCCCGTGACACTGGCCACATCGTGTCCACTCTTCTCCTTGACCTCTCTGAAGCATTCAGCACTATCTCTCATAACCTTCTTTTCACTAAACTGTCTGAACTAAACCTATCCCACTCCTCTAGTAACTGGTTTACCAGTTACCTCTCAAACAGGCAACAAGTAGTCAGATGGAAAAAAGCCACCTCCCCTTTCTTAATACTCCCACAGGTGTCCCCCAGGGTTTTATACCCCCTTCTATTCAATATATTCATAAAAAGTTTCTACCAAGCCATCCCAAATGCCAACCTTGTCCAATATGCAGACGATTCAACAATAATCTGCTCTGTCTCTTCTATACCCACCCTAGTTAAATTAATCCAAGATGCCTTCTCCTCCATTGAGCAATGGATGATGGACAACCATCTAGCACTCAATGCTACTAAAACTAAACTCATGATATTTACTGCTTCCAAAACCAACACCCTAGATAAAACTCATTCTCAGTCACCAGTCAAAATAATACTCCTCTCGAAATCGTCTCTAATGCTAAACTACTAGGAGTCCTGATCGATGACCAGCTAAAGTTTGATAATCATCTAAAAAAGCACACACAAATAAGCATGTTTTACTGATGCAACTGTTACATCTCTCCCTCTACTAGGCTCACCCTCACCAACACTTACCTTATCCCATCCCTCCTATACGGTGCCTCTATCCTTACTAACCTGCAATCCTCCCTCAAGACTAATCTCTCCTCTTGCTATAATAAAATAAAATTTGCAACTGGCCATAGATCCACTTCCCGCCACTGCACTGCCCTACACTAACTGAATTGGCTTGAGCTGTCCAATTGCCTCATCTATATTTAACTTGTCCAAGCACACAAACTTATTTTCACCCCCTCTCTCTGTCCTTCTCTTGCCACCACCTTTAAAATGCACCAAATAGACTTTTGAAATCTAATTCCCAAAATCTAATTGAACTGCATGAACCTGCCCATCCACCAGGCAAACATCTAATGTCCTTCTCTCTAGCACGCCTTTGGAATTCCCATCCACTTCTCATCCGCACCACCAGTGGCCTCTCTTCATTCAAAACTTTACTTCACACACACCTAACTTCACTATGGGAATGCTCTTGCTCCCACCCCACATAATCTCCCTATACTATAGCTACTCTCTATAAGCTATAGTTCATAATAGCCTCCCATTGTTTTGTACCCCTAACTCTAGGAATAAGCATAACTCCTAGAATGGTACCGTTCAGTAGCCTAGAAGATAACTGCATGAATTAGCATAACTGTTAAAAAAATTAGACTGTTTCTGTTATTGCATTGTGCTAATATGTTAAACTGTTAAAACCTTTGACTGTTTGTAAATATTACTCTTATTGCATTGTACTAATATGTGCACTCTACTAATATGTGTTTTTCGATTTGTTTAATTTTGCTTCATTTGTGCACATTACATTTCTCTAATAACTTACACTTATGTTAAAATCTGTAATTTGTAATTTTCTGGAACTTTTCTCCCCAGGACTCCATTGAAAACGGTCTCCTCGTGGCCCAATGGGCTATCCTGGCAAACAAACTATAAATAAATGAATAAAAGATTAAACTAACAGGGAAAAGTCCCCTTTAACATGCAAGATCCATGCTGAAGCCGTGTTGTATCCATGTGGATAGCATGGAGTGGATGTGGTGGGTGGTAGGTGTACCTGAATCGAACTGGAGGTATAGAAAGCAGTGCTGCACCACCATGTAAGCTAACATGGTGGTAGGCAGCCATAGGGAGAGTATGGGCAAATGTTAAGTTATTTTTACTGGTTTTATTCTGTCATTTTTTTTTCTTTTTTTTAATCTCCATTAGCGTGATCCAGCGCAAAGCACAGAGAGGCCAAAAATAAATTAATAAAAAACAAAAATAATAAAAAACAAAAAAGAAAAACATGAAAAAAAAAGAGTCAGATACTAACTAAAATAATTTTTAATTATATTAATTATTTGTAATGTTAATATTTTGTCAGTATTAAAATAATTTATGAAATAAAGAGATTGGAAGTCCAGTATAGGGCTACCAGTATTTTGATACAAAAAATAAATAACACACTCCTCATTTAGAAGCTGCTTTGGCAACATGTATAGACTGACAGACGATAATGTTGGTGGTCCTGGGTTCAAGTACAGGTGAAGGACTTTTTTTCAAAGAAATAATATTTTGCTGAATCATATGAACATCAGAAATAATCAGTTATAGTGAAAACTGTTAAAATGCACAATAAGTGGGAACGAGGCCATTTGCAGAGGGACATCTGAAAATAACAGCCATAATATCATGGCTGTGGAGAGACATACAGGGTTTTCATTAAGCATAGCAACAGGTATTTGCCTGAAATATTGGTCTGCACTCATAGAATGCATCACATGAACTAGACTGTACTAATCCAACCACCACTGTCTTCTCGTGAACATATGTCATTGGTACAGTTGAGAAAGCAGGGAAATGTACACAAATGACAGCTATGTATCTAGTGCAATGCATATGCACACACCAGAAACAGCAAAGCAAACATACATGGCAATATAGTGTGGATCAATGCACATAATCTACAAGCAATGATAACAGCAAAAGAAACCCTTGACAAACATATTTAGTTGTTTCTGCCAATGATGTTCATTCTTGATTGTTAGCATTTGTGCTCAGCACAACAAATCAAGCATGCACTCACAGTGGCTATGGATGTAAGGCAGCCTTACTATGCTGTTACCCTTGTTGTGTGTATGAGGTTCAAGTCTCTCAACCGATCAAAACACTGCATTGATCTGGGCAGCAAATCACATTCATTTTAAGTCTGTGATCATGACTCCAGTACTGTGTATGATACTCTTATAACCAACTGAGCATGTGCATACACTTAGTAATTTCATTGCGTAGTGTCAACTGCTTAATAAGTCTTAGGTAGTGGGTAGTGCGTATTGTAATAAATACATCCAACTCAAGAAATGGATCACCTCAGACGAATGTTACACAGCCATACCAGTATATACTCAGTACCACCAGTATATGCAAAATGTGATACAACATGGAGAGCATGCAGATAGTACACAAATAAGAAATGGATCACAAAAGCCGTGGCGTACGTGTTTTCAAAATATGATGTGGACACAGCAGTGATAGCAGAATACTGAACAAATCATCTTTTCTGCAATGCATGTCACATACCAATCCAAATTAGTGAGTACAATCAGCAGCAACAATTACCAGCAAACACAGACCTCACACATTAAATTTTAAGCAAATCACATATTAATATGTCCAAAAAATATAACCTCCATGACAGATGAATTTTTGTCATTATTGGACTTTTTCACCTGATAGGTTGGTACTTGTGTTCTTTTCGTCGCATATTAATATGAATGTCCATATCTTCATATGTATGTGAGGAGAACAGCAAACACTAACTGGACCAGTCTATATGTCACCCTCTTGTATCAGCTAGTAGACAAAACTGTAGCAGGGTAACATGCAAAGAGCCTAACAGCAGCACCGCAACTATGGAATGGATGCATGTACAATAATCACCTGTATGAATGCTGCCACATATGTGAACACACAAAGTATGATTGTCAACAGAGTTGCCAAATACCTACATCTTCATTCTGCCATAGTTACAACCTTGGCAAAATACAGTACCTATGGCACACTGCTTTGCCTACACCCAACCCACAAGTCTCTGATAAAGCACAGAGATGACAATTAGTCAAATTGCACTGCTGACCTGGCATTACAGGTGGATGCAGCCATGAGGTGCAGTAGGCCGCAAATGTACACAGCTAGATTCAACAAACTACCATTCAAAATTGTGTCTTAACTGTGATTAATACCTCCGTGACTGTATGTTTCCTACACTGAATACCAGTGTTCATAACTTGTGCACTGATGAATTTCCAAACAAACCTCTCACTGAACCAATAAATCAGCTCTTGATTACAATAACTGCTGAGATCACAAAGCATAACATGAAATGCATGCATCTAAATATCCAGCGGCTCAGTAATACAACTGATAAGATAAGCATCACTATGTACTTACAGATAGGTAGGGTTCAATACTCACTGTGGACAAGCATACCTGAAACAGCATGTGTGTGTGTGTGTGTGTGTGTGTGTGTGTGTGTGTGTGTGTGTGTGTGTGTGTGTGTGTGTGTGTGTGTGTGTCTCAAAGACTGATGGAGTGTGTGTGTGTGTGTGTGTGTGTGTGTGTGTGTGTGTGTGTGTGTGTGTGTGTGTGTGTGTGTGTGTGTGTGGTCTCTTGGTGTGTACATAACAGCTGCAGATTTTCTGTTTTCCTGCTTGGAAACACAAACCTGTTGCAAACCACTTCAACCTGCTGACACATCATGCTGTAATGATGTCTCACTGGTTAAGACCAGCAGCAGACATCTAACACCAAAGTATTTCAGTAGCACAATGTGTAAGCTATGCGCATAGTAGTCTGTAACTCTAGATAGATAGGGGTTCTATACTTCCACCTGAAATCTGTGTGTGTGTGTGCATATGTGTGTGTGTGTGTGTGTGTGTGTGTGTGTGTGTGTGTGTGTGTGTGTGTGTGTGCATGTGTTCACCTTCCTCTGGAAAAGCACCAGCTGCAGTCTTGTGTGTTTTCCTGCTTGGAATCACAAATCTGTTGCAAACTACTTCAACCTGCTGACACATTATGCTGTAATGATGTCACACAGGTTAAGACCTGCAGCAGACATCTAACACTACGGTGATTCAGTAGCACAATGTATAAGCTCAGCGCATATTAGTCTGTAACTATAGAGAGGTAGGGGTTCTAAACTCACTCCAGTCAGATGTTGATATCACTAAAATCTCAGCACATGGCCTTATATTCACAGCATGTCTTTGTGTGTTGCATTTTCAAACATTGACAGATAAATGTTTGGATCTATGCACACATAACATAAATGTCTTTCCTATGTCTCACAACATAAGGTGAATTGCATGCATTGCACTGTCTAGTAACAGATGATCAGAAATTGTTTGTTCACTCGGCCCCATGTATATAAACAAAATTATTGGTTATACAATCAAGGCTGTCAAGTGTTTTTGCATGTTCTGTATCCAGTGTAATATCTTAGCACACAGAACATACTTTTTTTGATGG
Organism: Protopterus annectens; assembly: GCF_019279795.1. Taxonomy (NCBI): domain Eukaryota; kingdom Metazoa; phylum Chordata; order Ceratodontiformes; family Protopteridae; genus Protopterus; species Protopterus annectens. The sequence goes on along the minus strand of NC_056735.1, from coordinate 1,774,954,764 downwards.
ACACATCATCTCAACCTGTTCTGCTCATATCCAAGGCTACACATTACTTGGTTAAATCATGTTCATACATGGTCCAACTACAGTACATAGTGGACCATGCTGGAGGAGTTTCAGTACATGTAGGTGATGACAGCACAGCAAACAACCAGTGTGTGTATCAATACTCATTGCTACAGCATACATGTTATGAGGCATTTCTGACAGATATCCACTGTATGACTGTTGTTGTTCAACAGTGTTCCACATGGAAATCACAGGCCTGTGTACCCACAATTCATGAGATTCTACCCTGAACCCATTGACACTGATGGAGTAGCATTAAATATGGAGCATATTCAGACATCTATGAACTATACATGAACATGACATGCAATGTCATGCATGCACACTTGAAGTAGTCTGCCCATGTAATGTAACCCATATCAATGCTATGCATCTATGTCACCCACAATTTCCACAACTGACAAATTTTCATTGCTATCTATACAAGTAATATGGCATGGCTGATTAGCGGACATATATTCACAGTAATGCAGTGCAAGTTCTCCCAAAAATAAATAAGGCTACTTTCCATAGACATCCACTTCCACACACATGCAGTGTTATCAAATTTATGTGGACAGTATCTGAACAGGACTGTGAGATCAGTGACAGATTGCCAACCAGCTTCCAAACTGTACATAAGGTATACTCAAGAATGCTGGAAGTAAATCATTTTGCATGTCTGTATGTGGCCTAAGGACACACAGGAATGACAGAATGGAAATATGACAGATTGGAGCAGTTGCTACATTTAAATCATGTAGATAGAACAGTCTAAGTGCAGTCATAGCAGTCATTCATGTGGTCTATCCGAAATGTGCAGCAGTTATCAGGCAGTTTTACTGCTACCACAACTACCACAATGTGTGAAATAGTCAAATTAGACTTACTTAACAAAAATTATCATGAAATGCAAGACAATGTAAAGTACTATAACAAATGTCAGTATGGCTCCAAGTGCACACAAAAAAGTTATGATGACCACCACATATGGGTGTAGTTGATATGACGTCATAGCACTGAGACACATTATGGATGTGTGTCAGTTGTGATGTACTTGTCAGGAGTGTTTCTCATTTGGAATAAGTTGTGCACATTGATGCACAACATACAGGCATGGGAACAGTGCACGTCAGCTAAACAGTACATGTCATACAACCTAATGTCATGTGTGTCATCATGGTCGCAGAAGTGAAACATTCCTGTGCAATTTGTGATGGGTACATGGGATGACAAGGGGTGTACCTATAACACACACATGTTATAAATTGAACGGACAGTCACAATATGATATGGCATAAGAAATGCACACAGTCAAACTGACAGTCAACCTGGAACAAATGAAAAATACAGAAATGAAAAATAGATACTTAAAGGTTAGCTTTGACTGTAGCATACTCGTAAGACAAACAGCATGGCAAATTAGAAATTTATAACCTTGCAATTGATGGTGATGCCAGTGCTTCTTACAAATATTTGTCAATACACACACTATAAACCTAAGTTGTCACCGAGTGCATCAGACTCATACCCAATATTTCCCTTCTGCCATGCAGGGTAACACAGCAGAGATGGAGCACAGCTGTCATCATGTGCACTGGGTGACAGGTAAGGGTGCAGATACTGATACTGATACAACAGTTTTGTGAATGCACATGTGTGTTTACTTGGGCAGTGAATGTTGGGCCGGGGTAGATGGTGCATGTCTGCGTGTATGACACTGCAAAAGGACAGTGTTGAGTGCTGGTGTGCATGGACACAGCAAAGCACAGGGCTGGCTCACCACAATGCAAAGTTGGATGGCAGAAGGCCTTCATGGGCTGACTACACTGCTCATAAACCACCCCTGCTCACAGTTGAGCTAAACGAGAGGTGCAGCTGTGGAATTTCTCAGCAGGGCCAGAGCCCAGGTTAATTCAACTACACAGCTGGGATGTTCAAGGCTGTGAGTCGGATGATCAGCCATGATGGGTTCAGACTTTATCACGACCACGTGGTCTGCCATGCTTCCCTGTGACTGGGTCATGTCCAGTTGTAGCACCAGATGGACTTTCACTATGGGAGCATGAACGGCCTTGTTCTGGTTGCTTCTCAGCACATGTATGTGCTGAGCTAGGGCTAGGCTGTTGATTCTCCACTCCCACCAGATGTTCTACCGCAGACGATGTCCATCCCATGGTTGCAAGTGACTGCAGCATCAGAGGTACCTTCTCTTCATGGACAGTTACTTCTCTTTCCCAGATGTCATTGGCCCATTCAAATTGGTCAGCAACATGGGTTAGGCAGTCTCTAATGCCCTGCTGTACAATGTCCATGACCCAGAAAGCTCTACGGTTCGTCAAAAGCATACATGCCTGGGTTCACATAACCTTCCTGAACATACATAATGTCATGCGTGAATCGACAGCTGACACAGGGGTGTGTGTCAGCAGCCCTCCTCCAAGGAACACTGGCACCATGCCCAAGTGGACCCCTGCCAGGTAGCTGGCTGTGGGTATAGCTGGGTGATACTGATCCATGGGTTGGCACATTTTCTGGACTGCTGTCCACAGACTCCATCTCAGTTGGGGCTTATTTTCAGGGCTTAGGAGGTGTGTGGACATACTTGCTGTGTCTGGGATCAAAGTGGTGGTGTGCTGACTGCTGATCTGTGTCTCATTATCATATTCTGCATCCCCGTGCTGTGCCTCAGTATATTCATCATCACTGTCCGATCCTAAATAGGATCCAACATCAGGCCTTTCTGTTGCCACAGAGCCACTGACATCACCACCTGTGGGGAGGGAGCTAGAAAATTATTTTTTACTATGCTCAACACTGTGCTATTGCAATCATTACTACATCATACTAAGAACTGCAATCTTTATGCTCTTGCAAACAAATTATGTGCAGAGTACCTAGCTACATGCAATATCACCAGCAATGATCAAAAGGAAGTTCAATGTTATACCAATGTATGCATAGGAACTTTGACTGCAGATGGATGTATAGCTGTTGGCCTATGTACAGGTGTTGCTTAATATAACCATCTGCACTACTAATGTAATGCATTCCATGTGTTATGTTGTCTGTGCGGTGTAAGCATCCTAACATGCAGTGGTCTAACTGTTCACCTGTCAACAAATGATGTGACATGCTGGCATACCATAGCTTTCCTCAGAAGCACAATAGTAATGTAAACTTCAAATGTGTTATGTGAACATATCATAATAATTGTAGCAAATTCTGAATGCATTGGATAATGAATGGAAGCAGTGTGCTGTTGGTTTCTGAATGTTGTTCCATAATAATATCAAGCAGTAGTACAGGATCAAGTCATTCAAACTGACCCTAACTTAGAGTGCATGTAGCAGATCAATGACTGGTGTACATTACAGTCCAACATAGCTGTATCAAAGCATGTTAGCATACAATTGTAATATGCATGAGAAAATGGTTACCGGACACAATACACTTTGGGTGTAACATGTGCATTGAAAGTGTGTTGGTCTCACAGGCACTGACGTACCTTTTGTACCACCTGCTGTGGATAGTTCCATATCACTGTTAACCATGAAGCCCATAGCTGTCCAACAATACACAAATATGTTTTGTGCAAGCACATTGTTCATACAAAATTTATGCAGTGATATGCCCCTATGCTCATGCATACACACAATTGTGACAATAACCATGTGCCTGTATTAAGACCTACTCAAGGTTTATTGTGGAATGCAGGCATTTACTGTGTACATGCACTAGATATGATTTCTTTTGAGTTACTATGTTTCTGGATACATTACAGTAATCTAGGTGTTATGCTTACCAACAGCTGAAGGCATGTAGATTTGATGCCAAATGTTTCTATTTTTGCAAGACGTAGAAATGCTGTCACACACATTAAAATCAACCTGTTTTCCCCCATTGCACAAATTTATTATGCATGCCTGTATATAATGTATTACTGAGGAATGTGTTACAGAAGGGATACAGGCTATGTTAAGGACTGATTGGCCACAATAAGGTGATACTGTTTTTTAAAGATGCAATGCAACATGGCTTAAGGCAAACCTGTGAGACATCTTGGATTTAGAAATGAAATACTAGCATATAATGTAGTGGATACCTATCGGGTTGTTCTGAAGATGAGTGTGGCATTGGACCAATGTCCAGAGTGTATTGCAGAACTGATGGCGTCCTGGTGTCCTGAGACTGTATGACTGCCAGGAATTCCTCTGTAGGTATAAGTGGAGGGATGGTGGAAGGTCCACCACCAGTAGCCCTTTGAGCTCCGGACACCTCTGCAGCATGCCTTCTGGCTGTCAGCAGCATGTCAGTGGTGCGATGGCAAACTTGTTCATATATTCTTAGTGTAGCCTCATTAACATTGATTTAATCTACCAGTTGTTACCATAGACATGTTCTTTCTGTACGCAGCTGAACACCTCTAGAAAGCATTATCTGATGGTGTGATCTGAGGGCCTCCACAATCAGATTATTTTGTGCTGCACTGAACTGGGCCAATGGTTGTAGTGCCATAGTATATCTGGAATGACAATAAAGGGAGACATATTTGACTTTGCTATCATAAACTTTAGAAGACTTCCATAGACTTCTACGGTTAAAATTGTATACAATTTGCTAAAACAGTGATATGCATTATCCTGAAAGTTTTCCCTTGGACTACTGATATGACTTTTTAAATGTTGGTGATGTAATTGATAGCACATGGAGGTGTGCAACATACCCTTTGATATCTCAGTGCATGAAAAACATCTATGGCATTACTTCTGTTGATAGTTACACACATATCCAACTTCATGTGAAATTGCCACTTCTCTGATAGTGTGTTTGCAGATGTTATGGATCAGTACCAGCAGGCAATATCTGGTATAGAGAAAATTTTTCCCATGTCAATGTTGTCCTGCTAGTGTGGGTTATTACTTTATGTGAGCACATCTCACAAACATATGATAAAGTGATATGCAGGGTGAATATGTTATCAATGTTGATACCCCAAGGTCTTGTCTAATCAAAAAGGGTGTGCATTACACACCCCTGTTGTGTATTGCAACAAAATCTTTCCTAGTCAGTGACCTACAGGTGATCTGCTGTGGCGACCCCTAACGGGAACAGCCGAAAGAAGATGATGATGATGATGTGTGACCAATGCATGTCATAGTTTATGTGGAGAAAGTTACTATGTTGTAAAGCTGCATAGTGTCATCCTCAACACATTGGGCCCAGCCATGCATGTGATGATGCGGTCATTCAGACACAGAGCACTACTCTCTGAAATTGAATAACATTTACTGTTGCAGGCTCTGGTAATGATACATGACTTCACAGAGTGCATGCTGCTGTGGATAGACTGCTGCTGTTGGACAACCTGCATTAATGTAACATAAACTACAGAAAACTGATAGCATAATGAGAAGTATCAGCTACAATCAATTGAGAGTAGTTTCTTTACAAGCTGTACTGATTTGTATTCAAATACATGCTGAGAGACCTCATATAGTAACATAATTAAGCTGACATCCAATTTCAAGGCTTATATGGTAGAAGTTCACTCAGGATGCATTATGAACTAACAGTAAAGTAAACAGTTGCAGTGCTTTTTGGACAAGGAATGAAAGATCTTCTGCAGTTAAACATAACACAACAGTCAGTACTGAAAGGCCTTAGCTGGAACTACTTCAATTACATGATGCAGAATACACTCATAATGAACTACACTTTTGCATCCCTTACTTTTTAAGTAGTTGACTTTCCTGTTGCAGTGTGGCATAACTAAACATTCAGCATTTGCAGCCCATAATTGTAATTGCTTCACTTAAGTGATGCAGTAGAGCAATGAAAAACAGTGAGAATTTCTATACTACAATTTCTGCAGTTTGCTTACCTTATGTGTTTCAAAGGATATGGATTCCTGCTGGAACAGAGCTACTTAAAATCCACATCCCTTTTTATACTGTACTAAGATCAGAGCCATGTGTTAAAGCTGCTGTATGTGACTGTTGGATGTTAATTGCTACCTTAATGGATTAAATGGATGTAATTGGATAATAAGTTGTGTTTACGCATCATGGTTTTTAAGATCACAGAGTACTACCATGATGTGAAGATCTGTGCCAAGTGTTTTTTATTCAACTCACGCTATTCTGCTGTTTGGTCCTGCATAACTTGCTTTCCAGTTTATCACATATCTGTCTACATGCACTGATGTGTACTTCAGCAGTGGACATCAACAATTGATGAATATACTGTTATGACTGCTGTTGTTATTCCCGGTCTATATTATATGTTTGAAAACACTAAACATTGAACACCTCTTTAGCGACCCTTAAAGAGTGAACTTGCATTTCAGCGAAAGCCTGCATCAGTGATTTTGTTCTGTGGGAAAGAAATCCCTTGGCTGCCCTAGTGAGTTTGCCCTTTTCCCCACCGTGGTGTGATCTCGGAGTTGGTATATTTAGTTAGGGGGTGTGGGGGGTGAAGCTCCCCCACTTTGTAATGTTAGAAGTTATGCTCCGTTTTGTATGGGGCATGCAATTTTTTTCCAAGGGAAAGAAATCGCTGATTCGGGCTTTCACTGTAATTGCAGTTCACTCTTTAAAGGTTGCTAAAGGTATTCCCCACTGTAGTGTGATCCTGGAGTTAGTATATATAGTTAGGGGGATGTCGGGGCACAGCTCCCCACAATGGGGAGTGTGGGGGGAGTAGCCCCCTCCACCTATTCTGGTTTTATATCGTCCACTTTACAATTCAGTATGTTGAAATTTAGCATTGTAAGATTTCAGTATTATGAGTTTCAGTCAAATGATTTTTCAGTATTTTGAAATTTCAAGTCTTATGGTCTAAGTCAAATGAGTTTCAGTCATATGAAGTTTCAATGATCTGATAGGGATCCATTTACACACATATGCAACTTTTCTTTATGCTATTTAAACCCATCATCCCCTTACAGGAAATCACATAATGGGAAATATAAACATCAATAAGCAGTGTTTTTTAGAATATACAGTGTTCAGGCCAGGCACTCCAGTAGCTCACACTAATACTTCTTGTAGCCAATGCTTTGTGTGAAAATCCTGCCTATTACAGTTTTATACACTATGTCAATTGTTAAATTGAAACAGTGCTGTGAACTCCTGAGAAGAGCAGCTCAGCAGATGAATCCTATCCTAATCAGCCAAGCACACAGGCAACTCCTAAACTGCACTACTATAAAGCATGCAATCACCCTACATTCTGCTTTTTCCTTACTGCTCACAATTCACTGGAGTGCTGATATAGAATTTTTATCTGTTGGAATGCTAGGGGCTGCTGCTGCTTTACTGGCTTTGTATGTGCTTCAGGCCGAAACCAATGCTGCTGCTGGTGCTGCTGACATTAGGCCCATGTGTATGAAGAGGAGAAGACTGTTTAGGCTCAGGGTAACCTTCCACATGCTGCATGAGCTGGAGATTGTAGATCGCTATAGGATGGACACAGACATGTTACAGGAACTCTGTGATTGTGCTGTCCTCACCTCATCACAAGAACTGACAGATGGAAGCCCATCTCAGTGGAGACTAAGGTATGTGTTGCCATGACTATATTAGCTACAGGTGCCTTTCAGAGACAGACTGGGGACATGGTGGGTGTGTCCCAGCCATCAGCATCCAGGATCCTACACCAGTTTCTGGATGCCATGCTTATACATGGCAGTTAACACATATACTTCCCCTGTAGTGCTGAGGAGAGAACCAGCAAAATAGTCCACTTCTATCAGGTAGCTCACTACACTGAGGTATTGGGTGCCATTAATTGAACACGTGCAAATCAGGGAACCTCCATGCGAACAGGGTAGGGTCTACATAAACCGCAATCGCTTCCCCTCCATCAATTGCTAGATCATGTGCGATGCCAGGGGACTCATCCTGAATGCATGTGCTGGCAACCCTGGCAGCTACCATGACTCCCTCATTTGGCATTCATCACAGCTGTAGCAGATGTTTGCCAAAGTGGACACCCCCCAGGGCCATTTAGTGGGGGATGCTGGCTATGCCCTGGAACCGGGGCTGATGACGCCCATCAGAAATGTACACACACCCACAGAGGAATGCCATAATGAGGCAAATGCACAGACTAGGAACATAATTGAAATAAGTATTTGGATAACTCAAGGCATGGTTCCAGTGTCTTGATATCTTTGGTGGAGTTTTGCAGTATGCTCCATGCATATGTATGCAAATATTTTCAGTGTCTGCTATGCTCCACAATCTGGTCCTGCGGAAACAGCTGCAGCAGGAACAGCAGGGCCAAGGTCCTCCCACTCCCCCATCGGTGCCTATGGCTACACAGGAACATCCATAGGTGGATTTGAAGGAGGAAACACCAGTGGAAGTACCTGTGGGCAGACATAGGCATGCTCAGTATGCACTTACCTTGGCTAAGAGATATAACATAGCAATCGCACTGGAGACATGGCCTAGAGACTGACATTGCCTTCTCTTCTATTCACATACCTACATTAATGTGATGACAGGCTACACTCACAGCTCTCACCTATCTCTGTATTGGCTGTGTCCTACCTGCATCAGACATGCACAGCCCTGCACTACTGTACTTTCCGCCCCTGCAAATGTCAGGAATGTCATGGGTCCACTAATACCTATTTCTGCACTTATACACATTACTACTTTAACAGTGGAACACAGGGATTTTGCACATGCGTACCATTAGTAGGAGCTTGCATTCAGAACGGTTGCACATCCTTCAGTATATCATTGACATTGAACAGTGTATGTCTGCTCCCCCCATAAAAAAAAATAAATCGGCACCTTTTCAAAATACTCAGTTCACACAGGCATTCCACATTTCTTGATGAGCCGTCACACAGATGTTAAAATATGGTAAACATCATTTCCCTCTGGCACAGGCTGGCTGCAGTAACGTATTTTCATGCTGCTTAATGAATGTTGAGCATATCCAGCTTTTACACACTTGCAGAGAAATAAGCAATGTATATGGGCATTATTGCATAAATGATGTGCTATGGATTCGAACCCAGGACCTAGTGAACTATGGGCCAGCACTCTATCCACATGACTAGAATGTCTGATATGAGCAATGAGACTCTATTAGAATGCATCACACAGCAGTTTTTACAAATGCCAAGCAACAATGGGTATGCATTATTAATTATTGGACACTTGCCAGCTATGATTCATTGGTTATTTTGCCCATTTTTGGATTATCCTCACTTTGCAAGGTTTAGCGCCGCTGCCCGTCGCTGTGCACTGTGGAAATGCACACTAAGATTTAAATGGGAAAAAAATTTAAATTTATTACATTTACTTACATTTACAGTACATAATATTATTTCTACATTAAAAGTAACTAAGCAAACATAACTAGCATTGGTAAACCATTCAATTAATGGTTCATCAATGCTAGCTTCCATCTACACACACTTCACTGCATGCAAGGAAAGTTGTTCCGTGTAAGCAATTGAAAACTCGTTCATGTCAGCACATGAACGAGCCACTCACACTGTGTAGAGTGCACAAAGCCCATTAATAATGCAATGATCATACACTCTATACAGTGCTACAGGCAGCATGAAAAGCCTCTGTGTAGGCTCTACACGGAGTCTACACAGACTTTCATGAATACTGCCCATAGTATTTTACTCTAAAGAGGTAGCCTAGCTTTTTGTGAGTCTTCTTTATGGCTTACTGAAAGTGGAGATCAATAACAGATAGATAACAAGAAATAGAACTCTGCTGCACATGAAGTTCCAACACTAACTACTTGCATCATTGTAAAGCAATTGGAAGGATCACATTTGCTTTGTTTTGGCAATGCAAAAAATCAGTAAGCTGTGAAAATTTAATTAATACATATATCCTGGTCAGCTTCATAATAGTCACCTCAAGAAAGTTTTGAACTACTAACTTGTTTTAAGGAAAATGGTTCATAGGTTCATGGTAATATAATAGGCTAATGACCACCAGAGCCTTTATAAACCTAGCCATGCAATCCATCCTAATTGCCTCCCTACGTATCATAGACATTTATTATGAGGGGGTATGGTAGGAAGTTTCTAGAGGTAATGTGCAGGTTATGTTAGTTTGATGGAATGTTTTTATGTATGCATGCAGGAGAACAAATGCAGTGTAGACATAAATGCTCCATAAAACATTAAATTCCTTAGTTGTTATGCAACATAATTATGTATATATTGTATAACTTATCATAAACTATCTATATTTTCTTCAGTTGTATGAGCATATCAAAAGTCACCAGAAGATGTGCACAACTTTGATATCCTGTATTTTTACTAGCATGCGAGTTTGCACTCACACATATGTGTGTGTGTGTGTGTGTGTGTGTGTGTGTGTGTGTGTGTGTGTGTGTGTGTGTGTGTGTGTGTGTGTGTGTGTGTGTGTGTGCATATAAAATTGTCACTCTATCAATTTATCTATATGTTTAATCTGTGGAGTCCAGAGTTCCATGTATTTATTCGCATCCCATTCCCCTATGAGTCTGCATGTAATGCCTCATCATCTGCATACAGCAACTTTACTGATCTGTCCCTTCCAGCTTGTTTACTGACGTAGTGTATAACCATTATAGACAGCAGTGGGCTCAGAGCTGAACCCTGAGGCACACCCACTCCCTATTGGAATCCCTCTGTGAGACCGAACACTGTTCATATTTGAGTCATTTGGTCTTTGTACATGGCTTGCACTAATTCTACCACTGTTTCTAGGACTTTGAACCACAGCAGGACTGCCCAAATCAGCTGTCTTGGGACCTTGTCCTATGCTTTCTCCAGGTCTAGGAATGCCCAGTGGGACTATTTCCTCATCTCTAGCTGCTTCTTAACTATCGGTCTCACTACAAGCATCAGGTTGCTTGTGATGCATCCTGATATGAATCTGAACCACTTATCTCCCAGTCTTACTTTCTGCTACTAATCACCTTCCCGAGAACTTTCATGAAACATGGCAGGAGTTTGATACTTCTGTACTGCCCACAGTTTTGTTCTTATACACAATGGCACAATAGCATCATCTCAGATATGCCTATCTCTCCAAACTGCTATGAGTACCCTCAGGAGACATTTCTCCCCTATCTCACCGAACATCTTGATCATTTGCTGTGACCTCATCTTAGCCTGCTCCTTTCCCTGACTTCATTCTCTTTAATGCTGTTTGCACTTCTTCTATGGGGGGGGGGGGTCCTCCTCTTCTTTAATTGTAGGCTGTGTCTGGGGTAGAACAGCTTCTGTTGGGTTTTCTTCATTAAGAAGCTGCTATAGTATTCCTTCTAGCAGCCCTTGATATTGTGTGGACTGTTGAGCATGTTGTTGCTGACATCCCTTATGAAGTGTGATTAACTCATTTATCTTTCTGTCTTTGCCTTAAAATCTGATAGAGTTTCTCTGTGTCACTTTTCAGAAGCTGGTTGAGTACCTGTTATGCCTTGTCCTTTGTTATTACAACAGCTATCTTAGCCTATTTGTTAGCCAACTGGTATTCCTTCTTTGCTTTGTTCTCTTTTCTATCTCCCACTTTTTTCTGCACTCCTTTATTTTGATGACTCCCCAGTTTTCTACTTTCCACTAATAGCTTTCCTTATGTACCGTATTTCCACACTTGGCTTAGCCATATACCTCTTCAGTACCCCTCACACATGCTGTTTTGAGGTGCTTCCATTCTTCTTCAGCTCCACCTATTTTTTATTTTGCTTGTGGTGCTAGAGCCCTGAGTAATTCCTTGAACTCTTGGGCTTTCTCTCCAGTGAACATCTGGGTCTTTAGCCTAGCATCTGTTGACTTTAGGGCCTTCTCTCACCATTGCTTGCAACTGATTCTGGCAGTCAGTGGTTTATGCTGTGGGATGACTGTTTGACTGGGGATGACTTTGCAATTGCTGATTCTACCCCAATGTCCTTTCCTTACTATAAAGAAGTCTACCTGAGTTGCATGTCAGCCACTCTTGTATATGATCTCGTGACTATCCCTCTTGCTGAACTATATGTTGGCCACCATCAAGCCACTTGCCAGACAAAAGTCTAGAGTGGCCTCTCCTTCTTTATTCCCATTGTCCCACCCATGTGGACCAAGGCAGTCCTCATATCCTGTTCTGTCTATCCCGATATGTGCATTTAGATCACCCATTATCACCACCAATTCATGTCCTGTTTTATCTAGTAGATCCTGCAACTGCTGTCTGCATGCACTCTTTCACAATCACAGCCCTACTGTGGGATGTAGGCTGAGATTATGAATACTGTCTGATACTTACACTGGAGTCTGATTGCCTTGAATCTATCACTAATTCTGATGACATCTCCCAATGCCTATCAAAGCCTCTCCCTCACCACATTTCCCACACCATTTTTAGTTTGTCCTCCTCCTGTGTAGTAGACTCTAGACCCCAGGCCCAGTGATTTTGCTGTACTGACCTTCAGTCTTGTCTTCTGGATACATAGGATGTCCAACCTCCTTCTTACCATCATGTCATCCACTTCTAAGCTGCATCCTGTCAGTGAACCAACACTGAGTGTACAAACTTTTAGTTCATGTTTGGCAGGTTGATTGGTTTTATATCCAGCTTTCACTCAAGAGAGCTATCCTAGGTAACCCAAGCTGGGCAGCTGGACACCAGCATGGCTGGTCAGTAGCTTATTGACCTAGGGGTGCTGGGCTTTTATGGCAAGCACATGCTGGTCAATAGGGGCACATATGCCCCTCCCACCATTATCTTGGGTCTGTGGTGTAGGTCATAGTAGGATGGGTCCTCAACTCACTTATTACTGGCAAATACTTTACTGATTTGGTGACATTACTCAATATGACTGAATCACCCAGAGACATATTTTGCACAGTCAAGTGGCTAGCCCTGACACAGTGTGTGGTCAATATTCTGTTATCTTGAGAATGCTACCTACCACAGTATATGCCCAACACAGTTGGTCTATAAATCACTTCCCTTTGTAAGGCACCATCTGCTGACAGAGCTCCTTTCTTGTGTGAGTTTGAGGTGGAAACACTCAGCATGTTTTTGGGTGGAACCTCACAAGATATAAAGAGTACATGTAAATTCCATACAGGCATTGGCTGGAAGTCAGGATAGAACCCTGTACCTTGTGCATGAGATATGTAGATCTTAACCATTATGCTAACTAGTCTCATTATACCCACCCCCCACCCCCGTCACCACTGAATGGCAGGAAATCCTCTTATCAGCAACACAGTCAAGTACAATTCAGACTAAGCTACTAGCACACATTACCTTGTCCTGTCCCACCTATGATGCAGTCGAGCTTCCACCAGTGGGAACTCATACCGGATCTCTGGATACTTATAAGATGATAATGACTCAGCACCACCTCCATATTGAATGGCAACAATACGGTTATGAATCATGCTCATTGTCAGTGCTCAGTGCTACTGTGTAAAGGAGCTAAGTACGATGCAACATGCATTAACAAGTATCTACTGTATCTACTTGGTAAAGCAAGCTTTACAGAAAGCAGCTGTATAACATAGTGGTGCCGTGTAGTACTGTTAGGCAATGCAGAGCTACCCTTGGTCCTGAGCATAGGAGCACCTGCTGTACCAATCGCTCATCTGCGACATTTAAGAAAATGAGACAATGACACATGGGGAGTACTGGAATTAAGCTGTTTGAATCATGGTCACCCACAGTGGTGTACTACAGAGAGTGTGAAGAGTACATTTGCCTTTCTGTGCACTATGTTAAAGAATAATAAGATAAATAGTTTTCACTATGAAGAGTTGAAAAGCAAGCTAAACAGCAACAAGAGCTTGAATAATATAGTGTGAGAAATGTGAACACCTCAGCAAAAGCTTTACCACATTGCAGGATAACAAATAGTAGCTGTTCCATTAGAGGGCTATCTAGTATGTGAATGCTTCTATTCAATGTTTCTGATTCTTCACCCTTCCTTGTAGTCATTAAAGAAATGGAGAAGTGGCTAGAAAGGTGTATAGATCACAAAAATGTCATTAGTAAAGAAAGAAGAAATTGAGGGAATGAAAGAAATGAAGCTGGGCATTGCCAGATATGTGGATAGACACAGTCATGGCAATGGATGCACCTGTCGGGGTATGTAGATAAAATGATAACACTCTGCAAGTGGCAGGCAATCATAACTAAAACATCTTAAGGAAGGAACTGCCATGATCTTCAGCTCTCCTCTACCCACCACACCCAGAGAAGGTGTCAGCCATACATTTAGTAAAAAAATATTAAGGAGAAGGCAACAATGCCAAGGAATATTCTGGTCAGGATGATTGAGTGTTGTATCCAGGAAAAAGATGACGTGTCTCAGCACTTGCCGTACAAGAAGGCACTCCAGAAGCTCATACAGTGCAACAAATAATGGCCAAATCCTCTTGCGTCTAAAGTAGTAGAGAATCTCATTGATATCACAACAGCAGATGTACCATTGTGGACCTGAGATTTTTTGGTAAATCACAGTAAAGTGAGGGAAGTTTTAAGCTTTGTCTGCTGACCACTGAGTGGGACATAGGCTGCCTTGCACAGAGCTCCATCTAGGTGGTAGATAGGAATTCCCACATGAAATACTAAGGGCTAACAGCTGTACATTATCCATAGATGCATAGACACTGAGGATAATAGTAGCTATATCTTATAGGTCTACTGTCTGATGTGTGCCACATTTCAGTATGCAATCATCTGAATGGTTATCTTATAAGCATTGCAGAAGGATTTGGGATTACTCTGTCACCAATGTATGTCCTTGTGAACTTTGACAGGACAGCATGCAATGCTATCCATACTGTCTTCCCTGATGTGTGGTCCTTTGTTAGCTTGTTCTATCTTGACCAGTTTCTGTGGTGCAGAATCCAGCAACTGGACCTCAGACAAAAATAAATAGGTGTTCTCTTATTCCAGATGGAAATGAATAGCGTTTTAGTATTCGCATTCCTGCTTTTTTGATAGTGAGTGTTTTCTCTGTGTGGTTCGAGGAGCTCATGGCATCTCTACCATTAGTTTTCTGAACTGGCTCTGCAATATTGCTTCTATCCTACTGTGCAAGTACTTTTTTGTAGAGGGGAGGGGTTGGCGTGCAGAGTTTACTTACTTTCTGTTTCTGGCATTTCCACATTTGCCCTTGCACATGGTTCACCTCAGGATTGAAAGTCATATATGGACAATAGTGTTTAACTCCATTTTGTGCACTGGTGCTATGCCATTCTACACTTAGCCATGCTATGTCCTTCATCAGTTCAATCTTGGCATCTTGAGTGCTTGGGCTTTTTACTTTCATCTCTTTGTAGCTATATCAGGTCTGAATTACATTTACCTTGCTAGATTTCATCTAGGAATTGATTTAATTCTTTTTATGATTTAAGAGTTTATTTTTTGTAGAAAAGTACAGTGCTATTTTCTTCCTTGCTGTCCTTCTCATTTAAAATTTCTAAAATGTCATTGATCACAAATCACCTATTGTTTATAGGTTCATAGGTAGGTACTAGGCTATCTGACTGAAGCCATTTATAAGCCTAGCCAGAATGTGTTGGCTTTTGCCGCCCCCCCTTAGATTAGTTTCCTGTGCCTCTGTCCAGCAGAGCCACTGAGGTGATCCCCGAGGTAAATTTTCTGTTTCCCATCCACTCGTCAAGGTTTCTTTTGAAGAGTGTTAGCGAGGAGCTCTGCCTAATGTAGATTGGGATCTTGTTCCAAAGCATGGGAAGTCTCTGGGACAGGAATCTGTCCCTCCAGCACGTCCTATTTATTGTTGTGGTGAGATTTAGATCCCTAGAGTGTGTGGCTCAAGGGGATAAGGTTTTCTTTAGGGGGAGCATGTCCATTAATTCTGGGTTGGACATGGCCTTTTATATCAGGCAGAGATCACCTCTGAGTAGGCAGTATGCAACTGAGTACAGCTGTAATTTCTTCAGTCGAGCTGCATAGGGCATCTGTTTGAGGCCAGTGATCCTCTTGGTGAGGTACCTCTGAGGTCTTTCCAGCTGTTTCAGGTGTCTTGTAAGGTACATCCAAAATGGGGCATTGTACTCTATGATGGGTCTGATGAGTGATGAGTAGAGGGGCACAATGACCTCTTTTGATCTGGATGCGAACCCTTTTGTGATTAGGTGGGCCACATAGAAGGATTTTCTAACCACTTTGGCAATGTGATAATCAAAGGTGAGATTACTGTCTACTTGGGTCCCCAGATCCCTTATCATGTCTTCCGTATTTAGGGGACTACCACCTATGTAGTAGTTTGTGAGTATTTTGTTTTTTCCAAAGGGGATGACTATGCAGTTTTTGGCATTTAGCTTGAAGCCATGATTTTGACACCAGGTATCCGTCTCCGTGAGACCCTTTTGGAGGATGTCTGTGTCAGCCGGAGAGTCAATTATAGCCCCTAGTTTGCAGTCGTCTGCAAACATGGTCAGCCATAGTCCTCCTGTGCTTGCCTGTACCTCTGAGAAGTATATGCCGAACAGGAGTGGTCCTAGGACTGAGCCCTGGGGAACTCCACTTGTAACCGATTTAGAGTTGGACCTAGCTCCCGCAACTCTCACCATGTGGGTTCTGTCCATGAGCCAGATGGCAACCCATCTTGTGATGTAAGGATTTATGTTCAGGCTGGTGAGCTTGTCTATAATATCAGAATGGGGAATGGTGTTGAAGGCCTTTGCGAGGTCTAGGTAGGCTGTGTGTACCACTTTCCCCTCATCTATAGCCTTAGTAACTGTCTCAAAGAAGTCCACCAGGTTTAGGAGGCATGATCTGCCCTTAACAAAGCCGAACTGGGTAGGGTCCAGTGTTTGGAGGTTCCCAATGTCTCTGTTAATGAGTTCCATGATGATGCGCTCCATAGCCTTGCAGACCAAGCTAGTCAGGCTTATAGGGCAATAGTTCCCGGGGTCTGTTGTGGCTCCACCTTTGTGAAGCAGAATAACCACTGCTGTGCACCACTCTATGGGTACGTAGCCTGTGGAGAGGCTGAGTTTGAACAGTGTGTTTAGGTGAGAGGTTAGTTCGTCTAGCAGGCTAAATTGAAAATGAACAGTTTTAAATTAATATTAACTTAACAACTGCATTTGTGCAGTTATCCACATTTGTTTATTTAAAATATGGGGGTATTATATTTTTTATATTTCTTGCCCATTTACAGGAAAACAAGCTGTATGTTTAAAGCTTGACACATTCTGCCTACTGAATACAGAAAAAGTTGTACAGTGTCCTGTGTTACCTTTTATTTTAACATTCTTCACTTTTGTTTGCTTTTAAATGTGATAAATGGCTTTTATGCCTCCTTCTGCTCAATATCAGAAAGGCCGAATGTTGCATACAAAAACACTTGTTTAATAGTGATATGTATAATGAATATCAGCTTTTACCATCTGGTACTTTATAATCCTGTTTCATATTAATGTTGGCCACATTTGTTTAAAAGATAAAAATGATTTTATGCCTTTTGTCAAATGACATACAAGCATTTATAATATAAAAAATACAGTACTCTTGTAGGTTTATTTGCACTGAGTAACAGGATATTTACACTAGATATATGTCTATTTTAATTTTTAGATTATCTGACATTCAGTATGGTTAGTACATTTGGAGTAAATAAATAAGACGTTAAAACATAATACTGTTCCCATGTTGCCAATAAATATTTGCTGGAACATTCAGAGTGTCTGCAAATATTATGATGATGCTGCCACAGTGAAGATATACATTTCATTTGTACTTTTTCTGATACTACTTTTATTTCATAGCATATCAATTCCTATCTAAATATAAATGTTTGTCCCAACAATAATGAGACATTGGATAAAGGCTTGCAGTGTCAGGTTATTTGTTTGACTAAAATATTGTATATGTACAATACTGAGGTGGAGACTGGGCCTGACTTTGGCCTTCCATCAGCCATGGAGGTCACTCTTACATTGATTCAAGCGAGTGCAGTGGTGACAGCACTATTCTTCATGTGTAGGTGACCAGTAGCATTGGTGACAGCCTTGGTAAAACTCTTCCAGAAAACCGCCTTATACTGTTACCTAGTATAGCCCTCCTGCAGGAGCCTGTAGCTGTAAAGCTTATGGAGGATGTACAGCAAAATCTTGGACTTCTCCCTTCACCTCTGTGCTCCATAGTGAGTACTGCCCTCACCTTCTTTTGCCATAACTGGATCATCTTTCAAGATGTCAGGAAAAATGTCAGAGACTGGTACTCAAAACCATTCTCACATATGTCAGCCTCTGTGTAATGATGGACAATGATGGGTAACTTATTTGTGCAGAGGACTGCACACTAGTAAACTATAGGCACTCTGTTATTATGGTTACAATGAGACTTTAAGATGTGAAACAGAACCGTCCTCCAGCCCTTCATTTACTGCTTAGAATACATGATCAACAGGGACTTCATGTTTGGACAGTTAATATAGCACGGCAAGTCTCTCTACTCTAACATCATTTATTTCCTATGTATGCACGGAGTTGCCTGTAGGTTCTCTGCTGTGTCCATGGCATTGTGTAGTAGTCCTCACAATGTTTATCAGGTTTCCCTATTCCACAAATTAAGCCATTCAGAAACAGTAATGAAATGAGCTCTGATTAGTATATGTATCACACCCAGAGGAGTAAATCTGCATGACGACAGAGAGCCTCACTGCACTAAGGAGGAAGTTTCAGAGCAACAGCCACAGTGGTGGCTTATCCAATGTACTTCCTGGCAGAGTCAGCACCCTTCCTCACAGCTCAGCTGATTATAATTGTGATCTGCCATTTTTCTTTTCTTAGTAGATTTGTATATAAGTATACCACCAAAGCCACAAAAAGTATTTTATTTCTCTAGCGCCTTGGCTACAAACAGCCTTCAAGTTGTAAAATGCACAAAATGAATCACACTTTATATAATGCCAGCAGCTTCAATCAATGAACAATTAAACAATTAAACAATAAATTAAAAAAACTGAGTGATGTATTTTACTCCTTGAAGGCTGTTTGTAGCCAAGGCGCTAGAGAAATAAAATACTTTTTGTGGCTTTGGTAGTATCGTTTGTGTTGAAGCACATACTATTTGTTGTTGCAGAGTTGTCTATAGGTATGCCCATTCAGGTGATAGTGTTTTGCATTTGTATTTCATCTCTGTCTGTATATATAAAACTACTTATCTTTCTATCTTTCTTACTGTGTGTGTGTGTGTGTGTGTGTGTGTGTGTGTGTGTGTGTGTGTGTGTGTGTGTATATATATATATATATATATATATATAGATATATATATATATATATATGCAGATATATATATATATATATATATATATATATATATATGCAGATTTGTATATATATATATATATATATATATATATATATATATATATATATATTATATATATGTGCACACACACAGATATACATGTACACACACACACACACACACACACACACACACACACACACACACACACACACACACACACACACACACACACACACACACACACACACACACACTCACACTCAGACTCACACATGATTCACACACACTCAGACTCTCACACACACACACACACACACACACACACACACACACACACACACACACACACACACACACACACACACACACTCACACTCACACTCAGACTCACACACACACACTTACTGTTTTGCATAGATATTTTATATACGCGTTTTATTATTTTTTTTCCAGGGCAAAGTTGTGCACTATTGAACAAAGAAACTGCAATCAGTGCCACCTGCAGAGGCACATTTACAATGGTCATGACCTTCCCAAGCATAATTGTATGATTTATATAATTTGAACGTGGGCATATGACAGGGTGCATATCTAAAGTGAGTGCAGCATCACTGCTCAGAAATTAAATGTTTCTGAATTGCTCCACTGCCTTATTTTACTTGATTATCATACACAGTGCATCATTATACATTTATTAACATTTAGCATAGCTGACCACATAATCTGGCCTAGTCATATTGTGTAGAAAGGTTTTATGAATTGCATTCATCTTGTGTGTGGCCGCTCATTGTTCAGATTCACTCACCACAGTGTGGCAAAGTTAGCTAAATTTGGCCCCACATATACATCATTATAAATGTTTCCACCCTCTGTGCGTATCACCATTTGTCAGGACCTTAGCACACAAATTAAAAGCATCATTGCTATAGGCAAAAGAAAAAATAATAAGAAATGAGTCAGAATAACTAACAGTGCACAAAACAACAACAAAAGTAAGTCATAAATGAAAAGTGATCCAAAAGGATTAGCAATAAAACACAAATTAAATACATAATATGCAAAAAAAAGACAACAAATATAACTGGAAATGTGAACTCAGTACCTAACTAAAAAAGCATGGACACTAACTTTCAATGCATTATAGTAAATAATACAATTACTACATTCATTACCATAAAATCAAAAACAATTAAACATATTTACCAAAACAGAAGTAAGCCCCACAAAATGTCTTTCAAAACTCCAATCCAAAAACATGAAACAAATCGAACCCTTCAAGAAAGAAATGGCCAACCCATGGAAATAAAATTTAAAATGCTAATTAATTACAGAACTGAGATGACTAGTTGCAGTCCCACGCATGCAAAGTAAGGATACCATGCATGCCATAGGTTATTTTAGAAACCAGTAAAAAAAAAATCCTAAACAGAAGCTAGTCACAAATACCAATTAAATAAATAAGGATTTCAACAAATCCTTAGCCAAAGTCCTTTCAAGCACATAAGATGACATCAGATCTAAAGTAAAAAAAAAAAAAAAAAAAAAAGCATCACATTACCCTGAAAAGAGCCATCTTAAGTCAATCAGTAAGTTCAGATTATGTGTCTCATGCATTTGGTTATTATAATCAAAGCTTTCATTGAGTATAAAGAAGCCTGAATATTTCTGTAGCTTTTTACATTCATAATAGTAACATTTATGTGGATTCTTAAATTACATCATAAATTGTTTATAAATCAATGCATATAAATCACACAGCTATCTTATTCTTCTTCTACATATAAAGAAATATTTTCAATTGTTTGTGTTACTATTATTTTGATTGTACATTCTCAAAGTGTTCTCCTTTTGGTCTAGTATATTTTGGAAATATTTTTCTCTGATTTTTTGTGCTTCACATAAATTTTGATAAATCAATTATCTTTTAGTTCTATAGGAAATGAAACTTTTTTTATTTTAATTCCTATTCACATTTATCACATTTAATAACCACTACAGATATGATCAAACAATATATTACATAAATAAGTAATCCTTACTTGCATCATTAAAGGTTGGACATGTTCTTCCACGTATAATGTTTTTCATTTAATTTTGCTAGCTGTTCATTTTCATGAAAACATGGCAATTTCCTATCTTCTGTTTCAAAATACCAAAATAATTTGCTTTATTTTGTTTTTGTTCTTCTCATACATAAGCCCTATTCTCAGGTATCTCTTTTCAATTTTTTCAGCTAATTATTTAATGCTTAAAGAATCAGAGTCAGGAGTTCCACGTCAATTGCATATGTGATCACTAGATGCACTTCTTTTTTTCTACGATCTTAATATCCATGTTATATAATGCAATTTTATGTCAGTCCATAGCTCTCAAGTGTATCTCATTATGAGGAACATTCCTCATTTTGGGAATTAAAAAGTCCATGATCCTCAAAGTTCCACATTGAAAGGGTCTGCTACACATTCAGAGTTAAGATTTTTTTTAACTGTCACACATTTAGAGTTTGGAATTTTTTTTAACTGATCTCCATGGTAAGTAGTGCTGAATCATATTAATTCATGAAAATAATATTTTGTAAGTATAAAATAGCATGCTTTAACCATACTATCACCTTCCTAGTTGAAGTTGTTAGTAAGCTATTTGTATGTGTTTCAAGTTTTGCCCATTTGTTCCACATTATGAGAGGCAGTGTTCCTCATTTTAGAAGTGGAAGGTTGAGAGCTATCTGTCACCTCATTTATGATGATAAAATTTGTCATGTGCTAAGAAACAGCTCTGGTTTATATATTTTTTATCTTGAAAGCTATTTGTTAATTTCCTTTTTGTTGCAGTAAGAACTTCATCACAGTATATAATGAATGTAGTTGTGATTTCATGTATTAGCGCATCTTTATATTATTTCTTAAACCTTGTTCTCCAAATATTCTTACTGTTCAAGATATTGCAAAATGCTTCTAAGTTCTAGGAAACTGTGAATATTTCTGTTTTTTTTTGTCTTTTCAAAATTGACTTTATTTTTCTACTGCATCCTGTAACTGAAATTAAGGCTGTTGTGTTGTTACTTTGTTAATATATGCAAACCAAAGTGCTACTTCTATCTGACCCATCTCCATTTAATTCCTTCCGAAACAATTGCAAAGAAAAAGTTTAATGATGTATCCAGAAATCTTATATGAGGGTACATCATAGGATCAGTTTTTCCCTTCTTAAAGGTAGGTATACTTACTTCTCCGTATCAGGAATTTAGAAAAATACATTTCATAGATGCTCGTTTAATTAGTAGAAGCAGTTTCACTCATTCATTACCTCCTATTTTAAATAGCTCAATATCACCATTCAGTCCTGGAAGTCTTTGTTTTTTTAACTTCTGTATATGACCTTCCACATTTTCCACAGTAGATCTTTGAAAAGCATAAACTTGATTATTATTTATCATTACAATTTTCCATTCTGATAATTTCCATATGTAAATGTATTTTAAAATAAAAATACTAAACTTAACCACTTATATATTAATCACACTGGTATAGGTTTTTTTCCTTATTCCATAGGCAAATAGATGACAGAATATACAATTCTTATTACTCTTCACTGCTTTAGCAACATTGCTTTATCACATTATATTTCTGTAGGCATTAAATTGAAAGATCTCTCCCTCCCTCTCTCTCTCTCTCTATATATATATATATATATATATTTATATTTATATGTATATATATATATATATATATATATATATATATATATATATATCTATGTCAGAACATTGACTTTTCAGAAAGTTGAACTTCATATGGTCAAGACCATATGATCGACTTTCTGAAAAGTCAAATGACACAAAACAACAAAAATCTAAGTTTTTGCATGGGGCAAGACCCCTGCACCCCCCACATCTCCTGTATATTAAATATACCAACTCCAAGATCATACTACATTAGGGAAAAGAGTAAATTCCCCAATCCCTACTGTACCATGATCCTTATACAAAAGCTTTGATTTTTTTTAGAAATTTGATTATAATGGTCTCAACTCAACCATATGAAGTTCGGCTTTCTGAAATATATATATATATATATATATATATATATATATATATATATATATATATATATATATATATATACATATATATATATATATATATATATATATATATATACTTCAGTAGATCGACTTACCTAAACACCGAAGACCAAAATGTTGAGACGGAAATATCGGAAATGCACAGTAGCAAACACTGACATGATCGAATGTCAGAACCTTGAGTAGGTAGTGCATTCATCCCTCTGAAGTACAAAGATACTGTGAACATGGAGATTGCTGTACACTGGTGATCAGGAAAATTGCCCTTGTCCCTACTGTAGTACGATCTTGGAGTTGTATATATAAATTGCAGGGGTGCAGGGTTCTTGCAAGTAAACATAAATTGTCGTTATTCTCTGTATATTCTACTTGATTAATGCCATCTGCTTTACTTTCCTTTCTTGTTGAGCTTATTTTGAGGCCTTTAAATTTGAACTTACTGTTATCTGATGTTCTCAAGCAAACATTGTCATGGAATCCAGTTTTGTAATCACTATAGTCAGAATTTTCTTGAGTAAAAACAACAACTTTATTTGTACACAAATGTTAGCTTTCTCATATGGGTACCAAGCAGGTTTGTTATGCATTGATTCTTTTTAAAAACAGGAAATACAAACATTTGTATAAGCATACAGCTATATATGGCTACATAATTGATAAATGGAGGGATTGGACTTTTTGAAAAACAAGTTTTTCGAAAGTTCTTGTCGTGGTCATTCCATAACAATGTGAGTGAAATCATGCTGTATTATCTAAACAAAATCTTTATTCCATTTCACACAGAATGGACTTTTTTGCATGCAGGAAAACAATCCTTGATCAATCCCAGTATCAACTGTTCTATTTTCAATTTTCTCACTACATTGGGATTTGAATTGTATAGTCAGTACAAACTGAAGAATGGCTGGTATTGCATAATTATCCTGTGTCAGCATGACTTGTAAAAATACAGTTAGAAAAGCACATACTAAAAGTACAGATATACATAATATATTCATGGCCAACTATTCATAAATGTAGTGACAAGGGCATAGCTTTATGCAATGAAACTAGGAGTTTTCTAAACTGCCTGTGTTTCATGCATTGGGGATAATGTGGATAGGTATTCATTTAAATTAAATGTTATTGCACTTACGTGAAACATTTGTTAGGTACCTGTCTAACTCCATTCCCATAAACATGGACAGTTTATAAAAATCCTGATCACATTCAGCTACCTTATTTCTGACTTCTAGGACTCTGCTGTTGTGGTTTGTTTCAAAAGTGTCTTTAAAATTACAAAACTAATTTCATATCGAAGGAAATTACTATTCTTTTTATTGTGTCTTCTATGTCTTATGAAACTTGTAACTTTCTTTTTCTATTTGGCTTCCATTTTTATTCTCCTCTGTAATAGTGTCATTCTTCAAAGTGACATGGCTGTTGTGTAAATAGACACTTCTGTTAACTTCTGTCACTCTATATTCTCTTCTGCGTACTCTTCTAAATTGTGCTGTCAATCTTCTATAATTCTTTCCAGCTGCAATCAAGTTTTTGACTTTTTACTCACTCAACAGGGTAATAAAGTTTTATTGTTATATATTCTTACAACTAAAGGTTTTATTCACAGCAGCATGAATACATTCTATAAATATTTGTCTCTATGTTAATTACTTACACATAGTATACCTATTATGGAAGGTAAATCACAATGGAATGATTAATTCTGTCTACTAGTAACAGTCTTTTTTTGTTCTGCTTAAAATAACACTTGTACTTAAAATAACCATAAGACGTAATAGTTAACTTCCAGTTACTTTATAAAACACTGTACCTCTGCTTTGCTCTGCTTTAAGCTTAAACATTATATTTTGAACATTGCTTCAAGTAACTGCCATATTCTTCTTCCATTTAAAAGAAAAAATATGAATTCTGTTTCTAGTATTAAGCTTCACACTCTTTAGTTGTGATTAAACGTTTAGTTTACTTTAAGTATTTGTATTTATCACATTATACTGTATACTTAAGCCAATACACTCAAACATAAATGGACTAAACTCTGCACATTTGTGATGAATAAGGCAAAGCAAAGGCCATTTTGAAAAGGAGTCATGATATGGGCAAAAGCATAAAGTATCTAAAGTCAATTTATTAGAAGATATGAAGGACTACATGAAAGCCATAAGCTTTATTTTACTTTGTTGTACTTCATATATATTTAGATATTAGGGACAGACATGGTTATACAATTTTTTTTAAATACCTGAGGCAAGCCGCACACTGCACAACTTTTATTATTGATATTTAAAAAAAGGGGGTTAATATGTTTTATATGTGGGTATCATTTTGCAGATATGCTGATAGTTTCATTAAAGAATAGAAATGGGGGAAAGGAAATGTTGAAAAAGGAGAAACACAACAAAGAGGGGAACACAGAAGGAAAAACATCAAGAGGGTTGCACTAGAGGATGTGGGAGAGGAGGGCACAAGGTTTTTTTGGGAGATAGAGCTTCCCCTATTTTTTAATATGAGGGAGTAGTATGGGTAAAAATAGGTGAGGGGTGTAGATCAAATGATAAAGGAAGAAGAGCTGGATCCCCTACAGGAGTCCCAGCCCACAGAGCCTCAAACATTCCCATTGCCAGATAATGGGGCAGTAGAGGACCCCAATGTTGAGGGTATGGGGGGCCTTCAGTGGTTGGCAGCACCAAACAACTATCTCCTCCAGTATGCCCTCAACCAAGATCAGAAGTCCCCATTCTGTGAGGCTTTCCAGGCTGCCACATGCTGGGGTGCCTGCAGGACTGGTACCACCATCCTGATGCTGTAAGGATGTCCCCAGATGGGCAGATTGTGAGCGATCCCTAATCTGAGAGGTATGTGGATGGGTTTCTCCAAAGGATTTTGAAGATGTAGAAAAAATAATACAAATGGGTAAGAAATACAATAATAAAAGACAAAGCAATGCATAAAAAGTTGTAAAAAAGGGAGGGAGGAGAGACAGAAAAAAAATACTATCACACATTATGTTAGACAGTATTACATTTCTTTCTTTAAAACATTTCTGTACTTATAAATCTTTATTGAGGTAAAACAGAATATATATATATATATATATATATATATATATATATATATATATATATATATATATATATATAATACGTGTTTATTAATAGTTTTATTTGAAAGTGAATGGGCTATGCTTATGCAAACTTTGAGATGAAATGTTATTGGGGATGCACATGCACAATTTGGATGAAATGTTATGGGAAGTGCTTGTACTTACTTGGCAGGATAGCATGTGATATCATGTAATAGTGGGGTTTATAAGTTGCCGTCTACTACATAAACATAATGGTCACATTTTTGCCAGTTATGCATTTGTTTCCAGTACTATATTAAGAACATTCATCATGCTAAATATACCACCCCCTTGGAGAGACAATTAAAGCACCCCTTCACTATTAACTTATAGCCATGATTCCAAATATCCAGTTCTGCAGAGTTTGCAATAAACAGGCACTGAGAGCATGAACCACACTTGAAGATGCCTTTCTTATGTCCACCTACCATAACAATTGACCCTTGACCAAATTCCAGGATATTTTTCATATTGGGGCCCCTTTTAAAACTGAACCTTAATGGTCTTGAAAATACTTTAAGGCTGTTTGGCATGTTGGCAAAGAGTGCCCAATATTTAGGTATTATATCCTGTATCATCCTGGTGTCTTTGTCATAATTTAGCACAAAAATAATTCTGTGCCCATATGTCCAGAATTTGTTTGGCTATCCAACCCTGCAACATTAACACTAGGTTTCAATAAGGGGAGATATTTCCTTCCCCATCCCTGTAAAATCTCCACTTTGATGGACTCAGTAAGTATTCTTGGGTAACCTCTGGCCACAAATAACCCTTTAATGTAGTTTAACTCATCAACTAAATCTTCCCTCCCCTAGAATACTTATGCAGATGTATGTCTGTGATTTACAAACATATGTATACGGAGATTAGTAGTTTACTTATACATACCTTACATTCCTATTTATATAGCCAATTATTATCACATAAGCATTACATATTTCTATGCTGATGTGGTTCTGTGTACAGATATGTTCATGTTTTATTTTCAATTATTATAACCTTACAGCTACATTTCTGCAGATACACATATTTCTTAAGGGTCTATATTATATCGCACACTCAGAAGAGCGAATGACACATAATCGACCCCATGTAAGCAAAAGCTTACAATGTCAAAACCTCAGAACAGTTCCGAAAAAAAAAAAAAAAAAAAAAAAACTGTAAAACATTACATAATGTGGGGGGCTGTGCTCCCCCCACACCCCTACTTAAATATACCAACTCTGAGATTGCACAACAGTGCTGAAAAGACAAAGTAGTGAAAGTGGCCAAATGAATTCTTTCCCAGAGAAAGAATTTGCTGAAAAGCCACTTCTCTATTTTGCCTTTTTCCACTTTTCAGTTTGACAAAGACGCATTCAACAACCTGCGTCTGCGACAGCGTAATATGGAGCCTTTCTTAAAGCTAATACCTTAAATGTTGTTATATAATTTACCTATGTTAACCTTCACCCCAAAATAATAATTTTTTGCTTACTATAGAACTGTGGCTTTCTTGAGTTTACCTGGTCTACCCACTCAGCCAGATGGTACTTCTTCTGCTTCTTCAGATCATTGGACGTGTGTCAGCACTGCTGGCTGGAGTGGATGATCCCTGTTAGGGTTTCCAGGTGTTCACTCATCTCCTGACAGATATCAATATTTTTCCAATACAATCCTCTAGTCCACACCTTGATCTTATCCAGGAGTGACTCCATCAGAAAGTAGCACATTACTTTGGTTTCTTTATCTGACCAGCTTGGAGACTAACCTTATGCCTTGACAGGTGCTTCCATTACTAGAAGTGCCAGTACCAGAATGAAGAAAGTATGAGCAGGGCTGTGGTTCATGTTTTTAGAACCGCTCCCACTGGGGTGTGACACTACCTTAACCAAACCCAGATAACCATCAAAGGCATTACAGCAGGTACTGTTATTACTGGCAAGTTTGGTTTAATGAAAAATTCTTTGTCACATACATATTTTTAAATGACTGCATTCTAATTTCACTTATATTGTACATAAAAATGCAAAAAATCATTTCCATTATACAGTATTTATAATTGCCAGTGTTTGTGTACCTTTTCTTAGCTATCTTTTTGGAAGCATAATACCCAAATGCTTTATTTTTCCTTATTGTATGTAAGGATGCTTAAATATATCTCCCTATGTAGTTGATGATGAATTTTAATAAACATTTTATTGGGAAGAAGTGACAAGGTATGTCAGAAGTGGTTACATGAGCAGACATTGCACTGCATTGATGTGCTAGCTGTAATGCTATCTGTAATATGTAAGACTCCATTTTGTTTTATCTGAATATTTTATATTTTAGCATAACTGAGCCTATCTGTTCATTACTGCTGCATGATAGGGAAGGCTTGGATGTGCTGTGGAGAACTGTAGATTCTGTCACCATTTGCAATTTGTTCACAGGAGTCTGAGTTTGTGTTCATTAGTATCCCAGAGTGATTTACACCCAAGAGTATCTGTACACATCTGTGTATTAGAGATGAATGTAAAAGACCCTAATTTGCATACAAAACATGTAAATAGATCTGAATTTACACAGAAAAGTCAAATGCCACCACACTGGCTTACCATTATTCGAGTCAGGTAGCAAATGTCTTAGAAAACTGCAGACTTCTTAAAGTAAGAAAATAATAACAAACATATTATAATTTAAGAAGCACAGATTTGTAAAAGTATTGTATTAAATTAAGGAAATGTTTCTTTTAGTAATGTCATGTGCATGTTATGATGGACAATTTGGAAGTGAGAATTCAGTACAGCAACATTGCTAATGGTTAATGATGACCAAGTAAAATTATTACTTTGTTGTTATGCAGGAATTGTGCATACAGTAAACTCTCAGTTAACGGGCACCCATGGGGATTGGTAGATGCCAGATAACTGTAGTTTCTGGTTGCTTAAGAGTTAGTATTAAAAATAGGCCTGAATAATACTGTATCCTATATGATTGGTTTGACTTGTTCTCGGGTTGGGGAGAAAGGGAATTTATTCCTATCTTCCTTTTTAATACTCTAAAACTCAAAAAGTGTAAGGTATGTTTCTGCTGGGAAAAACAGAAAGTGCAACACATGAAAATTGTACGGTATTTCTTCAATATTTTTTTGCCGGTTGCTTGAGAGTGCCGGCTGCTTGAGTTCTGGTTAACTGAGAGTTTACTGTACTTGGTAGAAATGCAGTCATTTAGATGGGAAGGACTGCATTGGTAAGGATGTTTTCTTTGCACAATGTACAAGTGTGTTTTCTGGGGAATTTCTGACTCTCACTGATGAATGAAAAATGATATGAATATATGACAGTTGTAGGGGGGTGGGGGAGGTATGAATCTGTTAAAAAGTGATTTATTTATCTGAATGAACTGCAACTCTCACTATAGCACAATTTCACTTCGCTGGATTGTATGTGTATATAAGTATGGGATTTGTGTTAATTAACATTTTTTTATGGTGGCAGGTACACATGGTCAGTGTTATATAGTTTCAATGATGATTACATCTAAACATTTTTTGTGCATGACTGTGGCCAGTACCCAAGTTTCATGGCAGGATCTTTCACCCCATATCATGTTAGTAACTCTGCAAGAGGTGACAGTGCATCACAAAGGCAAGCATGTGCTGACATTGCACTTAGACTTGTACAGAAGGAACAAACATGCACCTCTACACCAGTATCTCCAAACCCAGATGAACACTTTGAGGATGATGACAGGAATTCTGAGGTAACAGTGTCTATAGTAACACCTTTACAATGGGGAGACAGGCACAGATATTTAATATAGCTGCTCCAGAAAACATGAAAAGCATTGGCTGCACAGCAACAAATGTGTCTTAACATTGCTAGTGCTCAGAGCACTGAGAGTCAGCTGGAAATGGTTAGTGCCCTCCATATGTGTGAAGTTTCCCAGCACTATCTAGAAATGGCAGAGAATAAGGATAATGCCATGATCACACTGAAATAAGGATAATGCCATGATCACACTGAAATAAGGATAATGCCATGATCATACTGAAATAAGGATAATGCCATGATCACACTGAAATAAGGATAATGCCATGATCACACTGAAATAAGGATAATGCCATGATCACACTAATGTGTAGTATGATAGCTCACCAAGCACCAGTGGCTGCCTCCATTTATACACTAGTTAGGACATACCAGACTCAAGTAGGAATCACTCTTGGAAGGGAAAGACGATGGAGTACTGTCCAAGCCTGTGGTAGCAAATCACACGAGCTTGCAAGTGTTTCTCAGGAAAGTAATGTAACTTGTTGGGGAGAACAGTCACAACATATTTCATGCAGGCCATGTCAGTGCTCTTTTAAAACTACCAGAACCTCTAATTTGATGTCCGATCATGTTCACAAAGCACTGGCAGATCAGCATCTGCAGGGTCACCTGCAACAATTAAGTCATGGCATTGAACCAACTCACCATACAGCGCTCATGATTGCCCTTCTTCAAAATCATTTCTGCTGTCACCTATCCTTAGGAGATGTGTATGACTCATTTGATCTTCAACTACCATGAATTAACTTTGAAAATTCTACTCCATGCAATTTCACCTTCATAAAGACTGTTGAAAGGTTTAACTAGAAGGGGGATAAAATATGAAAGAAAAAATGGGTGGGTGGGACACTTTACAACTGTAAGCATTACATCCTTGTGATACCACTGCTTATAACCTCAGGGAACTGTGGAAAGAATCTGTATGACATAACATGACATTACAGTCATTAACACATTTGCTCCACATATTAACATCTCTACAGTTGGCAGCTACCTACACCTGAAAAGTACTGGCACATGACTTTTCTTGGAAATGCAGTAATGAGAAAATTATAGATTAAAATGAGCATCTTGTCATTTAAACAAACACTACTGTTACTTCACCCTCACAACTGCACAAATAATGATATTTTTTGTCTCGGATGTAAATAATTGTGCATGACAAAATGAAAATAATTTGATGTACAGTACCTTAGCAAACAGCATACTTTAATAAATAATGATAATAAATTGCGAAACATAAAAAATAATATGATACATTTTCATTCAAATGCAATGCACGAAGTCATCAAATATTGAAGTAACTACTTTTACTAATTATACCAAATGAGGACATTCATTGCATGCATACTTATGTGCACCATTTCAGCAGCATTTATTTTGCAAGCAGTTATTATGCGTTATGACAGCACTGAACAGCATTCAGTGAGTACTGAGGCATAACAATAATATGAGAAACTGCTATGAAATAAAAAAATATTTTAAGGTGAGAGAGGATTTCAGATGAACAGTCACAGCAGACCATGCACCACACAACATAACCCACTGATATCACTGTATACATCAATTATACTCTATGTGTGTGTGTGTGTGTGTGTGTGTGTGTGTGTGTGTGTGTGTGTGTGTGTGTGTGTGTATGTGTGTGTGTTTGTGTGTGTGTGTTTTACAGTAAAGGAAACACTAACCTGAATGTCATAGTCCATAATTCTGGACTTGATGCTGCCTCTTTACCTGTGCAGCCATACACTGCTGCTAGATGGTCATCATGCTGGAACTGGAAGCTGCAGTAACAGCATGGGCCACTTCACCATCAGACCAGTGCATTATCATGTTATACAGAATGCAACATGCAGTAAATATCATGCACACAGTAACTGGGTCATACTGAAGGGCACCCCCCCCCCCAGACTCATCCAGGCACCTAAAATGACCCTTCAGGAGGCAAACAAACTTCTTTATAACAATATGAGTCTGTGACTGGGATGTGTTATAGGTTTCGTCTGAAGTTCCACTAAGATTACTAACTGGTGTCATGAGCCATGGCTCCAGTCATAGCTCTCAACCTCTTAGTACAAAAAAATCTGAACAAAGGTAAAAATAATGGTGGAACAAAGCCCCCCAAAATAGGGACACATTTTAAATATCGTTCTTATAAACTTTGAAAGTAGTTATAATAAAATATCTTGTGTTACCATGCATTTTCTGAAGGATATGAAGTCTGAAACTCAAATTCCTGTCATTATTTAGTGAATTCAGTCCTCAATGATATGCCACAAAAATCCAGAAAAACACAAGTTTTATGAGGAACAGACTTAAAATATGAGGCAAAAATCTGGACATTCTGTGAAAATCTGGACATTTGAGAGGTATGGCTCCAGTTGATATCCAGCATCATCTGAAAAAGAATAAAAACAATAAATGAGAGAGAGAGAGAGAGAGAGAGACTGACACAAAGGTGGGAAAACACAACAAAGGAAAAAAGCTGTTTAGTATTTAGCAATACATGCTACCATGAATAACTATCTAAATACAATATAAAAAAATAATATTTTTCCTCTTACCAACAAGGTGATCATTGGGCATCACACCATACAGGAAGAGGTGGTAGATTGAGCTAGAATGCCAGATATGGGAATCATGTGTACTGCTAGGATGCTGAGCAGAGACATTGGTGATGTACCCACCATGCATCACACACAGTACCTGGCAGTTGATGGAATGGTAGGCCTTCCTTTTGTATTACCACTATCTCTGTGAATCAGAAGGGTCCCTGACTGCAACATGGGTGCAATCTATTGCACTGAGTACCTCAGGGAAATGTGTCACTCCATAAAAGGCATGCATAGTCCTGGTTCAGTCCTGAGGTGACACCAGGAAATAGATGCACTGATTCACACTTGGCAAGAATATATCCAAGTACTGCTATAATATCCTTAAGGCAAAAACCTTTGAGATCCCAAATGTGTCCTCAGTCTGTCTCTGGGAGGCCCCCTTGGCAAGTATAGTGAGGGCTATACATACCCTTAGTATCCAAAGGGACAGGAAGTTCATGCAGTCCTCCAGTACCCCTATGGGGGTCATACAGACTAGCCATATCACATCTGCATAATGACTATGAAGACCACCCACAACTTTACTTAAATGATAAACGCATGAAATCTTATTTTACTTTATTTTAGGTCCATAGATACTTATATACCTGCTGATCCATGAGGACTTTTTCTACTTATTCTGATTTACCTAAATCAGAATCATTGCTTTTTAATAAATAGATATTATAGTTTTCAACTTGGTCTAAACTATTACCTTAGTATTCTTTGAACATGGTTGGGATTCAGAAATGGCTACTTCCAGTGGTAAGCCCTAACAGGGTTAGTTTTCCACTGGCAGTTGGCTTTTCCATTTCATAGACAGCTCCATTGCTATGATCCTGCATACTTTGCCGAAATACTAACAGTTGCCATATCCACAGCCATGCTGAATGTTAATGAGGCATTCTGTGGGAGTGGCCTGTGTTAATTAGCCACATGCTATCTCCTGGAAATATCTTCATTAAAGGACTTACCCAGCAGACTATTTAGCTGTGTTAATTAATATGGCTGGCCTTATTAATGAACATGGACAGAATGCTGCATTTCCCTATTGTTGTCAATGGAAGAGACTACATAAAAAGTAAGATCAGGTAAGTGTGTAAGAATAGGTAGTGGTGTGTGTTTGTGTGTGTGAGTGTGTGTATATGTGTGGCAGCATATATGACATATTTGTCTGTCTGTAAAAGTATTAGTGGTCTCACATGAGTGTGTGCGAGTGTGCATCACATTAGGAGGGGTTAGTTGGGTGATAGTTACAGAACATGTGAGCATGTGTGTGCATGGGTGAATGGGTGAGAACATCCATGAGTGTGATCAAGTGTGTTGGGGGTGATGTTGAGTGGATGTGTGTGTTTTTTCATGTCTGAATGAGTGTGGTCTATGTGTGTATGTCTGAATGTGTGTGTATGTGTGTGTGTGTGCGCGCACGCGCATGGTATGTGCTGTGTGTCTGAATGTGTATGTGTGTGTGCGTTTGTGTTTGGGGGGGCTTCCATACCATTCATTTCCTCTAGACTAAATGTGTTATATGGGAGGGGAATGAGACATCAGACACACTTTAAATATTATTCTAAGATATTTAAACAATTAAAAGAACAACAGTATTTGCAATATGAGATATTTTCTGAATAATAAGAAGTATGTGGGCACTATAATCCATGTTCATTCTTGAAATATTACTCTAAGTCACATTAAAAGTTAGTAGAACAACAGGTTTTGCAGCAGGAAGTTTTTTTCTGAACAATAGGAAACATAGGATGGGGATCACTAGACAGTAGGAACAATGTTTAAAAGCTACTTTAAGTCACTTAGTAAGTTAATCAAAAACAGGCTGTGAAGCATAAAACATTAAGAAAAATAAGTATGAAATGCTAATGTCTGGCATTACTGACTGTACATTGTGATTTACATGGAGAAGGGCAAATAGAAGAAGCAAAATCAGTGAGATTCTGTAAAATCAAGGACATTTGAGAGGTGTGTGTGTGTGTGTGTGTGTGTGTGTGTGTGTGTGTGTGTGTGTGTGTGTGTGTGTGTGTGTGTTTGTGTTTGATTGTATGCATGTGCGCAGAAGAGTGAATGAGATGGGTGACTGTGCCAATAATTCAGTCATGCAAGTTAGGTGATAATAAAGTTGTTCCTCATTGTGGCTAAGCATGTCTCTGAACTGCATTGCCTGTGATTACTGAACATGCCCTGTAGATCATTATGTGTGATGTTCCTAATCAGCCACTATAGCTAAGTAGCACATGCATATAAGTACTGAACACGTACAGCAGTGCCATTTTGTACAGTCAGCTAGAATGAATGCAGGCATGAATGGAGATGCTCATGCAAGTGTGTTTGAAGTAATGAGTGTATCTGTTAGCTTAAATACTTGTTTCAATTACAGTTCCTGATGTGTTTATGTACGATAACTGCTTCATCGTCTATTTTGTATGCATAAGACAAGCAACATACCCCTTTGGTTGCAGAATTCTGCAAGCACAGAAACATTTTTCTGAATCTTGGCAATGTTGCTTTTCTGTCCCTTCAGCAACTGTTTTTTCTCACTTAAGTTCAGAAGACATGCTTATCTTTCTTTTGCCATTGACAGTAGTTCATTTGTCTGAAAGCACTGTCCCCTCTCACAAAACAAAGCAGTTCTTTACCCCTACTAACCTATTCTACTTGTTTGTGCAGTACTCAAAATGTGGGTAATTACACCAGTTTTTAAACTAATATGTGTCATACTCCCATACTACTTCAAAGCACAGACCAACAAAACTTATAATTCAAATTGCCAAAGCCACTTACACAGTTTTTCATCTTTTTATCACTTAACTGCTGCTTGCTTTGAAGATTGTAGAAGTTATCTCTTTATCAGTTCTTTGGTAGCATTAAACCTAAAGTGACTCCAGCAGATATTTCAGTTGTTCACTGTATTCATTTTGTTGCTTTCTCACATAAAATTTGTATAAATATTCAAATTATTTTTACCTGCATGCTACTTAGTAAACAGTTCAACTGAAGAAGAAATTAAAACTTCACTTATTTTTCACCAATTTTTTCCCATTTACAGCCTGTTGATAACTGAAGCAGCTGATTCTTTTTTCAATTTTAATAAATTTGACTACTGCTTTCAGTTTATTTGAGCTTCTTCTCACATTGGACTTATGGACATCCTCCTTTCTTTTTTAAGCTCCATATGCATTCTGGGAAGTAGACTTGAAGTACTTGAATCCAGAACTGCTATACAGGAATGGATGGCAGAGAAGGCTACCTGCATGCACACAGTGGGTGGCTGCTGTGCCAATGGCAACTTTTAATAAACTCAGCAATTTTTTATTGGTATAATCAACTAGGTGGGTCCAAAAAGATGTTACATAGCAGACTAAAATGCCAGTTATGCAGCAGAAAAAAACTTTTTGTGACTACATACAAATGCCTCTTCCTCATGATCACCTTCATTTTGACATCTCATGCTATTAGTCTGGAAAACTTTAAATGGAATATCCCGCTATCTCCTTAGAAACATAGCCCATCAAAATCTTCTGAAAGCCTTCTTCATTACTGTAACCATCATCTAGTTCAGCCAACCTGCCTCAAAATACAAACAAAAGAAGAAAAAAAGGATACACTTTGTTACATTTCAATGAATACAACAATAAAATGCAATATAATCATTTACCTATTATGTTTTAGTTTAAAATGCTTCCTAAATAAGTAAATTTGATCATACATGCAAAGAGGTCCTTACAATGTCATTGTCATAGTTAATTATTCAGTATGAAATAGGAGGTAAGAAATTAATAGTTTACACAAGGCAAAAACATCACTTCCATATTTTCTGTTTTTATTCATTTGATAATTGGGTGAACAGTTATCATAGGTATAATGCAAAAAATGGTAATGCCTAAAGAAACTTACAAAATATTCTTCCTATGTCAAAGTACACACACGCACACACGTGTGTGTTTGTGTATTTCTGTGTATGAAAGCACATATTTTCAGATTTTACACTGATACAAATAATTTAAATCAGAAGAGAATCTGATCAGGTAAAAGAGAGTCAGAGGTATTCAGTTGATGCAGATTGCATTATATGTGACTGGGAACTGTGTTAGGGTGGCATTCAGGAAGAACTTAACTCACTTTGTATAAGTGGGTTACAGTGCTGTAATGCTGATGCATAAGAAAGATTCAGAGTGAGAGCGAGAGAGAGTGTACTTACTACAAAATGTTCTGCTGTATACCATACCCTACCATTTCACAGACTATATCCTCAGATGATATATGTGAGGGCCACAGTACAGTATGCAGACATATACAGTAAAAACCATAGCAAGGGTGGTGTGAAGAGAATGACTGTCCTGGGCACACCCTGTTAAGGTGTACAACTATCACTGCAGAAGTGCAGATTGGTCTCTGGAAGCAGTGCATGCAATCATTTATGCAGTTGCAACTGTGAGCCTGGCTGCTTAAATGACAGCTGGTCTTGCTCTGAGGGGGCCACATTTGGCAGTTTGTAAGAGATGCTGACTGGCTCTTTGTTTGCAAGTCTGTGTATGTTCGGTCCTTGACTTGCAACTCAGTATGTACTATTGGAAATAATAATTTGGCCTCCATACCTGTGAGTAAAGGAACAAACAGCAACTCTTTACACACTGCCAAGCATCCTCATGTCAGTGTGTGTGTGTGTGTGTGTGTGTGGGTGTGTGTGTGTGTGTGTGTGTGTGTGTGTGTGTGTGTGTGTGCGTGTGTGTGTGTGTGTGCACCTGTGCTTATCTACACTCCTTGCTAAATTTAATGAAAGCTGTAAAAAAAAGGTTATTATGTAGGTACCAAACAATCTTGTCCTATGTAGACAACAAATAAGCTGGACTTTCTTTTTTTTTTTTTGTTAGGGCTACTGACCAAACTGCAGCTCTGTATTCATATTCAGAAATCCAAAACAGCATAAAATAAGTTATAATATGTTATATAAAATTACTTACTCAGAAAGCAGCTACTCAAATTAAAGAAAAGCTGGTATAACTGTTGGTCCAAACTTGTTGCACTGGATCAAAAAAATAATGGATACTAAGATGTTAAAAGAAGAGGCATGTCTTAAAGTAATAATAGACTAAAATGCTATCATATTACTGAAAAATTTAGGCTAAACACCTCAGTAGAAGAGTAACAGTAGCAAAAAATGCTGATCAAGAAATACATAACAGGTCCTGACAGATATGGAAACCTTGACCAGGTGCATATTGATAAGCATACTAACAGTATAACTACTCAGGATATCTACAGCACATAGGTCAGAGTAGCCCTGTCTTGGTAAACTTTAAGAGAAACAACAATGCACAATGTCCATTGAAATTGTCTTACAATTTTTACTGAAAGACTCTACACAATTCTTGCCCTGACATTTGCAGTAATTATTCTTAGCATATTCTTTAATTCAACCAATATGCTGGAGGCCAGTCTAAGGATGAGAGGGGGAGTATCCAAAACGTAGACCTCTTTCTTTAGGGATTAGAAGTATAAAAGTTCTTCTTGTCCCAACTGCATTCTCTGCTGAAGAGCAGAAAGTAGTCCTTAGTAGAAATGTGTTTTCTTTTTCGTCCCCTCTTAACATCATTGACCTGGCTAGGTTGCAAAATTTCCCATGTCCACACCCAGTCTACCAGCTAATCTTCTTCCTCCCTGGACTTAATCTGGTATTGCTATGGCTGACTGGGAATCCTATGGCTATCCTGAGGAATACCCCTTTGCATCTATCCTGGAGGGGTTTCTTTCATGTACCTACTATAGAATAGATTGTGTGTGCTGTGTCTTTAAGTAGCATTTCAAGGACTGAATGTGCATATATATATAGCAACTGAGTTATCTAAGTTAAAAATTATTAAGCCTCAGTCCTGATGTGTTTGTACATAATAAAGCTGTTTGAAAAGAACCCGCGAAAACTCATCTGTTTTATCCTGACTAGACGAGCAACAAGGTGTCAGAACCAAGATTCTAGAGACTGCTTTCCAGAGCTATGATGTGCTGAGTTAACAGTGAAGGTAAACTATGAGAAACGAGCATGAAAAAAGGGCCAGAAATGAACCAAAGGTAATAAAACTTGCATGAATGATTTATTCTATAAGAAAGCTGAAATGGAGCATTACAAGGGCACAAACCGCATTATTAAACAAGTGAGAAGCACAAAAGGTTTATTAATTAAACAAAATGTTTAAGATTAAGATTTCTGATAAAACAATTATCAGAAAAGCACATAAGGGGGTTGGAATTACCTCAGAATTGCACAATGAGCATGTTTAACGCAAAACAGACATGTTTAGACTAAAACAAGCACAAGAAAAGTGCAATGGGCATGAAAAGAGATTAAGTGAACAAAACAGATATAATAAGGGCAAAAAAGGGTGCATTAAGCATAGATAAAGCTAGGTGACTGCATATTTTTGGCAAAGTACTGTTTTTTGGCATAACTGCTATTTCACATTGTGTTTGGGGGGTATCTAGAGTTATTCAAAGTATCTCAAAGTGTGTAAAAGTGCTTACAATGTGTGCTAATTACTGTATATTTATTCCGAAGAGTTTATTGTGTGCAAAGTGCAACTATTTCATGAAATGCGGTCAAAATACAGCCATTTCAAAAAGTTTCTTGTGCAGGATGTGTCTATCTGCAAAATGCCACAATTACAGAGTGTTTCTTGCACCGTGTAGAGTTATTTAGCAAAGTACTGCCATTTTGGGAAAGTTTCAGTGTGCTGTATGCTGTTTATTCGCAAAGTACAATTGCTTTGAAATGTTTCTTACTTTGAGCTTCTTCTGCCCAGTTCATTCACACAGTGCAGTTATTTTGAAATGTTTCTTACAATGATAAGTGACTTTTACAGTACAGTAATTTCAATGGTATTACAGTACCTGAAAGTCTTATTTTGCAATGTTTCTTACACTAAGAGATGATTTCTTACAGTACAGTGATTTCAAGTGTATTATAGTGCCCAAGAAACTTATTTCACAAAGTTCAGTTATTCAGAGGCTTGTTGTGCTATTGGGAATAGTTACAAGTACTGGCATAACTTTCTGGCATATGTATATGTGTTTATGTTCGTGCATACTTGCAAAAGGCTTCACTGTTAATATGGCAGATGGATTTCAAAAGCCATCACCACTGGTGTTTGATCAGAATATTGCAGAAAATTGGAGAAAATTTGACAAGAGTATGATATTTTTATACAAGCAGCTTATTCTGATAAAGATGCACACACCAGGGCATTCATTTTGCTAAGGCTAGCTGGGTCAGAGGCCATTGAAAGGTAGCGTTCATTTGTGTATGCACCAGCAGTATATGAGGGAGAAGGTGAAAACTGTCATATTGTTGTACAGGCTGAATCAAGAGAAGACCCTGAGTGTTTGAAGTGCAAATTCAGGGGAAATATGTAACCCCCAGACAGATATTACATGTGATAGGTATTTGTTTTTCACGCAAGATTAAAAAATGGGAAACTTTCACAGTTTTTATATAACTGACCTGTGAAACAAGCTAAAATGCGTCAATTTGGTGACTTAAAAGATGAGTTGACAAAGGACAGGCTTGTGTGTGGTATTAATAATGCTGCAGTGATAAAGATTTTACTTTCTGACAGTGATTTAACACTGAGCAAATCTATTGAGATTTGTCAAATCCATGAAGTTACAGAAAGGCACACAAGTATGCTTGCAAGTGATAAGAGCATGGTTTCAGCAGTCTCCAGAGCAAATGTAGACAACATGCAACATGTGGCTAGCAGAAGCAGGCCTAAGCACATGGCAGCTACAGCCCCTGCAGGTTTACCTGGCAAGTCCCATAGTTTTCCAGCAAGTTCTAAGAGAAGAACATGCTCAGTGCAATACAAGGGTCAGTCAGCCAAACCCAAATCCAGCATTATTGTTAACTGTCATAATTGTGGTACCAATCATGAGTCTAAAAGAGAGAAATTCTTAATACTTGGTCAACAATGCATCAAGTGTAAAAAATGGAACCATGTCAAAAGTTTTACTAATCAAGCAAACCTCACATAGTTATAAAGAAGGGTCACTCAAAAAAGCAGATTGATTATAGAGAGAGCTGCAATTCTACTTTCTATGTAGATGGTGTATCAGTAATTGATGAAAAAGGTTGATGCGGTGAATTTGTTGGCAAAGAATGAAGTATTTTGCACTGTCCAGTTCAATAGTAAATCCACCAAGCTCAAAGTAGACACCAGTTCAAAGTGTAATGTTAAATCAGTAGATACATTTGCTAAGGTGAGAGCTGGTGAACAACTCAATGTGGCTGGTTGTGCAAAACTTATTGCTTATGGAGGTGAAGAAATTCAAACCAAAGGCTCAGTAATGCTTTCATGTTATTTGGCTAGGAACTGTTACAGCTTACTGTTCTATGTAGTCTGAAGACCTGTTCAGTCATTATTGGGTCTCAGAGACAGTATGAGAATGACCTGCTTTCCTTTACCAAAGAAGTTCATCATATAAGCACATCTCCTAGTTCCCAGTTTTACTGAAGCCATTTTCAAAGAGTATGCTGATGTCTTCGATGACAAGTTAGGCAAACTTCCAGTTGTGTATTCCATGAAGTTAGACCCAGTGGTCAGTCCAGTGGTCAGATCAGCAAGAAAAGTTCCAATAGCTATGTAGGATAAAGTTAAAGCTCAGTTGGACAAAAATAGTACAACAAGGTGTAATTTCTCCAGTCACAAAAGGCTCAAATAAAATCAGAATATCTATTGACCCAAGATATTTGAAGAAAGCATTAAAGAGACCACATCATCCAATGTGTACAGTCGAGGAAGTCACAGCCCTAATACTGAATTTTACTGCTTTTTCTGTCTGAGATGCAAAAAGTTAATTTTGGCAGGTGATGCTTGATCACAAATCCTCATTACTGACTACTTTCAGTACCCCTTTTGGAAGATATAGA
Source organism: Protopterus annectens (assembly GCF_019279795.1). Lineage (NCBI taxonomy): Eukaryota > Metazoa > Chordata > Ceratodontiformes > Protopteridae > Protopterus > Protopterus annectens. Next base: position 1,774,912,945 of record NC_056735.1, on the reverse strand, counting down.
TTCCTCAGGATGCCATTTGGAATAGATTCAGCAAGTTTCAGCATGCAATGGATCAATTTCTTTTCAGGTTATGCTTGTGCCATAATAGTAGATGATTTATTGGTTGGAGGCAGTGGTGAAGCAGAGCATGACAGAAACCTTAAGAAAGTTCTAGGCAGAGCACGTGAAATAAACTTAAAGCTCAATCCTCTAAAGTGCAAATTTAGACTACCAGAAGTTACATATGTAGGTAATTTATTTATAAGCACTGGCTTGAGACCACACCCGTCCAAGCAAGCAGCCATTCTTGAGATGCCAGCACCAGATAATGTTCAGGCTCTACACCGTTTTCTTGGTATGGTCAATTATTTAGACAAGTTTATACCAGACTTCAGTGAGTTGAAAGCATCTGTGAGAGAGCTGATGCACAAAAATGTTACATGGTCTTGGCTGGAACAGTACCAGAAAGCATTTGAAGTCCTTAAGTAGACAATTTCCACCCCATATACATTTAAGATACTATGATGTCAATAAACCAGTAAATCTTTCCTGTGATGCTTCAAAATTTGGTCTTGGTGCAATTATTCTTCAGGAAGGCAGATCAATAGCCTATGCATCAAGAACTGCAATATGCTCGAATTGAAACTTTTGGCAACAGTATTTGCATGTTCAAAGTTTCATGATTATATCTATGGTCGAGCTATTCAGATTGAGAGTGATCACCAACCTCTAGTTACTATTTTAAAGAAGCCTATGCATTCAGCTCCAGCAAGATTACAAAGAAAGATGCTCAAATTGCAAAAGTACAACTTCAAAATAGTCTATACAAAAGGAAAACTTCTTTATCTGGCTGATACCTTATCCAGATTACCCAGAAATACAATGGAACAGCTTCATGCAGAAAATTTTGACTTTGTCATCATGCAAGTGTGTTACTCTTTCTACCAGGAGACTTGATGAGCTCAGAGATCATATAAAGACTGATCCAATTCTGCAGAAGCTCAACCACTGCATTAATGTTAGGTGGCCGTCAAAGCAATCTAGTGTACCACCTAAAGTTCAAACTTATTTTCCTTACAGAGATAAGATGTTGATGGAAGATGGCATTATTTTCAAAGGTCCTAAAATTGTTGCTCCTGCTTCCTTACAACATGAATATATCCAGATTTGCATTGTGGTCACCCAGGTTCCGAATCTACCAAAAGAAGGGTGAGACAACTAGTATTTTGGCCTTCTCTAACAAAATACATTGATAAAGTACTTTCTTCTTGCTCAGTATGCAGTAATACTAAACCACATTTGCAAAAAGAACCACTTCAGCTAAGTCAAGTTCCTGAACTACCAGTAGCCACTGGTATATTTGAGTGGAACAATCAGCATCACTTAGTGTTGGTAAACTCTTATTCAAACTGTTGGAGATTGATTTACTACCTAACCTAACCCCCACTGCTGTTATCACTAACCTGAAACATCATTTCTCTGTCCACGGTAGTCCACACAAAGTTATTTTTGACAATGGTACTCAATTTACTAGTCAGCTGAGTCAAAACTTTGCAAAAAAATCGGACTTTGTGCATGTTACTAGTAGTCCACAATATCCACAGTCAAATGGATTAGCTGAACGTGCAGTACAGAGTGCAAAGCAATAGCTTGAGAGGTCAAAGCATGACAATACCAATGACTTTTTGAATTTACTTAATCTCAGAAATATATCCCGTGATGATATACTTGGCTCGCTTGCTCAGAGACTTCTATCTAAGCAAACGTGAACAACATCGCCTATCAGTTTCAGTTTGTTAAGGCCTAAAGCTAGGAACAACAGGACAATTAGAGTCCAACTATTCAGAAAGCATTCTTTCCAGAAGTCCAGATATGATAAATCGAGCAGATTTCTTCGTCCGTTGAAAGGAGAGACAGTGAGGGTACAAACGGTGAAAGGTTTTGACCAGCTTGATCAAGTAACCAGTACAGTGGATATAAAAAGTGTACACACCCCTGTTAAAATGCCAGGTTTTTGTGATATACAATAATGAAATCACAATAAATCATTTCAAAACTTTCCCAACTTTAATCTGACCTATAACTTATAAATTGAAAAAAATCTGTTAGGGGAAAAAATATAAAAAATAAAAAGCATACAATAAGCTGGTTGCATAAGTGTGCACTCCCTTAAACTAATACTTTCTTAAAGCACCTTTTGATTTAATTACAACATTCAGTCTTCGTGGGTAGGAGTCTATCAGCATGGCACATCTTGACCTGGCAATATTTTCCCATGTTTCCTTGAAAAAGCACTCCAAATCTGTCAGATTGCAAGGGCATCTCTTGTGCACAGCCCTCTTCAGGTCGCCCCACAGATTTTCTATTGGATTTAAGTCTGGGCTCTGGCTGGGCCATTCCAAAACTTTAATTTTCTTCTGGTGAAGCCATTCTTTTGTTGATTTGGATGTATGCTTGGCATCATTGTCATGTTGAAAGGTGAAATTTCTCTTCATCTTCAGCTTCAGCTTTCTAGCAGACACCTGAAGGTTTTGGGCCAAAAGTGACTGGTATTTGGAATTGTTCATTATTCCCTCCAAACTGACTAAAGCCCCAGTTCCAGCTGAAGAAAAGCAACCCCAAAGCATGATACTGCCACCACTATGCCTCACAGTGGGGATGATGTTCTTTTGGTGATGCAAAGTGTTTTTGTGCCAAACCTACCTTTTGGAATTGTAGCCAAACAGTTCAACCTTGGTTTCATCAGACAATAACACATTTTCCCACATGCTTTTGGGAAACTTGATGCTTTGTTTTGCAAATTTTGGCTGGGCCTGGATGTTTTTCTGTGTAAGAAAAGTCTTCTGTCTTGCAACCATACCCCATAGTCTAGACATATGGAGAATATGGGAAATTGTTGTCACATGTAGTACACAACCAGTACTTACCAGAAATTCCTGCAGCTCCTTCAGTGTTGCTGTAGGTCTCTTGGCAGCCTCCCTGACCAGTATTTGCCTTGTCTTTTCATCAATTTTGGAGGAACATCCAGTTCTTTGCAACATCACTGTTGTCCCATATTTTCTTCACTTTTTGATGACTGTCTTCACTGTGTTCCATGGTATATCCAATGCTGTGGACATTTTTGTACCCTTCTCATGACTGATATCTTTCAATTTTTTTTACTTTCTCCAAGTCTTTTGGGTTTCTAATACCATGACAGGAATGGACCCCATTCCTAAGTCAAAGTACGATTAAAGTTCATGAAATTAGTATTGTTTCAATCTTTGATGTCAGCCAGTAGCGCTCTTTGCAGCATCCGCAATGTGCCCAGTAATGACTCCTTCTGCAGTTCATATGGAGTTACATGTATTGGTAGCATATCTAAATATGATCGTAAATTCTTTTTTATAAGACCCGTTACTCCTACTACTATTGGAACTGTCTGGGTATCTTTCTTGCACATTGGTCTCATTTCTGCCTGCAGATCCTGATATTTTATGACTTTATGTCTCTCTGTGTGCTAGACACTGTAGTCACTGGGTGCAGCAATTTCAATGATCAGTGCTACTCTTGTCTTCTTTTCTTGGACCACTATATCCAGTTTTCTAGCATCTTTTGAACTGTTGGTAATGGATGATGTCATGTGATGTAGACTTCTTCATTTTCTATGATGCTTTGTGGCTCAGGTTTTCAGTGTTTTTTGACCATTTCAGTACCATAGTGTTTGCACAATCCCCAGTGCAACAGTCTCGCCACATTATTAATGCCTTTTAGTATACAGTCCTTCTGCCATTAGTATGTCGCATCCAGCAACGAGGTGTACAACTGTTTCCAATTTGGTTTTACAAAACCTACATTTGTTTGTTTCTCCCACATGTTCAATGGACTTTATAAACCAACATGTACACAGCCCACTATCTTGGACTGCCAAAATTAACTTTTCATCTATTGGTTTGAATTATCCTCTCCTTAACCACTCCTGTGTTCATTCCTGATCAACATGAGGTTCTTCCAGTAGTTTTCTATACTTTCAATTATATTTATGCTTTTTCCACATTTCTTGCCTTCTGATCTGATCCTTTACCTTATATTCTTTCTTTTGTTTTTTGGCACATTCAGTTGCTGCCTGATTTTTATTTACTTCTGGCTTGGTTTCCATTCCTGCTTGACACCAATAAGTTTCTGCTAGATTAAGCAGAGAAGTCATCTTGGATTTATTCTCCTCATGTTTCAAAACTTTCACTATGTTTGTGTCTTGTGAGGTCAACAGATATGTGTGGAGTCCCACGATTGTAGATCTATACATGTAATCAGTTTCGAGGAGACTCGACTCTCCTTCAGAACGGGGAGTATATAATCTTGATATGGACTGATTTTTATAAATCATTTGGTGAGGATGAAGCACCCTTCTTGTTCTCCTTTCTAACAATGAGATCCCTTTGATGCTTTGTAAGGTCTCTGTAAGCCTTGGCTTTTGCTGTAGCAGGCAACTGAGTAAATGTCAGGAAAATCCTACTAGGACAGCTGATCTTTATTTGGGGTTAATCAGAATCTCTTTAATTGATGGCAGGTGTGTACCCAAGAAGACTGAATGCTGTAATAACATCAAAAGGTACTTCAACAAAGTATTAGTTTAAGGGTGTGCACTCTTAAGCAATCAGCTTATTGTATGTTTTTTATTTTTTATATTTATTCCCCTAACAGATTTGTTTGTTTTTCAATTGGATTGTACAGGTTATAGGTCACATTAAAGGTGGGAAAAGTTTTGAAATTACTTATTGTGGTCTAATTTTTTTATATCACAAAAACCTGACATTTTAACAGGGGTGTGTACACTTTTTATATCCACTGGATATGTACTGAGCCGAGAGCCTACTTCACATCATCTGAGGTTCTGGATTACAGGCAAAATCATAGACATCTTCCTATATCAGAATCAATATTGCAGCATTGTTCCTGTGATACATACTCTAGATGTCAGAGCAGTCCAGACAATGTTCCTGTTGCCGAATGTATCTTAACTTCTACTTCCACTCCTGATGATGTTCCTGATGTCCCTAACATTCGACATTTAGCAGAGACAGTCCCAGTTGCTAGACCTAATTCTAATTTTTATGTCACATGATTTAGTCATATCTCCAGACCTAGTGTGAAGTATACAGTAACCTAGACATACTTGTTTATATGTCTTTAGTTGTGTATAATTGCACGACAAAGAATTATTTGTATTGATTGCATGTCAATTAATGTCATCAACATTGCATGACTTATTTCTCAAAGGAGAATGTAGAATAAAGTGTGTGTGCTGTGTCTTTAAGAAGTGTTTCAAGGACTGAACGTGAATATAGATAGCAAGGATGTGCTACCATCAGTGCCATTTTGAGAGTGCAGCCAGAGAGTGAGCATGTATGAGTGTAATAGCTAGTTTGTTTATAAGTTTATCTAAGTTAAAGTTATTAAGCCTCAATCCTGATGTGTTTTTACATAATAAAGCTGCTTGAACAGAACCCACGAATGCTCGTCTGTTTTATACTGACTAGACAAGCGACACCTACCCACTCCCTTCTCAGCCTCCCACACTTATCGACTATGTCCAAAAGTAACTCTTCTCTTTGGACCATACTTCCTATTAGGGAGTGTCATCAATGAACAAATTCCCACCTGAGACGGGCATGCCTTTGTCAGTTGCCCAAGCCACTAATCAAACCCGGGTCACCTGGGCCATAGTTTGGGCTTTATCCCTCTCTGTCACCTGAGCGGCTCAGCAGAATGTAAATGTTTGTGGAATATCTGATATGCAGCAGCACTGAAGAATTAGTACAAAACAATGAATTGCTGTACTGTCCTCGTTTGTCAGGATCTGTTAAAGTATCACATTAACAAATATATCAGCTGTCATTAGTAGTCATACCTACTGTTGTAAAACTTTGTAGAGAGGTTGAAAACCTTTGCCTTCATATGTAATTAAAATATCATATAATATCATATCTGCTTGTATTCATAGTCAGTGAAGAAAAGTGAGTCACCATCTCCAAGCTACACCACCAGTAATCTGTCGTTCTTATGATGAAACTTTAAAATGTATGGAATTAAAATATGTACCAGGAGTTAGTATCATCTGTGAGCTCATATATCAATATAGTTGAAGTTTCTTTGTTGCTATAGGCAAAAAAAAGTTGGAAAAAGCTTGAACTTTTGACCTAAAATAGGTAAAAATGAATAATAATAATAGATGTTATCATCCTTATTATTAAACATTAATAAACTGGAAATTTAAATAGCTGAGTGTGTTCTTAATTGTCTCTTGTTAATTTTATATTGTCAAAAGAACTATGCTTTTGCCAGGGTAACCTACTGGTATATGAAGACTGAATGCTTGAGCCTCAGTTGCCCAAGGTTCAACCCATTGAGAACTGGAGTTCCACCCCAGGAAATCACAGTTGGCAAGTTGTGCTGGCAGTGATGCCCTTTTTGGAAGACTGTTCCCCTTCTTTGAGTTGGTACGACCACGGAGTTGGTATGTTTAATTTCAGGGGGTGTGGCTGGCTTGACACCCACTTCAAGGGTGTAGAAGTGGCTTGCCCCCTACAAAAACACTTAAAAATGTGTTTTTTCAGTAGGTCTTTTTCCAGTGACTTCATTATGAGTATTTCAATCCTCAATGCACTCATTTTCATCCACTCATAGTTAACGTGTTTTGCCATTATGCTAAAAAATAGAGCTCTATATTTTAGTGTTATATACTAAATTATCTAAACATTGACCGATAAAAGACTATAACAGTTATTTTGACAAAGCTGTTCAGTATATTGAGATAAGCATCTGTCTGTGGTAATTTGGTGCTACTCTACTGTAGTCATTTCTAATAACAGTCAGATTAGTGCATGATACATAGTTATCATAGTCCATGATATTTCAAAGGAGATAAAACTGTCTCCTTTGAAATAAAACCAACTCAGAAAAACCCAACTAAACCTGTAATAGTTAGGAACTATTCTAAAGCAACCTACATCCTTTTAGGTGCCTGCCAAATTCAAGGCTCCCCTAAGCCCCGAGAGCACAGCTACCCATGAAGAATTATTCACAGATACCCTGTACAAGCATGACAATGGCTGCATTGAGGCTGCTGAACCTACTAGAAGTAAGCCCAAAACTAAGACCAAAAAATAGACACCACTGGTGGAGTCCTAATATCAACAGGGGTTTATTACAAAAGATAAAAATCATGTCCAAATACAGAAAGAGCAACTCTCGTAATGACAAGAACTATCTGTTTCAACTAAACAAGTAACTAAGAGGGCTAATTAAGTTGAACAAGTCCAATTATGAGGTCAGGTTAGCCTCTCAAGCTAAGGGCTATGCCAATAACCTTAAAGGTAACACTCCACAGTGTACTGAACTGGTGCTAAATAACACCACCTTCACTGACCAGGCTAAAATAGCAAATCTAATTACTGATAAATTCTGCTGTAACTTCACCCACCACTACCCCATAAGAAAACATTTCTAGCATATATTCCCCTCCAGGTATTAGCAGGGACCAAGTCCTGTCAGCAATTGCTAACGACAAAAACACTGCTTGATGTGCCCTGACAGTATCCCTGGTTGCCTCCTAAAAAGTCTAAAATATGATTAATCAGGACCATTTGAGTCACTCTTTAACTGCAGTCTTAAAACAGGTCTTGTACCAAGTGAATGGAGGACCACAATAGTAATCTTTTTTCATAAGGTTGGACTGTCAACCGACCCTGGGAACTATAGACCCAACAAGTATAATGTGCAAAGCCATGGAAAGAATTATCGTAGAAATGATCAACAAGACATCGGCAGCCTACAGACACTGAATCCATCTCGATTTGGCTTTGTTAAGGGAAGATCCTGCCAACTTCACCTGGTAGACTTCTTCAGAAGGGTCATCAAGGCAATGGATGAGAAGAAAATGGTGCATATCACCTGCCTTGACCTGGCCAAGGTATTCAATACAATAGCCCTCTCAAGGTCTCCAAACTAGACATAAATCCCTACTTAAAATTTGCTGGATTGCTGGCTGGCTCACAGATAGGACCCAAAAATTCAGCTGGCGAGACCACCTTCACCAAGAGATTGGTCACCAGCAGCATTCTTCAGGGCTTCATGCTGGGACCACTCCTGTTTGGCATCTACTTCTCAGAAGTCAAGGCTAATGTCAAAGGCCTCTATCTCACCAAGTTTGCAGATGACTGCAAATTGGGGACTATCATAGATTCACCACATGACACTAACAATGCTTTCTTCAACTATGTCAGGAGCCTTGCAGGTAACAATCCACAATGTGATGAAGAGGGTCTACCACAGACAAATGACTGGGTGCCCAAGCTGTGGATTAAAACTCAACACTAAGAAATGCATTATAGTGCCGATTGGGAAATTGTCCACACAGGGTTAATTACTGCATCTATAAAACATCCTTAAGAATTGACCTGGTAGTTATGGATCTGGAAAATATGTCAACAGTAATCTGGCCTTCAATCAACATGTAGCCAAGGTAGTAAGAAAATCATTCCGTGTCTCCCAACTCATAAGTATGGGTGTGGCATTCAGGTCCAAGAAAGTTATAGTACCACTCTATTCAGTCCTTATCATATGCATCATTGAATACTACGTCAACTTTGGCATGACCTAATCAGCCATTTGCAATGGTTGGAATGCCCACATGGGAATCCAGGGTATGAATACTCTGCCCTACCCAGAGCACATTAAGGACTTATCTCTGTACTCAGTCTCCAACAGGTTACCGAGAAGCGATCTATGCCCGACATATAAGGCATCCTCATATCCAGCTTTGATGTATCACTTGCACATCTGTGAAACAAATAGCACGAGAAACTCTAGATCCAAGGACTTGAACTTTGCTTGCAACATAATTAGAACATGTTGGAGAGACCACTATGTCTCTTAAAAGGTGCTTATGCTATGGAATAGGCTCCTCATCCATGTGAAGCAAAATTCATCCCTGAACCTATTCAAACAAAACCTAGATCATTGGATGGGAAATTGAAAATTCACCCCAGGTCTGGCTACCATGTCACTGAAGGACCAAGGCTGACAGTATGTAAAATGATCCCCAACTAGCATACCTCCCCCACATAACCCTTAGCTACCTCCTTACTAAATACCCTACCAAATAGATGCCCGAGGTACTCATGGATAAAACTGGGTTGGTTTGGGCGGCTATACGTATAAAGACTTTGGTGGTCATTAGCCTAGTATAAACCTATGACACTATGAACCTATGTTTTTAATAACTTTTGTAAGAAGTGTTTTTCAAAGAATATTATGTCATAATAATAAAATCTGAAGATAGATGATTTACAAAACAGCTCTATGTTTAATTAAGTAGTATGACAAAACAACAGTTCTAAACCTCTATAGTACATTGTTGTATAAACTATAAAAGAAAATCATACTGTAAACTAAAGATGAGAGCTTCTTCTATAAATGTAAATGTTTTGTTAAAAGGTCTTGTGGGTATTACTATAGGTAAAATTCATGAAATATAAATGTCTGTTTAAAGCTGTATACTAAAAAGTCACGCTACCATGGTAGAAACAGACTTCAGGCAATGTGCTATTATCTTTAAGACCTTAAACTATATTCTTGCAATGGAGTGAGCATACAGTTTTGTGCAGAAGGTTGTGTCTTGTTATAAAGCTATGGGAAACTTCCTATTTTATTCTGGGGTATTGTGCAGAGCAAGGGAAGTCAACTCTAGCATGTTCCAAGTATGCATGAGGGTCAGTGATGTCATCAAAAAGCCAAGTAGAAAAGACAATTCTGACGCACATGGGCAATGGATTTTGAACTTGATTTTTTATAGTTAAAACTCATCATGTTCCAGATGAAAACATGAACAAGACTTATACAACAAAAGGTACGTTCCCTAATGGAATGCAATGCTTAATACAAGTGATATTTCTTGGATAGTGACAACAAGAATGGATAGCAAATGACACATGGTCCTTGAATAACATCTGGTCATTGAGGATCACTCCAAGATTATGCATTTTAGACAGAAGGTACATAACCATGACTCTATCAGCAATACCTGAGATAAAAACAGGAACTGCAGATAAACTTACAGTGGTATGAATGCTTACATTAACTGATTTGGTAGAAGAAAGATTAAGCTTATTACATCACCCTCTTTTGAGGCTGAGTACAGAGCTGAGTGACATCAGCATAGCTGAGATAATGTAAAGTACTGGACCCAAAACCAGAGTCTGGTGGCACTCCAAGTTCTTAGTTTAGAAAGGATGCAATCCAGCTAAGATGGGTGATATGGTATCCCTGAGCATAATGATAATGTAAAGAAACTGATTTGTTTCCTGGATCTGTCAGAGGAAATACTTATCAACACTTCCAATGAGAACAGACACAAAGGCTTCAAAGGTATTCTTCACCAGCCAAAAAGGTATGCAAATCTAAACCAAATTATGGATGTACAAGTGTAGCTGTGAGTTGCAAAGCATTCTTTAATATGATAATTTTTTAGTTAAATTGGAATGAAACAGCACCATTAGAAATATATGTATATAGTGTGTGTGTGTGTGTGTGTGTGTGTGTGTGTGTGTGTGTGTGTGTGTGTGTGTGTGTGTGTGTGTGCATATACATATTTATAAATATATATGCATATAATGTGTGTGTGTGTGTGTGTGTGTGTGTGTGTGTGTGTGTGTGTGTGTGTGTGTGTGTGTGTGTGTGTGCATGGGTGTCTGAATGTGTATGCAAGGAGAGATTGCCAACATGATGCATGTGCTACCAGGGTAAGTACTATACTAGGCAGTTGACAGGAGTGGTGAGAATCTTTCTGATTCCTAGGGATGCTTTTTTTTAGCTAATTATAGTAAAAATATTATTACACATTATTACATACAATATATGTGGATGTGGGAGTCAGTGTGTATGTGTGACTGTGTGCCTGCACGTGTGCACATGTGTCAGGGTTTGTGTTTAGGGTGGTGCCTTTGCTAGCACAATGCATGGGTTACCAGGGTAAACAATACCACCATTACAGGTTTGACAGTGGGTAGCATCAAACAACTCTAATTCAGAGATACACTAATGAAGTTATATTTTTGCAGTCATAGCTGCCTCTGAATCACATTTTCTCACCATTATGTGAATTGATCTATCTGTGGTAGCTAATTTATATGTAAATTGAGCTACTTGATGTAGGCAATTTACACATCAGTTAGAATCTTTATGAATCCTAGGGATACTCATCAGCTAATTATAGTTTTTACTTTTAGGTGATATTGTTTTTAGGCTACTGTATTTCAAATTTGTATTCTTCTGCTTTTTTGCACGAAAATGGTGTAAATAGAAACTGCACCATAAAGTAATTGTATAGATGCCAAGAAAGATCTGTCAGCAGCTAATCACTATTGTATTGTGTGGAAATTACTTATGCACTTTCCAACTCCTTATTGTATAATGGCATTATAAACTACCCTTATCTCAGATTAAATTATTATATGCAATGTGCATATATGTGTGTGTGTGTGTGTGTGTGTGTGTGTGTGTGTGTGTGTGTGTGTGTGTGTGTGTGTGTGTGTGTATACATTTGTGTGTGTATGACTGAGACTCTGTGCATCTGTGTAAGTTTTGCAGTGTGTATGCATGCATGCTTGTGAGTGCGAGTCTGTGTCTGTGTGTGTACATCTGTCAGTGTGTGTGTGTGTGTGTGTGTGTGTGTGTGTGTGTGTGTGTGTGTGTGTGTGTGTGTGTGAGGAGGTCAGTGTGACTTTTAACACAACTTGCAGAATTTCTGGAGCTCTGTTTTAAATGCATCATGCCTGTTGTTGAGGGCTTATGCTAATGGCGAGTTCACTGTATGCATTGCTTTTTGTCTCTTAATTAAAAGTCTGTGTCACATGTATGAAAAAAAGCAGAAAGAAAAATATGCAACATTTGCGAATATAATCAGTATTTGTTCCTCGTATTTCTTAAAGAAGCGAACAATCTTTTTCTGTTTGCCTTGTTTCTAACATAAGTTGTTTTAACTCAAATGTGTTAAGAAAGAGTTAATAGAAATGAAGGGCTGAGACCATTTGTCAAACATGAATATTGCAAGCATTTGTCACCTTGCCTGAGGTTACACATCTTTGAGTTAGACAGTTCAATAAGGTATTATATTAAAGCTATTTTTCTTTTGTTCCAGGGTCTACTTACCAAGAAGAAGTAAGGTATGGACTATTCACACTAAAATGTTTTGTTAAATCATACATATTTAAAGAGATACAATAAATGAATGAATGCCATTAATTGAAACAATTTGTTTTTGTGGGACGGCATACAGAGTGTGGAAAGTATGATTCCAGATAAAAGATTTGATGCCCACAGAACCTTTACTATCATCTCTTCTGAGGTTTATTGTAGCATTATTGTAGCCTATGTCCAGAAAAACAGTCTGTCTCTTATCATCTGAAGCATTTTTATTTGCAGGTTTTGTAATTTGTGAAGCCTATTTGCTAAGCTTTACAGGTCACCAAATAAATGCCCAGAGCAGACCTGTGGGAATAGACTATGTGCCCTCTGAAGTGGGATGACATCATTTTGGTTGGGAAGTTGTACTCTGTGAAGTTAAGAAAGTGGTTCTGTAAATCATGATGACACTCTGCCTGTGAAGCACATGGAGCTGATGTGGCTGATGTTTGACAGTTTTAAATAAAGGATCAGAAAACGACGGTATATACAAATATGGTCGTACATAGAGAATTAAGTTACACTTCCGTTTACCACGGTTGGTGTTCTGCTGTTGCTAACTACAGCATTAATTGTCTTGTAGGTGCTATCCAATTAAATAAATCTGAAGATCATCTGCTTCTTTATCAAACGGTTGATTGGATTTAGACTATATAAGGGATTTGATTCTAGAGGTCTATGCCATTAATTCAGTTCTATTCCTGTGTAATTTCACAAGCATTTAAAAAAAGACTGCAATTTAATTACGAAGTCTAGTAGATCAATAGTCTGGAAAAACTGAGTGCAGTTGTTGCAAGTGAATGTAACAGCTTTTAAAAGCAATTATGCTGCATGTCTTTTAACCAGATAGCTAAAACAATAATTTATTCTCACAGAGGATCTGTACTGAAACTTAGTATCCTGACTGACCTGTCAATGGGAATTAAAAAAGAAAAAAAACTTCTGCCGGGCCTTGAAATAGAAACATATTTAACTGCAGTATTTTTCTGAACCTTTGTTCGTACATGACACAATAATACTACAGCACCACAGAAAATAAATACAGCAAAAGTAGCTTATTATTGTACATGCTGCATAATGAAGGCTTGTGCAAAAGTGAATGTGCACTTAAAAAATTATCTCATGTGCAGGGTGTAAACAGTTAAAAATTAGAGCATGTATGTAATATCTGATGCATCTGCTCTGAAAACATCAGATAGTAATTCTGATTACACTTTTAATACATATCCATCTAATTTCTGCCAGATAAATACTTTGAATCTAAAGTCATGGCTTTGTACCAGTGAACCCATTGCCCTAGGCAAGCCATTTATTTAATACTTGTAAAAGACAGGGGTTTTATTCAGAGTTCTGATGATATCAAAATCTTCCTTCCATGCTCTTTCTGCACACACGTTTTTAGGCTCATAGCTGTTTACTAGGTTAATAACTACAGGGGCCTTTTTAAGCTAAGCCAAGCATCCAAAATCTCTGAAAAATTCTGGTACCGTTTATAAGTGCAAGCAGGGAGTTCAGAAATGAAACATTTACAAGCAGGGGCCTGGGAGATGAACTATTTACATATTGCCTGTGTCCATTAAAGACTTAGATGCCAAACCAGGGATGAATGTCCTGTTCCCCTTCCAATCATCCAAGTTACAATTGAATTGGGTTAAGGAGGAACTCTGCTTTACATGGATGGGAGCCTGTTCCAGAAAAGGGGCAGTCTCTGGAATACATACCTGTCTCTCCAGCAGGTCCTATTTATATCCCAAGCAAAGTTTAAGTCTTTAGAATGGGTAATTCTGGTGCTATTTGTTTTGCAGATATGCAAGAGATCCATTAGGTTGGGATCTGACAATGCCTGGTATGCCAGGCATAGATCTCCCCTCAACAGCCTGTAGGAGACAGAATACAGGGAAAGGGATTTGAGGCAGTCACCATAGGACATGTTACTTATGCCCTGCACTCTTTTAGTGAGGATCCTCTGTGGACATTCCAATTGTTGGATATGCATGGTCAGATATATACCAAAGGGGACATTGTACTCAAAGATAGGTCTGATGAATGCCGAATACAGTGGAATAATGACATCCTTTCACCTAGATGCCATACCTTTGTTTTTAAGGGATCTATATTACATCAACGGACGTTTAGATGTTCGAATCTCTAAAGGTCGACCTTTAGAGATTGAACATTTAAATGTTCGAAAATGTAATAAAAACAAAATAAACAAAACAAAAATAAAGAAAAGGGTTTTAGCTTTGGAGCAAGCCCCCCTGCACCCCCAATGTGGGGGATGCACCCCCCACACCCTCTGCAACTCAAATATACTAACTCTGAGATCACACATCAATGCACTTCAGTGTGGAAATGGGAAATTTTCCCTTCACTACACTGTAGTGCAATCTTGGAGTTGGTATATTTAAGTAGGGGGTGTGTGGGGGGTGCAGGAGGGCTTGCTCCCCTTCTAACACCCTTTGTTTTTATTACATAGTTTTTTTTTTTGTTAAAGATTTTCGAACACATAAATGTTCGATCTATAAAGGTCGACCTTTACAGATTCAAACATTTATGTTTTCGTTGATCTAATATAGACCCATTATAAAGTTGCACAACATCGAATGATTTCTTCACTACTATAGACATGTGATGGTCAAAGGCTAGATTACTATCTATGTGTGCCCCTAAGTCCCTGACTACCGGGTCAACTCTAAGGGGTGTGTTGTCAATATGATACTTACCAAGAATGGATGACTTCCTGAAGGATACTATTATGCAGTTCTTGGCATTTAGTTTTAGTCCATGGCTCTGACACCAGTTATTTGTCTTTGTCATCCCTTCCTGGAGAACATCTGTGTCAGCTCCTAATTTGCAATCATCTGTAAATTTATTTAGCTAGAGGTAATTGACATTGGCCTTGACTTCAGATGAATAAATGTCAAGAAAAAGGAGCAGTCCCAGGACTGATCCCTGAGGGACTCTGCTTGTGACTGGCCTCTTTGTAGAGGTGGGACTTCCAAATCTAACTTCCTGGGTCCTGTCTGTAAGCCAGCTGGCTATCTACCAGGTAACAAGGGTTTATACCTAACCTGTTGTGTTTGTCAACAATGCCCGAGTAAGGTAATATGTCAAATGCCTTGGCCAGGTCAAGATAGGCAGTGTGAACCATTTTTCCTTCATTCGTTGCTTTGTGACCTTCTTAAAGAAGTCCTCTGGGTTGAATAGGCATGACCACGTCACCACTTAGTATGGAATAGAACATGGTTTTCCCTTGTCATTTGTTTGGCTAAAGAATTTCAAGACATTTGAATATGAACTGACTGTGAGTTATGCAGTTATAACTTCATGGCTAATGCACATGTTTGACCATGTTAAAATCACATATACACATATTCCTAATTCAAAAGTAAGGCATGCATAAAGATGAGTGTCTATAATTTCAGAAAGGTACCTATATCAAATGATGGTACCTGCATAAACTATGTAAAAGGAGCTATGGATTTTGTGATTTTTTGCTTTTTAATTCTTTGATAATTTTGCACTGTTATTAAATATACTTCTTGCATCTACAGGTTCAACAGATTTTTTTAACAGTGCAATTTCTGCAAATGACATTACAATTGCTTTTACTGCACACACTGTGCAGAATTAACTGACGAGAAGAGATGAATGGCAAGGAATTAGAACGGACATGAGATGGCTATATATTGGAGGCTAGAAAAAACAATAGGCAATAATAACGAGCATATAAAACATAGACTGTTAAACAAGACAGAGAAGAGGAGGAAGACAGCGAGAGATGGGTGATAGGTAAGGTGTGCAGGATGTCCAGCGTGACTCATGGAACAATTGACTGGGTGCAGTTATAGTGTTGTTGCAGACAAGAGAGGCTTAGTAACTACATATTAATCTAAACATGAAAGTAAAGTGCATTCAAAAGGTGATGGTATCAACTGACAGAATGTTATGAACAATAATTAGGACAGGAAAAAAAGTAGATTGTGGGGGCACTTGTTTTGGAGGGGGTGCCTATAGAAGTGAAAGAACTGGTGACAATGCTTAATGAATATTTAGCATTTATATACACTAATGAAACAGAAGAGGTACTAAAATGGCATAGCAGGGCAGAGGTAAGTTAAGGATTATGAGGTGGATGGGTAACAACACAACAGCAAAAATGGTGCTGCTGAGGAACGGAAGGGTGATAATGCACAATGACCAGATAGGATCTAGTCCAGGATTCAAAAAACATATATATATAAAACTGCCTGGGTGATGGTAGAATCTCTGAAAGAATGTTTTAACAGGTTTTTCTGAGAGCAGTGGTTTCAAACAACTGAATGTGAAGTGTGGTGGTAACAGTCAATGAGTATGGAGCAAGCTGTTCCCAGAAAACAGAAGGCTAATTAGACATCGCTGGTAGAGAAAATGGTGGAGATCATGCAGAAGGCAAAACTTACAAGACTTCTAGGCTCTAGCAGTGAAATTCATTGCTCAACAACATCTGGAATGGATACAGAGCAGTTAAGTCTTGCCAAATTATACAGATTTAATTCTATATCTCATAGATAAAATATAAATTGGGGAGTCAAGTTAAAAAACAAAACTATAACAGGAGAAGGAGCTGGGGTATCACTTCAGAAAACCTAAGCCATCAATTACAGTGAGTCGGTACAACAACAAAGGTAAATCAGGTGCTCAGAAAAATTATGAAATTCATTAGTTCATAGGTTTGGGGATCAAATTCAAATGAGATAGGCCATTAAGGAGCTTAATGCCTTGCATTCCATGTTGGAAATATGTGCACCCAGGTAGTCTTCCCATTCCTTTTTGAAAGTATGAATTGATATTTAAGTTTAATTAAGATGGGGTGTTTATTCTATAGATATGGAAGTCTTCATATCATGTCTAATGGTACAGTTTATATTCCTTTTACATCCTGGCTAAGCCTCCTCTTGTGCTCACATCACATGGTTATTCTAAACAAAGGTTTTCAAATAGTAAGCTGTCCTTTAATCTTCTCTTCATAGGTTCATAGGTTCATACTAGGCTAACTGCCATAGGGCATTTATAAGCCTAGCCAGAGTGTGTTTGGCTTTTGCCACCCATTTTAAATTAGTTTTGCTATGCCCTTTTTCGAGGTTAGTATACTGTGCCTCTGTCTAACAGTGACACAGAAGTGATACCCAGGGTAAGCCTACGATCCCCATCCACTCATCAAGATTCCTCTTGAAGAGAGTAAATGAGGGACTCTGCCTATCCTGGACTGGGATTTTATTCCAGAGCAAAGGGAGCCTCTGGGTTATGAATCTGTCCCTCCAGCATGTCCTATTTATTTCAGTGCTGAGGTCCAAGTCTCTGGAGCGCGTAGCTCGATGGGATTTGGATTTTCTGAGGTGCAGCATGTCCATTAATTTTGGGTTGCACATGGCTTTATACATCAGGCACAGATTGCCTCTGAGCAGGCGGTATGCCACTGAGTAGAGCTGGAGTTTCTTTAACCGGGCAGCATATGGCATCTGTTTGAGCCCTTTGATCCTCTTGGTGAGGTACTTTTGGGGTCTTTCCAGTTGCTGCAGGTGTGTGGTAAGGTATATCCCAAAAGGGGCATTGTACTCAATTATGGGCCTGATGAGGGATGTATAAAGAGGCACGATGACCTCCCCTGATCTAGATGTGAATCCCTTCATGATTAGGTGGGCTATATAAAATGTTTTTCTAACCACTTTGGCCACGTGGTTGTCAAATGAGAGATTGCTATCAACTTGGGTCCCAGGTCCCTAATTACTTCTTCTGTACTTAATGGATTACCACCTATGTGGTAATTTGTGGGCACTTTGATTTTTCCAAAGGGGATGACTATACACTTTTGGCATTTAGCTTGAGGCCATGGCTCTGGCACCAGTTGTCTGTTTCTATGAGGCCCTTTTGGAGGATGCTTGTGTTGGCTGGAGAGTCTATTATGGTGCCCAGTTTGCAGTCATCTGCGAACTTGGTCAGCCACAGTCCTTCTGTGTTGGCCTGTACCTCCGAGAAATATATACCAAATAAGAAATGTCCCAGGACTGAGCCTTGTGGGATGCCACTTGTAACTGGTTTGGAGTCTGACATGGCTCCAGCAATTCTAACCTTGTGGGTTCTGTCCTTGAGCCAGTTTGCAACCCATCTAGTGACATAGGGGTTTATATTTAAGCTGGTGAGCTTATCTATAATGCCCGAGTGGGGTATTGTATCAAAGGCTTTTGCGGGGTCCAGGTAGGCTGTGTGGACCACCCTCCCCTCGTCAATGCCCTTGGTGACTGTTTCAAGGAAATCAACCAGGTTTAAGAGGCAGGATCTGCCCTTAACAAAGCCGAACTGGGTAGGATCCAGTGTCTGTAGGACCCCAATATCTTTATTTATGAGGTCCATGATGATCCTTTCCATAGCTTTGCAGACCAAGCTAGTCAGGCTTACGGGGTGATAGTTTCCAGGATCCGTTGAGGAACCACCTTTGTAGAGAGGGACCACTGTTGCTGTACGCCACTCTTTGGGTACATATCCTGTAGTAAGGCTGAGATTGAACAGTAGTTTTATGTTTGGGTTTTCATGGAGTTCATGTAGGATGCAGCCTGGGACACTGTCTGGTCCCATTGATGCTGTGTTTTTTGCTTTGGAGAGGGCGGCTCTTTCCTGAGCATCTGAGATGTCGGGGGGGGGGGGCAGCACTCTGCTGGGATAGATATTTGCCCTTTTGGTGGGGAGGGGGGGGAGAAGTTTGCACTGAACCTGTCAGATAGGATGTTGGCAATGTCTGTGGGTTCGGTGTATTTTTTGTCATTTTGGACTAATTCTGAGCATATCTGGGAATTCCCACCCAGGTTCCAAACATAACTAAAGAAAGCCTTGTGAATATCCTTAGTGTCCTGTGCAATTTTTCTCTCGAAACTGGCCTTAGATGATTTTATGAGTGCCCATAGTTTTTTGCTAATACTGATCAGAGATGCCTTCCCTTTTTGGGATTTTGCTCTATCATTTAGTAGCTTCCTCCTTCTATTGTATAGTTTGTTTATGGCTGGGGTCCACCAGACAGGACGTCTGCCTTTGGAGGATTGGGTCTTGGTTTTATTTGGGATTGCATGATCCATGCATTCCTGAAGGTGTTCATAGAATGCGTTTATAAAGGATTCTGCGGTCTGGGCCGTATTTTCCACAGGCCCGGGGGCTTTGAAGGATTCCACCTCGGATTTGTGGAGTGTGAAATTTGCTTTAGAGAAGTTTTTCACTGTGGTTTTCTGGGCAGGGGGTGGGGTCGCGATGTGAATATCCAGTGAGATTAGTTTATGGTCTGATCTTACCAGTGAGGGATACACTTCTGGTCTGGAGAATAGAGTCCCCATGTTGGTGATGATCAGGTCCAGTATGTTTTCCCCTCTTGTGGGAGTGATAACAAGCTGTTCCATAGCATTTGAGTATATAAATTCTAGGAACTTTTGGGCTATTGGGCTAGGGTGTTGGAGCTAGAGTAATGCTCACAGTCTATGTTTGGGTAGTTGAAGTCGCCCAATATAATGGTGTTTGGAGAGACCTTCATATTTTCCAGTGTTCTCAGGAAGGCCGAGTGGGGTTCCTGGGTTTGGGAGGGTGGTCTGTAGCAGGCTATAAACTGGAAGGCAGTTTTATCCACTGTTAGTTGCACATGGATAGTCTCTGATGCTTCGTGCTGTGCCACCAACCTGGAGGTGTGGGTATCTTTGACGAATATTGATACTCCCCTTTTTTTGTGGTACGGTCCAAGTTTTGGGGCCGAAAAGCATTGTATGAGGTATAACCTGGTAGTGCTGGGGTGCTCTCGGGAGCCTTGAACCCGGTTTCTGTTACTGCACAGATATCGATGTTCTCTATGCTAAGGAGAGTTTCGAGTGTGTGCATCTTCAGGTTTAGACTTCTGGCGTTGAGTAGCATTACTCTTAGTTTCTTATCCCTTGTGATACCTATGGAGGTGAGTTTGTCTTTTGAGCCTTGCCTAAAAAAGGCACTATGGACATAGCAAGACCCTTTGCCAATATCTGAAAGCCCAGGGGTGACAGGTGCAAGCCCTCCCTAGCGAAGCATCGTGGCTTGTCGAGCATATCATCCCAGGCTGACAGGCATTGGATCCCCTTGGAATGACACCAATACTTAAGCCAATTGTTGAAATTGATCATCTTGTCTTCATATTGTGGCATCATTCTTGGTGAGGGTAAGATGCTACTCAAGGTCAGGGTCATACCAGCCTGGGCTACATGCTCAGAGAGCTCCTCTATGTCTCTTTTCATAGAGTCCAGGGAGGTACGTCTCAGGTCATTCACACCAGCATGGACAATGACTGAGTCATATTTGTACTTGCCTTGGAGTGACCTGAGGGCTTGTGTTATGTGGCGGATCCTAGCGCCCGACAGGCAGCTCACCATGACCTTCTCCTTGTTCAGCCTGGTGAGTGGGACGTCAGTGTGCCTGACGATAGAGTCACCTATTACAAGTGTATCAGGTGTGTTGTTTATCCTTAAGGGCTGTGACTGTTCGGCACACTGGCTTTGTGAGCTATGTGTTGAATGTGTTTTGTTTTGGGGTTGCGGTTGCTTGGGTGTCTGCTTTGGAGGTCTCTGCTGCTTAGGCAGATTTTTATTTAGAGCCACTGAGTATGTTTTTGTGTGTTTATGTGTTTGGTTTGCTGTCATGGTAGGTCTATGTGAGACTGGAATTGTAGTGAGTGTGGTTTCCTTCTCCTCCTGACTGGTTACACCAGTACTGAGTTGAGAGAGCTTAGCCTCCAGTTTGGCTATATGGTTGCATCTCTCACATGTGTTGGAATTTGTTGGGAGGAGGTAAGGGTTGTCTGTGTACATGAGACAGTTGTAACATTGCCTCAAGATTCCCAGATTCACCAGCTGGACCGGAGAGGAGATTGACAACTGATCTTTGGACGTGCTAGAAAAGTATTGGGAATTCCTTTATAATTGAAAAAAAGGGCCAATGGTGAACAAGGTACTCAAGGGGAGTTTGTGAGGGTGTAGTGCTTTTAATTTTTTAGTGCTGACTTATATAATTGCTTTAGTGAGCAAGTGCCAGGTAACTTAAATGCAATGTGTATTAGCCATGGGTCCACTCTAAGATAGCAATAAAATGCATAGACAGTGCGTTACTGTAACATTTGGCTGTAAGACAAGCCTTGAACCCCTGTGATCATCTTTGCGTGGAATAGTTGTTCTTTCTCAGACTGCATAATATGGTGTGGGTGATAGCAACTGTATGGACAGCACATGAAAGGTAATCATCGGCACGTACTTCAAGGCCTTTAATTATTTTATTAACTTTTAGATGCTCCCCATCAAATAAACACAAAAGTAATAGCAAACATTTATCAAGCAACAATAAGGCTAAAATTCTTTTTATCGTATTTATTTATTTCTTTTTGCTGGTGCCCCTCTCCAACTGTCAAGCCTCCATCCCCCTACTCCGTAGACCTGTTCATTCTTCCTGTAGCAAGAGAACTACAGCATATAGCCAATTCCTTTCATGAGAAGCAAGGCTAAAACTAGCCAGGAGTAGCACCATCATGGAGGATCAGTGTTTTTCCTTTTTTTTCTCCCCTTTTTTTTGGGACTCAGAAGAATCTCACGAGCATGCCTAAAGCATCCAAGGGATGTTGCGCAGTGGCTATAACAATGTGCATACATCACTCCTCATGAATGTAATCAATTTACCTTTTCCCCTTTTTATGCAGCACTTCCGTATGTTCCTGGCACATGCAAACATCTCATACTGAAAATAGAGGTGAGCTAGATTAGTCTGACATTCCTCACCTCCCTATACTAGGTTAAACAGGTGCTTGAGTTGCTAGTCAAACTTTGGTCACTCAAGTAGTAATGACAGTGTTGGAGTACTATGTGTAGTTCTGGAGACCTTTGAGAGAAACAGATTCAATGGCTACAAAAGATGCAGGAGAAAATAATCGAAGATGAGTGGGGAACAAACGTGTGAAGGATGAAGGGAGTCTAGAAGGCTTCAGCCTTGTGCACTGGAAAAGGAAAAAGGCAGAGGGTAGGATATCATTATGTAAGGAACTGTGGCAAGGGAAATATATTACAACTGTTCTACACCGTAGAGGTAAGTACAACAGCCTTTCAGTGCTAAAACTTTAAAACATTTTTGTTATGCTGTGTTCAGAGGTTTACTGGGTGCATTAGACATTGCAAATAGCTTTTATAGTGATTGTTTTGGGTACAATATGCAAGCAGTAACTTTTAATGGTGAAAGTATGTGTATATATTTTTTATGTTCAGGGATGCAAATAGTATGATAAGCATATTTCTAATTTATTTTATAGAGGCTGTTTCAGGATAGTTGTGAAGAATTTAATTTTTACAGTTGAATGTGTGTGTGTCGGGGGGGCTGCTAAAGGTTTGAAATTCTACATCTGCTAGATGTTTGAACATTATTGTAGAGTGGTATACTTGCTTCTGTGCTCATTTATTTATTTATTGCCAATAAGTGTTTGAGCATTTCAAGATGTTTTGTCCATGTCATACTTTCCTAAAATTAGTTGTCTGTGTATTTAGGCTGTTACTGGTGTAAATGTCTATAGCTCATATGGTTGCACCTACTTAGGAACACGTTTTACCACTGTTAACAGCTGTGGAATGTTACACTTCTAACAGCCTGAGCACATCGGTTTCTCAATATTCCCTGTACAATGTAGTTGGATTGTACTTTTTTTGTAATAAAAAATATAACATAATGCACTGCAATATTAGAATGTTGATAATGTATACATAATTGTTTTTCCAGTAAGGATTTTTTTTAATGTTGTAGGTGTATAATTGTAAATGCTTTGTGAAAGGGATTTCAATCTGTTACTGTGTAACAGGACATTATCATTAACTGTACCATCTCTTTTACCAATCCCATGGTGATGTAATGTGCTTGGCCATGCCCACAGTGAGGACATATATTGGCCACACCTCGTGTACCACTTTTGACTGCTGAAAAGGTGGTGACCTTAAAAGTATTATGCAGAAAAGAGAAAATGAAAAAATGATCCCAACAGTCGACCAGGAACATACCAACTTTATTCACCACAGAGAAATCCTGTGACTAAGTGCTTTCGCCATTGAGTGGCTTCATGAAGCCAATCAATGGTGAAAGCATGAAGCCAATCAATGGCGAAAGCACTTAGTCACAGGATTTCTCTGTGGTGAATAAAGTTGATGTGTTCCTGGTCGACTGTTGGGATCATTTTTTTCATTTTCACAGTCATTTTCCCTGTTGGGATTTGTTCTTTGTTGTGTATTACACAGAAAAGACTCTAGCTTGTCTGCCTTAGACTAGCTGCAATAATCAGTCAGACTAGACATACTTGTTTTTGGTATTTCCTATGGAAATAACAAAAAAAAAAAAAAATTAAAAATTGCACTGTGGATTTTTTGCATTGTGGACAAGTTCAGTCATGTACCATAACTTACATTTATTTTTTATATTTCTTAGTTTTCTACTCTCAGTTTGCTATATTGAATTTGTTTTGCTTAGAATGTGTTCTATTTCTCCATATGTAGATAGACTAACAATTATAAACCAAATCACACTAATAACTGGAAATTGTATTTAAATCTTGGGTAAAATTACTGCTTTTTCAACTCAAGAATATAGAATGTAATTTTGTATAAGTGCAAATCAGTGTCCTTGTTTGTCTTCAGTTTGATTTTTTCATTATATTATGGTGTGGAAGAAAGGTACAACACAGGATCCTATTCAAGCACAGACCATGTATCACTTCAGTGATACTGTGGAAAAAAGCAGAAATTTCTGTTTTTTTATTTGTTTCATTTTGGGCAATTTTATAATCTCAATGGAACAAGAGTTTCTCTTTCAAGGGAGGCTAAGAAAAATTGCATTTCAGACTGTGCTGATAAGAGTTTATGTTAAAATATGATTTATAACAATATCCATACTGATGAAGAAAATGGAAAGAAGTAAGTTAGCAGCAATCAGTATACAGAGAAATGGGCATCAAAGCAATAATGAATAAGAAGTAAAGCCGAGGCATCTATTATGTTGTCGTGTTATAAAACCACTAACTTGTTTCACTTTATAAAGTACTGTACATGTGAGTAAACAATAAATAAAAATGAGTTGGTAAGTATGTTTGAAAATGCATTCCCTCCTTTAACAAACAAGACACTTTTATTCAGTTATATGCAGGCTCATCTGATACATTCTTATTCCTGGTAGAAAAGGTAACGTTAAAGATGCTGAAAGTCTTTCTTAAAATAACCTAATGTAGCCAGGTCTAGACAGCAGAAAGAGCAACTCCTACTGCTGTCATAACCAGCAGCAAGCCCACCACACAACAGATACTGTATGTAGCTAGCCCACCACAGAACAGATACTGTATGTAGCAAGCCCACCACACAACCGATATGTAGCTAGCCCATCACACAACAGATATGTAGCTAGCCCGCCACACAACAGACAATATATGTTGCTAGTCCGCCACACAACAGATATGTAGCTAGCCCACCACACAACAGATATGTAACTAGCCCACCATATAACAGATATGTAGCCAGCCCACCACATAATAGATATGTAGCTAGCCCACCACACAACAGATATGTAGCTAGCCCACCACACAACAGATATGTAGCTAGCCCGCCACACAACAGATATGTAGGTAGCCCGCCACAAAACAGATATGAGCTAGCCCTCCACACAACAGATAATATATGTTGCTAGCCCACCACACAACAGATATGTAGCTAGCCCACCACACAACAGATATGTAGCTAGCCTGCCACACAACAGATATGTAGCTAGCCCACCGCATAACAGATATGTAGCTAGCCCACCGCATAAGAGATATGTAGCTAGCCTGCCACACAACAGATATGTAGCTAGCCCACCGCATAACAGATATGTAGCTAGCCTGCCACACAACAGATATGTAGCTAGCCCGCCACAAAACAGATATGTAGCTAGCCCACCACACAACAGATACTGTATGTAGCTAGCCCACCACACAACAGATATGTAGCTAGCCCACCACACAACAGATATTTCTGGACCTACTTTAATATTTATGTCTCACTAGATGCTACTCTGAGTTCAAGTTCATGCAAAACCTGCAAATGTTGCTCTCCTTCCTTTCTTTCTTTATTTGTCTTCTTTTCTTTCTTTCCTTCATTTGTTTCTTCGTTTTCTTTCTTTTTTCCTTCCTTTATTTCCTCACTCCCTCATTCTTTTACTTTCATTTTCTTTTTATTTTCTTTCTTCCTTTGTGCCTATTTCTGTTGTTCTATAGTTTTTCTTTCTCCTTCACTTCCTGTATTTCCTTCTTTTCTTCCTGCCTTTCTTTCTTATTAGCAGACCAGCACAAATTTACTTTGTACAACTATTTGGTGTGATTCATAAAAAGTATTTATTAGCATAGTCACCATAAGCCCGTTATGCCTTACTGTAGTATACAGCTGTTGGTAGAGTGACAGGTTCTGAGTCATAAAAGTCCTATCCTGCTCTCTGCTCTGTATAACAATAAGGCATAATATATGTATATCTTGTTAAGATAAGAGCTACAGCATGGCAAAACTGAATTCTAGTGAGCATTTCATTGTCATGTTCTGCCCTTACTACAGGATATGTACCCAAAGAGTGGCGTACAGCAACAGTGGTCCCTCTCCACAAAGGTGGTGCCTCAACGGATCCTGGAAACTATCGCTCCATAAGCCTGACTAGCTTGGTCTGCAAAGCTTTGGAAAGGATCATCATGGACTTCATAAATAAAGATATTGGGGACCTACAGACACTGGATCCTACCCAGTTCGGCTTTGTTAAGGGCAGATCCTGCCTCTTAAACCTGGTTGATTTCTTTGAAACAGTCACCAAGGCCATTGATAAGGGAAAGGTGGTCCACACAGCCTACCTGGACCTCGCAAAAGCCTTCGATACAATACCCCACTCGGGCATTATAGATAAGCTCACCAGCTTAAATATAAATCCCTATGTCACTAGATGGGTTGCAAACTGGCAAAAGGACAGAACCCACATGGTTAGAATTGCTGGAGCCATGTCAGACTCCAAACCAGTTACAAGTGGTGTCCCACAAGGCTCAGTCCTGGGACCTCTCTTGTTCGGTATATATTTCTCAGAGGTACAGGCCAACACGGAAGGACTGTGGCTGACCAAGATCGCAGATGACTGCAAACTGGGCGCCGTAATCGAATCTCCAGCCGACACAAGCATCCTCCAAAAGGGCCTCATAGAAACAGACAACTGGTGCCAGAGTCATGGCCTCAAGCTAAACACCAAAAAGTGTATGGTCATCCCCTTTGGCAAAAACAAAGTGCCCACAAATTACCACATAGGTGTTAATCCATTAAGTACAGAAGAAGTAATTAGGGACCTGGGGACCCAAGTTGATAGCAGTCTCTCATTTGACAACCACGTGGCCAAAGTGGTTAGAAAAACATTTTATATAGCCCACCTAATCATGAAAGGATTCACATCTAGATCAGGGGAGGTCATCGTGCCTCTTTACTCATCCCTCATTAGGCCCATAATTGAGTACAATGCCCCTTTTGGGATGTACCTTACCAGACACCTGCAGCAACTGGAAAGACCCCAAAAGTACCTCACCAAGAGGATCAAAGGGATCAAACAGATGCCATATGCTGCCCGGTTAAAGAAACTCCAGCTCTACTCAGTGGCATACCGCCTGTTCAGGGGCGATCTGTGCCTGACGTATAAAGCCATGTCCAACCCGGAATTAATGGACATGCTGCACCTCAGAAAATCCAAATTCCATCGAGCTACGTGCTCGAGAGACTTGAACCTCAGCACTGAAATAAATAGGACATGCTGGAGGGACAGATTCATAACCCAGAGGCTCTCTTCACTCTGAAATAAAATCCCAGTCCAGGTTAGGCAGAGTCCCTCATTGACTCTCTTCAAGAGGAATCTTGATGAGTGGATGGGAGATCATAGGTTTAACCCAGGTATCACTTCTGTGTCACTGTTAGACAGAGGCACAGTATACTAACCTCGAAAAAGGGCATAGCAAAATTAATTTAAAATGGCTGGCGAAAGCCAAACACATTCTGGCTAGGCTTATAAATGCCCTAGGCCAGATAGCCTAGTATGGACCTATGAACCTATGAACCTATAAAATAAAGACAAGAATAGCAGTAGAAGTAGCTGTGTACCACAGTGGTATAACATACAGCAAACCTCTGTGACTGTCTTCATAATAATGTGGCCCAAAATCATTTGAGCACCTTTGTTGTCATATTCCCCTGCAATATACTGTTTTAAATCCTTTTGTTTTTCAGCCATTGCTAATGCTGTGCATATGTCTGCCGTAATTATAATTATATCATGAACGTACACTGTGCTGATAATACAGAATGCTAATGGAAGATGCTATAGAACTTTCTATAGAATGCCCACAGGAAACGGAAAACAAGGCATGTGCCCTCAACAGGAGTTAAGAGAAGAGTTGCTTGATTTAATAGACAAAAGACAGATATATCAAGATCCATGAGATAAATAGACTGCAGAAGGTTAATAAAACCACCAAAAGTCAGAAGCTTGATAAAAAAAATGAACACAGTAATTAGGACTGTCCATTGAGATTCATGCGATATAATAGAAGTAAACAGAATATATTACTGTGCTGCTAAATTAATAACTGACAAAGTTCTACCACAGGAATACAGGGTAGCGAGGGAAAAGAGGGGGTGAAAGTGAATACCATCATGGAAATTAAAAGGAAAATCACAAGTAATGGTGAAGCACTGTGTCATGCAAAAAAGACTTTAATCCACTGGTTTAGTGCTTTCCGCCCCAAATTAGGCCTTCATCAGAGGAAACTGTTAAAAAACTGTCCCATTTTTATAGCATCATCAGTACACATTAAACCAATCAGATCTCAAGTTTTCTTGAAACTTAATATAAAAAAAATATGTGTGTAAAATACATCCTAAATAATGCATACATTTTTAGCAAGCATATAAACTATATTTACATTTATTATACTAGGCTTTTCTTTTCAACACAGCTTTATAGTTGACACCATTGTTAAGCCCTGGTGCCCTGCATGCATCCAAATGAACCTGCCATTTGAACTCTCTAAAATCTAGTTCCCCATCTCTGTCTTCATTGAAATCTACTAGAACATGATCTATAACTGTGAAAAGAAACTTAACACTGTCATTGTTACCCACACAGTTTAAGGTGTGCTTATAAAGATCATTGTCCAAATTTCTCTTTCTAATGACATAATAATGTTCATACATCCTGTTTTTAAGTTGCCTATAGGTCTTCCCAATATAAAACGAAAAACAGGTGGAGCATTTTGCCATATATACCACAAAGGTAGATTAACAATTGAAAATGCCAGGAACATGCCAGATCTTATTCTGGGTTACAGTATCAAATTTTGGTCCCTCTGAAATGTATTTACAAAAAATTGCAGCTTTTGCATTTAAAAGTACCAGTGTTACCTTGAGACTTTTTTTCTTGGTCTACTTTCTAACATTTCTTTGAAATTCCTTGCTGTTGTGTTAACAAAAATGGGGGCTTCTCCTACTACCATCTGAAGATCACTGTTAGAAACTAATATTCTCCAGTTGTTGGACACTATATTTTTGATTTCTTTGCTGTCCATGGTAAAGGTTAACAACATTGATGTAACCCAGTCCTTCTTGTCCTGTGTGTTTGCTCTCAGCCCCTCCTTTTTGTTTGTACTAATAATGTCATGCACAATTTTGGAAGAATACCCTCTGTTTTTAAATCTAAAAAGCAGTTCCTGCACTAACAGATCTAACTGTGCTTCGTCACTTGTAAGTCTCTTAAGTCTTACTAACTGCCCCTTTATAATGCTGTATTTCACATAAGTGGGATGCATACTACAATAACTCAAAAGACCATTACTTGCTACATTTTTATAACTGATGCTGTACCCCCAAAAATCTTTACCTTCCTCTTTAATAACCTCTAAATCTAAAAAACAAATCTTAAAATTGTCCCAGCTACCAGTAAAATGCAAAAAAGAGGTGCTGTTGTTCATGTCTTCAATAAACAGCATTAGCTCAGTTGGTGTTCCTCTCCAAATAAAAAAACAAATCATCAATAAAACGATAGTAACTCACAATTTTGTGTCTATTAGTGAACTTGGACATAATGTTGTTTTCCCAGTAAGCCAAAACTAAGTTGGCATAATTGGGAGCCATCCTGGCACCCATCGTCACACCCTTGATTTGCAAGAAATGTTCATTGTCAAACATGAAGTAATTGTATGAAAGAATGTTGTCCATGCATTCCAACATGAACCTACACTCTTTTAATTCATATTTTCTGCTGTTAATTAACAAATTCCCAACCCACTCTAAACCCAAATCATGGGGAATGCAGGTGTATAAAGATGCCACATCAACTGTCACCAACAAATCACCAGCTTCAACCTTAATTTTCTTGATTTTGCTTAAAAAATCAAAAGAATCCCTAATAAAGGATTTTGTCTTCTGCACTACCTCAAGCAGAGTTCTGTCTATAAACTTAGAACATGGCTCTAACTTCGATGCTGGTGAGGAAACTATATGCCTGTAAGAGGGATAATGACCATCCTTGTGTATCTTTGGAATTCCAAAGAGATGCTCTATCTTGGGTTTGTCTACTACAAAAAACTCATACATATTCCTGGAAATTAAACATTCTGCTAAAGTTTCAAAAAGCCAAGAATCTATTCTTTTGTAAACTTTTAGGACTTCACCTTTGCAAACTTTTATATATGCAGTTTCATCTGCTAATAAAAATTGCATTCCCTTCACATAATCATCAGAATTCACTATGACCATTGAACCCCCTTTGTCTTCACACATAACCCTGATAGAAATATCATTCTTAATAGAGTTGAAAATCATTTGCTCTTCTGCAGTCATATTATAAAATTTTGTCTTACTTCTTTTGTTTAACAAATCCCTAATTTCTGTTTCACACAAATTCTCAAATGCTTTTAATGCAGGGTGCAGGGGCGGGTTAAACGTGCTAGGTGTAACAAAATTACCCTTTTGTTTAACTTCTTAATTCCCCATTAACAACTTTAAATTCAGTTTTCTGGTGTATGCTTTTAAATTAACAATAGTATCCACAATGTCCGCCCTTCTAGAGGGCACAAAATTGTAGCCTTTCTTTAATAAATTAGTCTCTGCTTCTGTAAAAACCCTGTGTGACAGGTTGTATATTTTAAAATCCGTAGGCATTACCTGTACGTTTGAGGCCATTCCTGATTTTTTCCTTTGTGAAACAGAGGGTAAACACTGGCTTGATTCGAAGTTTCGGCTACCTGCATCACTGTTGGATTGTTGTAGCTGTTCAAATTCCTCCTCGGTGGTACATTTTGCTTCCCTGGTGTCACAGTCTCCCACTGGCCATGTTTCACTGTTTTTTTCTCCTGCAGACGCTTCGAGTGCTGAGGGGATAAAAAATACTTGGAAAATCTGCTGTTTTCTTGATTGAAAAAGCCTCCATTCTCTCTAACAGCTTCTTCCTCCCCTATTGCAATGTTTGGCGATGACTTCAGCTCACCGGAAGTTTTGCTTTCTGATTCTGCCAGTTTTAAGGTGGGATTACATTTCCTTTCTCTTTACAGCCTGTGATCCCTGTCTACTTTCTTTTCTTTCTTTTGCCTCAAAGAATTGTCTAAGGCATCAGCTTTAAACTGTATTCGCCTTAGAATATCCTCGATTTCTTTTGGTAAGGCAGCCAGACTGACTTTATCTATAAGTCCATCGATCCACTTGGCAAGGTTATGCTCCTCTTCTTCATGATGCTCCTTAAGTACTTTATGGAATGCCAAACCTGTGTCTTCACAGATCTTTTGCCATTTAGAAAAATGTTGCTAAAAATACCATTGGGAGTATTATGTACCTGCAGACCCTTAGGGACCCGTTTTACATCCAGACTGTATTTCAAAAACGCAATGTCCCACTGAAGTTTTTTATATTTTAAAAGGGAAGCTTCTAAGTCCTTAAGCAACCATTCCTTGTTAAGAATGACTCTGGACATGGAGTCTGATAGCCCTGAAATGTCCTCTGCCTCTATGGTAATAACTGCTGGTGCTGCCATTAAATCCTTGACCATACCTCTCCAGAAGCAATTCTGTTCATCTGGACAGTACAGCAACTCCACTTAACTTGAGATCTGACTGGTTAGAGGTGTACTGATGATGCTATAAAAATGGGACAGTTTTTTAACAGTTTGTTCTGATGAAGGCCTAATTTTTGGCTGAAAGCACTAAACCAGTAGATCAAAGTCTTTTTTTGTGTGTGTGACACAGTGCTTCACCATTACTTGTGGTTTTCCTTTTAATTTTATAAAAGTTACACAAGGTGTGAAACAAGTCTGCAGTTTTTTCTTGACCATCATGGAAATATCGAATAGAGAAAACTATAAAGCAGCTAAGACAAGAAGTGTCATTGTTTGAAGACTATAGATGAGGAAACAGATCAACAAAACTACTAAGAAAGACAGATGTGATAAAAACAATGCACAGTATTAGAATAGACCAGGATCTATTATGCACTATTGGAGATAACAAACTAAAAATTCCAAAACAGGCAGAAAGACTTAGAAGATATGAAGATAAATATAAGGGAAAAGCACAAAATAAACAATTTATTGATGACCCAAAAAAGTTTTATAGAGAATTGGGAAATAAAGTAAAAGAAACTGAAAGACCGCTAAAAAAAGAGGAAGTAGATACATTTTGGAGAAGTATCTATGAAGATCCTGTGGAACATAACAAAAATGCTAAATGGATAGAAGTAAAAGAAAGAATAAGAAGTTTAAAGGTACAGGATATGAAATGGGATGAAATAACAGCCAGAGAGATTGAAACAAAGTTGAGAAAAGCCTCTAGCTGGAAAACCCCAGGCCCAGATGCAGTACCTAATTTTTGGCTTAAAGTATTAACTTCTTTGCACAAGGATCTTGCCATGAGTAAGAACTATTTATATGCACATCCTGAACAGAGAGTGCACTGGTTAACAACAGAAAAAAAATGCTCTTACTTAAGAGTGAACCTGCAAGCTACCCTAAAAATTATAGACCAATAACTTGCCCTCTGACAACATATAAACTATACACGGGAAATGACGCCGACAGAGTTTATAGTCATTTAGATGAAAACTCAATTATGGCAGTAGAATAAAAGGGCAATAAAAGAAACTCATATGGAACAAAGGATCATTTGTTGTTAAACAAAGTTATAGTGGAGAACTGTAAGAAAATGAAGAATCTAAGTATAGCATGGATTGACTATAAAAAAACATTTGATAGTATCCCACATTCATGGATAAAAGAGTGCTTAAAAATGTAAAAGATACAACCTACACTGACACTACATTACGGTGATCATAAAAACAGTGGCAGACCACTTTGCAATTAAGCCATGATAAAGGACAGATTATTATCCCAGGGATAAAAATCCAAAGGGGGATAATCCAGGGTGACTCTCTGTCACTGTTGCTATTCTGCCTTGCCATTAATCCATTAAACTGTTTACTTAACAACTTAGACATGACTACAATTTGGCTTCTAGAAAACAACAAAGTCTAATAACTTCTCATCTTCCCTTTGTCAATGATTTAAAGCTGTATAGCTCATCAGATGAGGAACTGAAAGCACAGCTGCAGGTTGCCAAAACTTTTTCAGATGATATTGGAATGTCATTTAATTGATAAATGTGCAAAAGCAACCTTTAAAAAAGGAAAACTGCAGCACCAGGAGAACATCAATTTGGGACAAGAATGTGATATAAAAGAACTTGAGCAAGAGGGAGTGTATAAATATTTGGGAACTGATGAAGGATCAGCAATAAAACATGAACAAATGCAAATAAAATTCAGTAAGGAGTACTTTACAAGACTTAAATTAATCCTGAAAACAGCATTGACCTCTACGAACAAGATCCAAGCTATAAATCAGTTTGCTTTTCCTGTCCTAACTTATAGTTTTGGAGTGATTGACTGGTCCCAAAAAGTGTTGGATAGACTGCATATCAAAACAAGAAGAATGCTTCATGTTCACCAAATGATTTATAAAAATCAGTGTACACCAATATTATATATTCCCTGTTCCGAAGGAGGTATTGGGCCTCCTTGAAATTGATTACATGTATAGATCTGCAATCTTGGGACTCCACACATATCTACTAACCTCACAAGATCAAAATGTAGTGAAAGTTTTGAAACATGAGGAGAATAAATCTAAGATTACATCTCTGTTTAATTTAGCAGAAGCATATCAATGTCAAGCAGGAATGGAAATCAAACCAGAAGAAGATAAAAACCAGGCAGCAACTGAATGTGCTAAAAAACAAAAGAAAGAATATAAAGTGAAGGACCAGATGACATGGCAAGAAATGTGGAAAAAACATAAATATAGTTGCAAGTATAGAATACTTCTGGAAGAGCCTCATGTTATTCAATAATGAACGCAGGAATGGTTAAGGATTCACATCAAGAAATGAAAGGTTAATATTGGCAGTCCAAGATAGTGGGCTAAGTACACACTGGTTTACAAAGTCCATTGAACATGTGGGTGAAACAGACATAAGTAGGTTTTGCAAAACCGAATTGGAAACAGTCACATACCTTATTGCTGGTTGCGACATACTAATGGCAGAGGAACGGTATACAGAAAGGCATAATAATGTGGCAAGACTGTTACACTGGAGAGTATGCAAACATCATGGTATCAAAGTGGCTGAAAAACAATGGAAACATGAGCCACAAACAATCATAGAAAATGATGAAGTTTATATCACATGGGATCATACATTACCAACAGTTCAAAAGACAGATGCTAGAAAACCAGATATAGTGGTCCAAGAAAAGAAGACAAAAGTAGCATTGATCATTGAAATCACCACACCTAGTGACTACAGTGTCTTGCATACAGAGAGACACAAAGTCATAAAATACCTTGATCTGCAGGCAGAAATGAGAGCCTTGTGGAAGAAAGATATCCAGACAGTTCCAATAGTAGTAGTAGCAACTGGTCTTATAAAACAGAATTTACAGTTGTATTTAGAGCATTGTCGCCTCACAGTAAGACGCTGTGTGGTTCGATTCTCAGCTAGAGCGTCTTCTGCATG
The DNA here is from genome assembly GCF_019279795.1 of Protopterus annectens. Classification (NCBI taxonomy): domain Eukaryota; kingdom Metazoa; phylum Chordata; order Ceratodontiformes; family Protopteridae; genus Protopterus; species Protopterus annectens. The sequence goes on along the minus strand of NC_056735.1, from coordinate 1,774,878,594 downwards.
GATCATGCGTGAATGGGCGTACTTTCGTTGAAGGTTGTGCATCAGGCCTGACAAGCCGATACATAAAAATCAACTGCCAATCATTAGCGGACCGGAGTTCTGCTGTGGCAACCCCTAACCGGGAAAAGTCAAAAGACACAAACACAAACAAACCAATTCAAGTAACACCATACAAATTGCAGAAGAAGTCATTACTGGGCACATTGAGGGTGCTGTGAAGAGCACTTTTGGCTAACCTCAAAGAGTGAAACAATACTAATTTCATGAACTTTAATCATACTTTGGCTTAGGAGTGGGGTCCATTCCCGTCATGGTACTAGAAACCCAAAAGACTTGGAGAAAATAAAAACGGCAAAAAACATATAATGCTAATCTTATATAATACATATATATATATATATATATATATATATATATATATATATATATATTTATATATATATATAAATGATTTGCACATGCAGCTCATTTATAAATCGTTCTGGTAGGTTACATTATGGCAATACACCATGGGAGTAGCCAGTTCATACTTTACTCATGGTAATGAACATTGTTTGTGCATGAGATTGCAGCCTGAGTTTCCAAATTTGAGTTCCTCACTGTAAGTAACGATCTGAGTTAGACATGGACTTGTCTCATTGTTTTCTATTACATGTGGCATTATTTTAAAAAGAAAGGTCTTAAATGCCTAAAATAATAACAGTACATAATGAAGATGCCATTCCTATTCTATCGTTTGGCACTCAGATAAGTCAGAAGAGAAGGGAAGGGAAGGTTAAACAATGTATTACACATGCACAGCCCTATATACATGGTGACACATTGGTTGCACACTCTGTGAGTACAGATGAAGATGCAGGTGATCCTCTGTATGAACATGTATGTTTATTTTATAAGGGAAAACAGCTAGGGAATGAGGTGACTCACTGCTTAAGTGTTGCAGTTATTTATTATAAGTTGATGGGCGGGCTGGGCAGCTCTACACCTGAATGTTTTTAAGATGTTGTACTGTAACAGGTGATGGGAAGAGGGAGGACGCACACAGACTGCCTGTGTAGCACTATGTGACTCACTGCACATTAATCTGCAGTACCTGCCAGAATGCATCGCAAAAGGATTCATTTTGAAATGGGGAGTTATCAATATATGTTGTTGTTGTTGTGTCTTTCGGCTTTTCCTGGGTAGGGGTCACCACAGTGGAACTCCAGCCCGCTAGTGATTGGTAGTTGATTTTTATGTGCCGAGTTACCAGCCCTGACGCACAACCTTCAATGAAGGTATGCCCATTCACGCATGTCTCCATGCAGAAGACGCTCTAGCTGAGAATCGAACCAGACAGTGTCTTACTGTGAGGTGACAACGCTACCGCAGCACCACCACCGCGGGTTGGAGTTATCAATATATATATATATATATATATATATATATATATATATATATATATATACATATTCATCATATATGCAGTTTGTACAAGTTAAGCTCCTCCATAATGTAGATGGACTGCACAGCTGAAGCTATACTTACCACAAGTGTTTATGAATCCCACCCCTGTATGTTATTTCACTTAGATGTTAAAGTAATACCTCATAAGCTAAGATTTGTTTTAAAAGTTCCTTTTATAGCTTTGTTACTGCTTCATTGCTCAGAATTTTGTTAAAAAATAGATGGTTTTATTTGCCAAAACTCTTTCCTTCTTTTCTTTTTTGCTATTTTTGTTATTATTTTTTTTCAGGAAAGCATCATCTAAGAAAAAAGCTGTTGCCTCTCCTGCAGGACAAGTCAATCCAGGATTCTCCCATAACGATTCATCATTTAACTTTAACTCAGGTAGATTAAAGTTTATTGTGCATATTAACAGGACATTATCAATCAATATTCCATTATTGGCTATGACTTTTTTAACTGTAAAAGAAATCTGCAAAGATTCATTTTCCAGTTATTTCATTTAGAAAGTAGTGGTAAATATATAAGGTATAATATTTTTACATTTACAAGAAAAAATAAAAAAAAAACAATGCACTATCAAGTGATATTTCATATACGTTTCTCCCTCACAGTAAGTACAGACATTTCATGTATCTAACATCTTTCTGAGGTACTATGAGATGCCAAGCATCTGTTTCTGCAATGCTGTCTACAATTTTAATTTAAACTCCATTATATGGCTAGATATTTTATTGTCATAACATAATCCAGCATGGCTTATTGCCACTGTAAAATTCTAAACAATGCAAAATGAAATCAGTGCTCTTGTGGTAATGACCTTCCAAACCTAGCCTAGGTTTTCACATTCACACCGATAAAACCTTTACTGACACTTACTTTGGGGGAGTAAGGCTATGAGCTGTTGATGAGCTGTTTCCTCTAATCCATGCTTTGATTCACTTGGCCTCCATTTGCATACCATGTGATTCTGCGCAAGTCACTTAACCAAACTGTGATCTGTAGCAACTGAGAAATTGGGCTATAGATGCCTCAATGATCTTTTGTATGGATGTCTAGTAACTATCTATGGACCTTCTAACCTAGTAAACCAGTTAAAATTCTTTAAACTTAGACTAGTCAGAGACTAATCTCAGAAGGTATCATGCCTTTAGTGTTTCTAAGGTCTTTAACTGCAAAATTTATGACAGGTCCAAATCCCCTTCATTTCAGATGCTTGCTGAACTGTTGTCATTGCCTTTAATCCTTTATACTGCATCTCTTTAATGTAAGCTCAGCCTATTGCTAACTCATCCTTTCAATGATCAGCAAAGAATAGTTTACTTAAACTGTTATGCTAATTTAAAATCCTCCTTTCATACTGTGAGTAACTCCATCAGTTTGCATTTTTCAAATGTCAGATTAAAACTCAGATCAATATATTTGTTGATAGCTCTGTAATGACTTTCTTAATGTTATCAGTAGTCTGTTCAGTTAGGTAACCACTACAGCAATAATGTTCTCAACAACTGCTAGCCTGATGACACATATGCGGTATTTTCATCTGTGAAGCTGGCAGCACTGAGAATGGGTTTGTGTTACTACTGCTATCAGGTGAGTGATAGGATGAAGCTATGGATAGCCAGCTGTCCTGTGGTTCAGAAAGAACTACTACCTGTGCAACATCTGCTGGAGGTAGAGGTATTTCAGCCCAGCAGTTCAAAGGGGGAATGATGAACACACTAGTATCATTGCCTGTTCTCCTTCCAAGACAGGGATTGTGATCAACCTTTGACAAAGGGGCATGGTGCCTAATTCCTGGTCTGAGGTTCTCTCTATGGTCCTCACTTTCCTTCTATAGTAACTTTGCCACAAGGCAAACTCCCTGAAAAATTGGAGGGTCCACCCATCAAAGGGATACACCCAGGATTGTCCTGTAAAGAGTTATTTCAGCACTCAAGAGGGGTGAGTCTTATGTGCAGGAATAGGCGGAGTGGTTCACAAACAAACAAACAAACAAATAAATAAATAAATAAATAAATAATATTCTAAACACTGGGAGTCTTTTTATGCCTAAGATCAGTACAACTACAGGCCATTTTAATCTTTTCAGAGTAAAATCTTCCATTCTGATTTCCAAGTATCATATACATTTTGTCTTTTGAACAGCTCACATCACTACGAAAGCCTAAATTCAGTATGCTTTTTATTAACTTTTATTTAAAAGAGAAATACCACCAATCACAAGTGCATTCAGTCTGGTGCACCTCCAGCATTATTGATCAGTCTGAAATTAAATAAATTAAAGGAAGATTCCACAGCAAAAGGCACATTAGGATAAGGGATATGGTTTAACAGGCAGTGTCATGTTTTCTCCTTAATTTTACCATCCTCACTGAGATGAAGAATTATCTGTTTTATGGTGTTGCTTTCATATATAATGCCAGACTTTCAGACCCCATATTCCTTTGCAAATATTCACCTCTTCTTCCTTGTATCCCACCTTAGCTTTTTTACCTCTATTTCATCTGACATCATAACATCAGCTGTGCCAACTTTCTCTCTGAAATTTGTATGTATTTTTCACTGTCTCTTTGATTTAATCTCCCACACCATTTCATCCAAGTGCTATCCCCTTCTTTTCTCTATCAGTATCCTTCATCCTCTTAAGCCACCTGCCCTGTGCTTAGAGATAGCTCTAGTATTTTCTGCCTGGTAAACAAACTGTCTGCCTAATTCCGTGACAGATTTGAGTCTACATTCTTCTTTTTCTGATGATGCCCCAACAGATTGCTAATTTCCCACATTCAACCTTTGCTGTATTTTTGCATACTTCTTCTCTGCACCATTCCCCAACCCTTCTCACCCCATGAAATGTTTCACCTAAACTACCCTGGTTGTCTCACTTCTTCTCAAACTGTGTATCCTCAGAAATCACTTGCTCACTCTTGCTGGAGTGAAAACAGTGATTACTGAAGACCATGGAGAACTGTTTTGGGGAGTTTCCTTTTTCCTCAGTATTGTGTGATTGTGAGTTGGTATTTCTAAGTTTGGGCAGCTTGGGGTGCTTACGCTTCTTATGGGGGTGTAGAGGAGGTGTAGCAGAATGGGTGAAAACTTCATTCTAATTGCATTTATTCAATTTAAGTCTGTGTAAGTATTTTCCATCTTGCCCATATATATTAGAGATTGTATCTGCTGTTAACATTCTCCTGTATGGTGTCTTGAATCAAAATGTCCAAAACTAAATACTTAGGCATGACAGTTTCTTGCATCTCTCCAAACCTCTCTTCTTCTACTTGCTCCTACCCTAATAAGAACCCTTTTTTCATGATGCAGGTCAATGGCTGTTTCAGATTTGTTGAATAATGTCAGGACTTCCATTGGAACTACCTTAATTTATCTGCTGACATGGACATCTGCACAGAGCTGAAACTTTGGTTTTACCCTAGTCTTTTGAGCAGTTTCTCATAAATATTACATTATTTCCAAAGCAAGCTCCTCAATAAAGAACAATGATATTCTTAGCAATCACCAGCCTAATGACAGAGAGGCAAGTTTAAGAATGGTTTTGGACCTCCGCGGTACTCGAAGGACCTCGATTTACAAAGGCATCCGTGGGGAATTATACGTTGCCAGTATGCATACTTCTTCTTTTTCTAGACAATAAATCTTTCATTATCCTCAGGATTTTTGTGACTTTCTCCAGGAAATTTCCATATCTAATACAGATATTTCTTCCAAGGCAATTTATTACTTGGCAAGGATTCTTTATGACCTCTAATGCTCCTAAACTCCTCTTCTGTATTGCTAGATAGTCTCATATAGAAAAGTTGTAAGACTTCCTTTTTATTTCTTGTTTTTATAATGTCCTTCATGTCCCCCATCTATGCAACTTCTTAGCTAGAATCTTACTAGAATGTTCCTTAATTACTCACCAGCACTCCTTCAAATACATCTCTTCTTATTATTCTTCACTTGTAACTATATGCCTGGCTTCCACCCTACTTATGTATACTAAAGCCCATCTGATAGACTTTCTCCTAAGGACCACCATTTCCAGATGGCTTTGTCAACAACCTCATCTGTTTCTCTTCTATTGAAACCTTCTACTCCCCCAAATGACCTTCCATCTTAGTTCTCAACTTCGTAGTGCAAGAAATTTGGAAAAAGCCAAACATAATGGGAGAGGAGGGCAAAGCCCCCAAAATGGACAGATTTTAAATATTGCTCTTTAACACTTAGTAAGTTGCTAGAGTACCAGGGTTTGCGTTAACATGCTTTTTCTGTAGGATATGACATTTCAAGCTGAAATGTCTGTCATTATTTAATGACTTTAGAACTCAGTAATCTGCCAGAGAACAACAGTTTTAAGAGGAATGGAGTAAAAATATTAGGCAAAAATCTGGACATTCTACAAAATTTGGGATAGTTGAGCATTATGAATTCCATCAAGCTTCAGTTTTTAAACACCTGGCTTCTTTGTTTTCACTTAGTACCTCATCAATAAGCAAACAAACAGACAAACTGGCAGACAGGAAAACATACAAGCAAACACAGTCATTCCATAATTTCTTTAATTCCTGGAATTTCCATTTCTAACTAGCCCCTCTAGCAGCCATTTCATCCTTTATCTTAACACACCTGAACAGTAACCTTAACTGTGGCATGATCAGAAATAGTAAGTTGAAGCATTTATTTGGCTTTATTAGAAGAAAGATGTCTGGTGTTAACATTTTGGGGTGCCTCCAGCAAGTGTCAAATTGGGGGCTCCCTGAAACTATCAGTCTAAGTATCATCCTATTAATGCCACCCCTCTTAAGCAATATTTTAGTTCATGCTAGATAGATTTATGAGTAGTAAGTACAGACTAAACAGTAGCTACAATGAACTTACAACCTAGCAGAACTGTATACCTGTATGTTGGCCCATTTCATGGAGGGGCATTGACAGTGACTGGCATTTAGTTAAAGTAATAATACACTACAATAACCCTATGTACACAGCTGGCCTTAGGTGAAATGGTACAGTAGCCAAAGTGTTCCATGATGCA